>NC_057950.1:21352049-21652049 GCF_018555375.3 Anguilla rostrata | reverse complement strand
GGGGGCCGGACAAGAGGCACAGGAGACAGAGAGAGAGAGGGGGAGAGAGAGAGAGAGGGGAGAGAGAGAGAGGGAGATGAAATGAAAGGTGTGTGTGTGTGTGTGTGGTGTGTGTGTTGGGGGGGGGGGGGGTGGACAGAAAAACAGAGTGAGAAAAGCCAATGGACAAGAGATTCAAGGGGGCTGGACATAGGCTACGACACAGAAGGGGAGGGGGAGAGAGAAATGTTTAATATAAGCGTAGTGGACACTGAGCAGGGATCCAGAGGCAGAAGCACAGAGGCAGTGAAAACACTCGCACGGTGGTCAAGCAGTCAGTAACGTGTGTGTAGCCTACGAGGACAGAAGCGTTTGAAGGGGTGAAGCTGCTTTGAAACGAAACCGGCCGTGAATAAACGATCGGGTTGCATGAACAGGACAGACAGGTTCTCGCACGCATGCAAGGCAGGGTTGTAAAAAGTATAACGAATTTAAGACTGTTGACTGGTCTTGAACAGAAAGTGTGAGTTTAGGAAAATATATGTTTTTAATTGGTCAAGTTCAAAGGGACATGCGTGCTTGTGGAGGATGTAGCTGTGGTGCTGTATGTACTAGGTTGTTGTAAAAATAAAGAAAATATAAAGAAAGGCCATATAAAGGAAAGATCACAGGGACTGCCCATTAAAAAAAAAAAAAAAAAAGCAAGGAGGTGGATGTAATAACTTTCAGATGTGCGCAGGTTGCCTTCATGCGGGGAATTTGCAGGGGGAGGGGTAAAATTGTCGTGACAATAGATTGAAAAATAAAGGGGAACAGAACACCGCCTCATCAGACTAAATAATGACAGCAAGAGACACCAGACAAATAAAAGCGATGACATGATCGTGGCTATGTATGAAGTGGGTAGGAGAGAAAAACACCCAAGCCAACTAATAAAAGTACTAGACTAGCGGCAGCGCGAGAGAATCACAGGAGCGAAACGCAGTGCAAACGCGAGCAGTACTGTAGAGATGGACTGGACAGACCGAACAGGGAAAGGGAGATTCAATGGGAGACGTAAGAGTGGATCGGGAGAGGAAGTTGAGCCACGAAGAAAAAATGTGAACAGTGAGTGAGTGAAAATATTTGTCGGGTCAAGGACAGCTTAGACATTTGCTAAGAAAGCTCGGTGTGTTTTGCGTTAGAATATCTTGTTTCCGACAGAAGCGTCAACGTTTTAAAGAGCTGTGAGGATTGTAGCTAGCATGCGCGGCATTTTGCTGTCAATTAGAAAGAATAAGCGAATGTATGGACTCATTATTGTACAACCCGCTAGTAGTCGATTAAATAATGCCGTAAATGTTGGCTATTCAGTAAACACAGACAGATAATGGTAATGATTCAATGTCTAATAGGTCTGATTTCCGTTTAGAAGTACAGACGTTCGGGCTTGTTCAGACTTAAAAAACATACTGAGCTTATTCAATGCAATGTAGGCTATAGTATGTAAAAAGTAGCTACATTTAGTCTCGCTTTCTGCACCGCACAATGGGGAACAGATAACTTCACGACCCCAAGTTATGTCGCGTATTTATTTGATAAGGATATTAACACATGCTATTATTGTTTATTTTGGTGTATGTTTGTCTTTCCCATTTTCATGTTCATATAAACGATTGCAAATGCCTCTGTCTAGTGATATATGAACGAATTGTCAGGTTAAATGAAGAACAGCGAAAGTTATATATTCATAAATTATACGACTGAACGTTGGACACATTAAATACTTTTTTAAACCACGATCAAGGCAATGCAGAGACAAGTTTAACATTTGTTTTACAAGTTTTTTTTTTATAAAACAGAGAATTCATATTCATCGGACAGATGCCAGAACAGAAATTAATAGATACAGCTGTAAACGTCAAAAACAACAATCGCCTTCAAAAATAGGCAACCAAAAATGGAAAAAGCTGTTTTAGGCTGTGTTTTTAGCGTGTTCTTTCTTCTTTTTTTCTTCTTTTTTTAACAATGTTTTTACTATTTACAATCTGCCCATCTATGGGCTAATCAACAGTAACAGATAGTGAAAGTTTCTGTCTTACTGAATGATAGCCTAAACTTGGTGCAGTGTGCATGTCAAAACGGTATGAACTTAGAACAACCTATCCTTATCCCCGCGCAGGAAGCTCTCAGAATTTCCAAAATTTATAAAAATATAGAAATGCACAATCTACATAATTAGCATACATTTCGTGCCTGAGTGAATCATATTGAACGTTTACAAATGTGTAGAAGCACATGTGTGGGCTATTATTTTGTTGTGTATAGGTTTTATCCGGGTATTTATTGTTAGCAGGGAATGGAATAAAGTTCCCCATTGAAACCGCTGTTTATGGGCTGTACTTTAATATAGTGGCTCTACACAGGAGCAGTGGCAAGACGACTGCAAACTCATTTTCTTTTGGAGTTGCGTGATTTTTCGAAGACAGCCGAGTTTAGCAGCCAGGCTCCTTGTGTGCAATTGCAATTTCCCATTGTGTAGCGACTCCTTTTGTAAAACAAGAGAGTAAGACTGCGGGTCTCATGGGGCATTCGTTTATTGTAAATACTGGGCACCTATTCTAACGCTCAGGAAAAGCACGGTGCGCCGTTATTAATCTGGAAAATACAGGCAATGTTTGTGACATTATTTATATGGACGTATTCATTAGTTTATGTCGTTTTGTTTGGGATGTTAACATTCCATTGGAATGCAGCAGATTTAACAGATTTAAAACAAATAAATTCCACCAACAAATGGGTTTATATCTAATGCTTTAAGTAATTTTCTCACAAAGCATAGTTCTTTCTGGATAGAATCAAAGCTATTTCTTATCATGCCACACGTTTGAGAAATTGTCAAGGTTATGGCAAGGCCTACTGTGCAATGAAAGGCAGTACAATCGAAATGCACCTGCAGTAAAAATGTGGACCGACTCCCTCTACAACAAGATACAGCCTAATCATGGCTTTACGAAACAAACATTCAAGGCTTGGGATTTTGTAAAATGCAATAAAAGGAATTAGCAATCTGACAATCAATGACAGCTGTGCAGAAGTAGGTTATTTTCTGACAAGGCCTATGAATTCAAAATGAATTCAGCCTAAATTTCCACGACACAGATTAGGTTCTTTCCACGACACAGTTTAAAGAAATCCATATAAGAATGTATCCGTTCAAGCTGTAAGAATCAATGTCCAACGAGTGATTATTATTATTATTATTATTATTATTATTATTATTATTATTATTATTCAAAACAAATAATTTGAACACCCCCGATTAAATAAGTAAATAAAAAGATGATTCAGATGATGCGTTGTTCTGCGACTGCCTTTTGTACTGGGTTTGATTGCGAAAAGCCCCGATGGGTGCCTCCGAGGCATAGGTCTGTCTACGAGGCTGCAACCGATTCAATAGCAGAGAGCGCTAACCTTGACCTCTCCCTAGACCCCGTTCCATCTGCTAGCACAAAGCTTTTTTCCTTTTTTCTTTTCCCCTCTTTTTCTACATACCCCCCCCCCTCCCGCCCTCCCCCTTCCTTCATAGCCAACATTGATCAAGGCAGATCGAGCGCTACACCTCCTCACCCAATTCCTCCAGGAGAGTACACTACACGGCAGCGGAAAAAAAACCCTTGTGGACAGGGAGAATCTCAATATGTAAATGACAGCGCGATTGATGCAATCATAAATCAGCCAGCCGTTGTTAAATATATTGGAGTATCCATCTAGCCTACAGTGCAGTCTGACATGCATCACCCCTTTCTTCGTGTGTGCAAGTGAGAGTGCCTGCACCAGATGACTGATGGACAAGGGAATGAAAATATTTTAACTGGATATGTTGCGCACGTTACAGTGATGCACACAATCATAAACCATACATTTAATAAAATATTAATTATTCGGTTACTGTGCTCGCGAACCTCACTGAGGTTTGCAGACCTCTCGGTCTTTCTAACACCTTCACCCAATAATTCAATGTGTGCTTTTGCAACAGTTAATAATGGATAAGAGACATGGTATGCTAAATATAAGCGCACTGTAAATGTATATATTCATATATTTCTGAACCTAAACAGTGGATTAAACATATAATACCTCAAGAGGAGAAAGGGTGAGTGAAATGCGGGGTAGTCACGTGCACGCCTTCCACGGGCAGCAGCTCGGAGAAAATTGACTGACTGGCCGCTTGGGCGCATTTCAATATATGGAAATGACCAGGGGCTTATGCGATAAATCAACGCTCAACACTTTGTCATTTTTCTTTTTCTGCTTCACTTTTTCATTTTTCCCTTTGCCTATTCATCAGCTCCTCTGGTTTGCGCAAAGCTTACGCTTACACGTGGGCTATAACCTGCATGATAAAAAAAATACACTGTGTGTATGTTTGTGTGTCATTGAGCAACCTTGAAACATCTGCGTTTTCCGCCTTCATTAGCTGTATTTCATTATTATTTATTCCTTAGTTTGTTCATCCTGATCTGTAGAAGTCGAACAAAAATTATATATATATATAAAGTATATATATATATATATGTTGTAATTAAAAAAATATGTATACAGTTAAAGGCCACAGTTAGCATTTTCGGCCTTCAGTTTGGATATGAATAAAGGATATGCAAACCATGATATTTTTATATCAGCTTCAACCATTCACTCGCAATACATTCTGTCTAATATGACCTGAAATCTCACGTAACTGAACGAATGACTAATTACATTAAGGATACTTAAAAACTTTAAATGGAAGGGTCTGTTTGAACTGTAGAGTCTGGCACGCATGTAGTTAGTAAGCGTCTAAACTTAGGGCGCATGTGGATGCCTGGGGCTTACTGCGTTTTGACCAATTTGCCTCGTGTTATGTCTGTTATTTAAACCAGGGATAGTAAAAATGTCGAATGACGTATCACATGTTCCCTTACCATTTAACACACTTGTGGCATGACGAAGTATCACTTTTCAAATATTCTCCCATAAACTGGTTTGTCCTGTAGTCACCACTTACCAGTAAATGGGCTAAATTCCATATTCGATTCAGCTCGATTTTGTTCTCAGAACTAAAACGACGGTCATATTCAAAACAGTAGTAATAAAAAAGCCTAGAGCCTATATTTTCGTTAGATTCTCGTCATGAGATTGCTTGTAACTGACATTTTAAGCCCGTTTCTAGATTCCCATCGTCCGGCGAGTAGCGACCCCATAGCCCAAACTGAGAAATGACATTCAAACTGCGCGCGCAGTCCGTCCCCCAACCCCCAAAATTGATGGGTAACGAATAGAGGGAATTAATCTATAACGGCGCTCGCTCAAGATTCCCGTTTATATTTAATCGCATAGCACCGCTGCTCCCTTTCCTTTTTTAAGGGGGGGGGGGTTAACAATCTGACAATTGTGTCATTTTGACGTAAAGAAGCACTGCATCAATTTGCTGACAAACACACTGGTCACTCCACGGCAAACACTCGAGTGTCTATGCACCCACTTCAGTTTGTTTGTGGTCGGTCTCGAGCACACAGGGCTTCATTGAAAAGTGTTTTGATTGAAGTGTGGACAGATGGGGAGCGGAGAGGTTAGCTTTGCCAGACCTCAAACTGACCTCTCCGGATGGAACTAAATAAGTCTGGCCTTGAAGCAAGTCCTAAATTACAGTCGTGCATTTCAAAGATATAGCTATCAACATTTTATTGTCCTCGTCTTCCCCCTGGCCATTCCATCGTACTGAATTGACGGAATTTAAAAAATCACAGGGAACAGCGTGACTAAGATCTTGAACTTCTAACATTGCTCTTCGCATTACTTAATCAGGCAGCTAATTTCGAGTCATTCTATGTCCACTTCCGAGTGAGTTTAAAAGTCAAAAAAATATTTTATATAGTTTCTCAATGTGTTTGTTACGGCAAACTTAACATAACATTGAATTCCCATAAAACACTTTTTGTCCATGTACAGGGAATATCAATATATTAAACAGCTACAGTTCACAGTTTATTTTGTTCCTTACCTCAATTCCAAATTACGCAATTTACATGTGTTACATGTCATCTGGACACATGCTTCGCGTTAATGAGATTCACATGCGGACTCATGCGTTACACATGAACAAAGAAAATGCCTGTTTATGCCAGTAGCTACAACATAACAATATCACGCCACTAAAAAAAGTATATGGCGAATCGGGCAAATGGGAAAAAATACGCAGACAATGAAAAAAAACAGGAATTATCCTAAAATCCTTGGTAAGTCGGGCCTTGCCTTTTCGGGAAATTTCAAGCTTTAGTAGTTCAGACAGATTCACAGGCTGACAATTAATATTAATGGATAGATTTCACAATGTGGCATTATCACATCGTGCTATGGGTGGGCATGCCATCTGGGTTTTGGCAGGTATTAGATTTAATCAAAGGGATTACTTGGCTATGGGTGAAATTACAAACCTGAGCTGGTTAGTCTTTTTTTATATAAAAATCAGGACATGTGCGTGTACCCGCGCGTGTGCGCATTCCTCTACCCCAGGGGAGGACCTAGGAGTAAGCATCACACTACCACACCTGAAAGCATAAGCAATCGCGATGAATGCGGAACCTACTTGCACGCACGGACATGGACACATCAGTTTATTTTATTTATTTATTTTTCACATTAATTGCATTACGCCACCCTAAATTCAAATCGGCATGTTTCTCTGACGTACTTGCTCATCCTCCACGTGAGGTTCGTGGATTCCACCGAGCAATCTTCATCAATCTGTTGTAATGCATGGCCATGTTTATTGCGGTAGTAGTTAAGTCGTTGTTAATTTTACACTAAACGGTTGTTATGATGATGAATGAGGAGGCTGCGATGGTACACAGGGGACTCCAAGCATTTAACTGTTGTTGAGCGAGAAGGCCTCCCTTTATTTTAGCGCATGTACCATTGAGGCCGCGCGCACAAAAAGCACCGAGACTGCATTGTAGGGGCATTCAACATTACGAATTTGTTGATTATTCATATTTCCTTGCAATGGGAAAATTTTTGAGCCTATCTGTGTTCGAGTAAAACCGTCTTAAAAGATAAGGGGGACTTTCTCGGCCACGTAAGGCATGCTTTGTAGAGGTGCATTCAAAAATGCGTATCACTCGTCTTGTCTGAACAAGACTTTACGGAAGCAAGTTCTAGTATTAAGCTATTTTACAAGGTAATGAATGGGTGCCATCTTGAGGTCAAAATACGGTAATGTAGCGTCGGTTAATATTTCGTTTCTTTGCTTGTTTGTATTTCCCTTGAACATGCCATCACCATTCAGAAGACTTTGTCACTGGAATTATTTATATTGTTGCAATTATACGGGTATTCGGGCGTTAAGCAAAACTAGTTTTGTGTTTGACATTATACATTGATTATTGAGGGAAAAAAGAATAGCATATGTTTCCTTTTTTCAAGTGACCGATAGAACGTAGACTATTGGCCAAGTAAGGCGCTGTACGTTATGCAACGGTTTTTGGTTCTGCACATAGATTATTTGATCTAAGAGGTGCATATGCTAAGATTGTTCATGCTTCTCCAAGCGGTCATCTTGAAGCACAATCAATTAAAAAATATATACTACTGGAAATTAGTCGTGGGAAGTATGTTGTGGGACAGGGTTACTGCATTATTTTGTGACACTGGGTTAGTTTATTTTCTATCCAGTCTATTCAGTGACTATCGGAACCTGTTTAAACGGGTAGGCTATGTTATTCCACAACTTTTTTATTCGGCTATCCTATTCGTATTTGAGGGAGATAAGAGGCAAATACAAAATAATCTCAATGGGTGTGTGCTTAACTTTGGTTCTAAAGCCAAAGTTTCGGTGAAAGTCCGTTAATAACCTACAGGTATTTAATATTAATGACAATTAGGTTATAAACTGTTTTGGTTCATCAGCCGTAAAATAATACAAAAATATCCCGTTTCAAATTAGCTGCCGTTAAGTACTTGCGTGAATTAAACCAACCCTCACGAAACTTCTGGCTCTGCTTAGCAAAGGCTTTAACTTCTGCGTTTTGTAGTTTTCATTGTAGGCTACTTTGTCCACGGGGATTGGTGATGGTTGCAGGACTCAGATCAAAAGCTCCCTCTAGCGTTTAAATACACCAGGGTCTGTCTTCCACTTCAAGTCGCAATTATTAGCAGTATCTAATAGCACTTGCTGTTTCTCTTAATAGTGTTTACAGTAGAAATAGTGGTTTGGTTGATAAGTTCCTCCGACACAGAATTTGAAGTCGAAAAATTATGTTATTTTCTGTTTTTCAGTTAAGAAAAAACGCACAGTTTGCATATAGGCTACCTGTGTTGATATAGCCTACATGTAAATACTGCACCTTATATACTCTACATTAAACAATGCATTTATCACATTGCGAAGATGTTATCTGTGAAAGTGAAAGCAGTTTGATTGAGCGATAGCATATAGCTATTTGCCAAATTTTTATATTGACATCTCGTCGTTTAGTAATATCATCCTTTTGTTTCTTTTTTTGTTGGAAAATGTGTATTGGAAAAGCCTTACGTTTATATTCAAACAATACTTTTTATTCATAAGTTGACTTTCCTCTTTAAGAAAGTCATCAATCCAATCTTCCCAACAAAAAAATAAAACGCCCAGAGATCATATTTGAGAATTAAACAAGCCACGAGAGAATCATAAGCATAAGCATGATTTAACAATAATAAAGCAAATGATGCAAAAGGTTCATGCTGGATCATAATAGTGTTTTTTAAAGATTACAAAAACTTTATCTGCAGTTCATCCAGTGTTTCAATCGGTCTCAATTAAATAAATTACCATAATTCTAGCACCTCGAAGCTTTTACAAATGTATATGTCGCGTATAGCATGGTTTTAGATATTCCTGTAATAAGCCTTGCTTGGTATAGGAAACAATTACACTGAAGCTCGTTGCGCTTTGCTGACTGAATCGATCATCTGGTTCACCTATGCTTTGTATAAAAATAATGACAATAATAATAATAACTATAATATAATATAATATAATTATTACAATGATGCTTTCACTTTACTAGCTCGGGATTTTAAAAAAGTGGAAACACTGCAACATAAAACGTTATTACTATTATTGTTATTATTATTGTGTCCTCACAACTGTTCTAAACCATCAGCATATACTACAATGTATAACCCCCTGAAAACGTCCCTCTAATAAGTAGACTATCTGTTAATTTCATTTGGAGGCACAGAAGGGACGTATGCGGATTTTTATTGCTTTTAAGGTAAATTAATTTTTACTGTTTATCCTTCTCCGTGGCGTTTATTACCTTACGTTGAATGAATGGGATATAACTTCAAGAGATTAGTGATAAGTCATGTATTTTTAATGAATATCAATAGAAGAAACCCCAAGACATAGCTTGCTATCTAATTTGATTAAACTGTGCTTAAGGCAAGCGAAGGTCTCTGACGAGGGAATAGCGTTATAATGACTTTGAGAGTATTATAGCAGCCTGTTTTAATGATTTAATGAACTGCCTATGTATTTAGTTCACTGGCTTTTAAATTATTACCAGCCACGAAAAGAAATAACTAATTTCGACACGATTTCCCACTTGATATCCGTCTTTAATGTTAGAACAACGCTGTATATGTCCACGTGGCTTTCGTTTAGCCGAAATAAAAGGGGGAACAACTGTGTAGTATTAAGGGCTAGAACACTTGCAAGCAAGATCATTTGAGAATGATTCATATTAAACTCCAGGAAAGGCGGCTGGATTTTCAAGATATAAGGAATAACAACTTGTAACAACATAACGTATATATGAAGAAGCACCAAAACATATGTGTGGAATATAATCATATATGTTAAATTATCGTTGAGGAGGCGAGTGTGATAAATAAAGATTTATACTCTCCCTAACTGTATACAACTCGCTGGAATGATTCAGAACCATGGACAGCGTCACAACAGTCTGATGGTTGCGTAGATAACATTGGTGTATATGCAACAATTGTTGGATCCTAATACTATCACTTTGAATTCACTGCACATTTGTGGTGAAGTATTGTAATTGTCGATACACAGCTGCTTGCTTTACGTTTTTGCTCAAGGCGCAAGGAACAGAACTCTAAAACTGATCTCTAACTTACTGGTCTACAGTATACTGTATATGGAGCTTGAAATTATTACTAGGTTCTGGTGGGAATTATGTGCGTTTGAAACGATTTGCCGATTTCTATGGACGAAGCATAAACATAATATGGTCCCCATTCAGAGAATATTTTTGTGCTCCACCAATACAAGTAGTTCCCATGAATATAATTACACCTTTTTGTAAAGACCGCATATATGCACTGCCGTGCTCGTGTACAACGTCTATACCTGCGGAAGTATTTTATGGGTACCAGAATCGCTGTTGTGTATGCATGTATAATGTATTTCTTGTGACTTTTAAACAGACCGATGTTTCAACTTCTGCTAAGGGACAAACAGACTAGGAGGTCAATGCGACCTGGCAAATGCAATATTAATCAAATCACGCAGGCGCTGACCGCAACGGAAGCACTTGATAGCAGGGAGCCTGGAATTATTATTCTGTAAACCATCAACACCAGCCATTGCAGAAACCTCAAATAATGCTTATCCACCGCTAAAACAGAGCCATTCTTGCACTTCTGTGCTGATTAAATTAAACTTAAACTAAGAAACCAAGATTCACACCATATAGAGTGTCTTACATTGGTCCTCAAACTATTGCTGTGGCACGCAGACTGTTTTCATGATACTGCAATTTTTTAAAATGTCTTTTGGGTTCACTAATCCCCTCCTCAATGTATTTTAAGATGAGGGAGGAACATTTAGCACCAGGAGGTCAAATTAATTAGCTCGACAAAGCATTTTGTTCCCCCAGCCGAAAGCATATAGTTAGCAGTCCAACGTCAAACTCAGACTCTGCACATGCCCCGAGTTGCTGATTTGCACACTCCCTTTCTCCAGTTCTGCTATCGCCGGCGTGATTTAAAGGCACCAGCGCTCGAGGCATCAGAATCTGTAAAGCCAAACATTAGAGGCTCTTAATTATCTTAATTGCCAATCTAAAAGAAGATTGATGTCAGAGTTTTCACCAGCCGTCCTTCTCAGAGAAACTCATGCGGAGTCGATATCAACTTCATTCGTTAATGGAAGGCAGAGCAGCAGCTACAAGCATCAGTGAACTTGCCCTTCGATGAACACACATATACCTCTGACTCAAAGTTTGTGTATTTTAAATATCTTACTATTCATCGTGGCCTTGCACAAACATGCATAGCACCACCACAGTAGTACTAACAGTATTTCTGTAAAACAATAATTAAAAAACAATAGATGTCAAGAAATGTTTAGACCTCAATCTTTTTTGCTGTGTATGTATCTGCATACAGATGTTTGTAGAATTATTCTTGTTTGTAATGACATATTTAAGATGTCTATATTATTTTACAGTATATGCACAACCGTGTACATATTGTATAATTTTGAAGGAAATAATGCCATGTTAAATTTGTTTTGTGAGGACTTTGAAACTCAGTTCATACATTTCTGTACACTAACATTTCACACAATTATCATGTTAACTTACATTATATTTGATTACTACTACCAATAATGAACACAAATACTGACCCCAGTTTGTGAAACTTATATATATAATTATTTGTGAACAGTAACAGTGGAAAATCGTAGTAATGTGACCCAGCTAGACCTATTTTATATCTTTCTAAGCAGTGGCTAATGTTTGCATTTCTCACTGGGAAGTCTAAGGGCCAAGAATAATAATACACCAATATTGGCCACAAGCAGTGACTCAACAAAAAACTGCTGAAATTGGCCTTTAGTGGCAACTGACTGATTCATTTAATTACAGGCATTTTAGCAGACACTTTTTTAGAGTGATGTACACAACATTTTTTTTTAATACAGTACCCTTTTATACAGCTGGATATATGCTGAAGCAATTCAGGCTGAGTACCTTGCTCAAGGGTACACTGCAGTGTCCTATCTGGGAATCGAACCTACAACCTCTAAATTACAAGCCCAATGATTATACTTCACAACACACTCATATTTGATTAAATTAGATATACCAATCTATGTTTCACTCCTGGCAGTTGGCATAGGGCAAGTTTGAGACTGCAGAATTTATGTAATGGATCCTTTATTTGAAATAGAATTTTGTAAGCCACTTTCGCTAAAAATGTCTGGTAAATGACTGAATTTTTTTATTTTTTGTTTATGCAGGAAAACCCCTTTGAGACGTCATCTCTGTGTTTACTGCTGATGGCTTTGGATGGAAATGCGCCTATCGGCCTATCGGGGAAATTCATTGGGACCATCAGAATGTCAGCACTGGACGCTGATTGGTGAGATACTGGTGGGGAAATGCAGCGTGGCTCCTGACTAGCGTGTGCCAATGGTAGCTTTGTTAATAACAGCACGACCGGTAATGTGACAGATTTGGCCGCTAAAGGTGACCATCATCCACCATATTCCCAAATATGCAAAAATGGACAAACCAGATCTCCTGTACAGGCTGTAATATCATACAAATATGTCATCCTTTATGAATCTAACCATGTATAATAAAATAAAGTGGCACCACCAATATTTTGTATATTGTATATTTTGTAGTGTGAATTTTACTACTTTCTTCGATAACGTGTAATAAACTGACATACAGGTTGGAAAAATTGTACACTGCCACATGGATTTGAAACACATCTATCACATTTTTGCTGTGCGAATCCAACAAAAAAAAATTTATATGAACATTTATACCAATCTTGCTTGGTACAACCCATGACAGGAAGAAACTACTGATGAGGTATACGACACCTAGATAACACGAGTGCATAGACTTATACGCAAAGAGGAAAGAAACTAATCACTTCAGAGAAAGCCTGAGATTGTCATGGTTTTGGCTGATACCACCATTTATTTTCGTACTGCGCCTTTTCTTCAGTTATTACGGCCATTGGTTTTTACATGCGCCTTTTCTTCAGTTATTACGGCCATTGAGTTGATTAAATTATACACGTGCAAATTTCTTTTTACAATTTGCACCTGTTGGCGTTCTATTTAAACCCTGAGCAAGCCGATAAGCTTTGCTTCAGTGTCACTTATGTTGCACGAAAGCCGGTATTCTGTCAAGCGAGGTAAAGGTAAAGGTAAAGGTAAAGGTAAAGGTAAAGGTAAAGGTAAAGGTAAAGGTAAAGGTAAAGGTAAAGGTAAAGGTAAAGGTAAAGGTAAAGGTAAAGGTAAAGGTAAAGGTAAAGGTAAAGGTAAAGGTAAAGGTAAAGGTAAAGGTAAAGGTAAAGGTAAAGGTAAAGGTAAAGGTAAAGGTGATTGAGTTGCGATATTGGATTGTTGTGGCTATAAAATTAGCACAACAGTCTTTAGCTTTTTTAGATTGTTGGCAACAAGTTAGTGCCACAATCTCAGCTCAGTATTCTTTCTTTAGGGTGTTACTTTTTCAGCCTCGGTTCGAGGTCTGTTTTCTTTGAGTTGCCCCGTTTTCTGCTCCGGCAGTTTTGTTTTATTTTCATACTCCTTAAACTTTAGTTTTTTTACCCAGTACGTGGGTTGTGTAGAGCTTTTCTTTGGGATACTCTCCCTAAGGAGTATTGTTTTCCTTTCCCTTATTTTTCCGCTGTCCTTGTCTCTTGAGACTTTGTGGCTATTTTACCTCTGGTTAATAGCTTAAGGAACCCCCCTGTTCAGTCGCGGTTGGTCTCCCAAAACTCCAACTCCATCACAGAGATTACAATGCTTTTTGGTCAATTTCAAAGTGGTACGAGCTTTACAGTTTATCCTTTAAAATACATAGATTTCTTTATGTATAAGTATTTATTACGAAGATGTTGGTAACACAATGTCAATTTTATGATGCAGTGATCCAAGTTATTTTCTTAATAACACAGTGCTCTCTAAAAGAAAATGAATCTTTTCAGAAGAATACTCATTGTTAACGTCTGTACTAAAAGTAAGATTTTCACAAATGGATACAGAAAAGACCAATGAGAAGTAAGTTCAGAATATAGAAGTAGACCTCTTGTATAATCAAAATGCTTTTGATGCACCAAAAATGGATTGCAGAAACAGCAGCATAATCAACCATCATGTTCAGAGAGCTTGCCACTATATGTCCACAAGATGGGGCTGAAGTAAGATTTCCTACAACCCTCAATCCTGAGGTGTGTGTGTGTGTGTGTTTGTGTGTTCATGTGAATAATTGAAATAAACATGAGAACACAAGGCTGTATAAAATAAACAATATTTTGGGACAAATAAATGTTTTCTTGATTAGGCTCTGTACTCCATAGATTTGTAATGAAACAATTCACATGTGATTAAAGTGCAGATTCTCAGCTTTTCTGTTGCTATAGCAGTATGTGCGGGATCACTGTCTTGCAGTTGTATGTAGTGCTGTCCAATATGTTTGGAGGCATTTGCTTAAACTGGAGCAGATAGGACACTTCTGCTGTTGCCATCAGCAGTCACATCATCAATAAAGACAAGTGATACAGTACCTGTGGAAGTCAGTAGCTGTGAAACCATTTGCCCCAAACATTATGGTGCCCTGAAATAGGGGGACCATGCATAAAAATGCTGTTAGTTCTACATGGTGAAACCAAAATGCATCAAAATTATATTATTTTATATGAATACTACTGGTCAGAGAAAATATTTTTTTCTAAAGGACATTTGCCACACTTATCAACACCCCTAATAATTAATTCAAATGAAATCCTAACCAAAAATAAATCTGCATCAACATGCCCCTTTTTAAAGTGCATCTGTATCTTGGGGAACTATACTGTGGCCTCCAGCGGCTTCCTTTTTCACTGGGGCATAAAAATAAGGTAACACATGAAAAATCAATGAGGTTTCCATCACCACAAGGAAAGGGAAAGGACTCTCAAAAGAAACAAGACTAAGAGTTGTTAACCTTCACAAATCATAAGATGGTTACAAATAAGTAAACTAAAGGTGCCATTTTCCACTGTTAGATCAGTCATTAATATGTTTAAAACCTGTGGAACAGTAGTAAACTTGCCAGATAGGGGACCAGGCACATCATCCCCCACACACAGAATCAGATGGTTTGGAAGGCTAAAAAAAATTAAGAGCCACAGTTAGGAGACAAATCTTGGTTGCATCTACTGTCAGACTTCAACAGGCTCCTTTGAAAGGTTTTCAGTGTTGAAACTTTGATTAGAGCCACATGTCATGGTCGGGTGAGACCAAAATTGAGGGTTTTTTTGTCATGCACACCACCAACAGATTTGGCATTGGAAGAAGGATGCTTATGTTGAAGACAATATATCATACCTATGGTGAAATATGGCAGTACATCTGCGTTTTTCATTTGCTGATCCTGGGGCTCTTGCTGTGGTCAGTGAAATCATGAATTCCAGCAACTACCAAGACATTTTGGCCAAAAACATGGTTCCCTCTGCCAGGGAGCTCAAACCTGGCTGCAAATTGATCTTTCAAGTTCAACTATGCAAATTGATTGTTGCAAGACAACAATCCCAAGCATAGTATGAAACCAACCAAAAAATTTTGGACTGACCACAAAATTACTGTCCTGCAACAACCATCTCAGCCTCTGAACGTGATTGAAAATGTTTGGGTTGGATTGAAGATCTGAAGGATCTTGAATGATTGTGCAGGGAGGCATGCATGTGGTCAGGACATTGAACTTAACTTAAGTTCAAGTAAAGCTGCAAATTTCAATTTATTTAAAATGAAACACTATAACCTGTAAATAAAAAGGCCTGTTTTAATTGCTTTTCATAGTTTGTTTAAACTGATGGAAAAAAGTGTGAAACACCTATTAATTCCCATAAATTCATCAAAATTCCTGCTAACATCCTTTAATTCCCATCCATTTTCATGGAACATTTCTTATTTTGAAAAGTCAAATTTTGCAAGCCTAAGCATTGTGTAATGACATATTATGACAAAGTAATGATATATTACGCAATGTAAAAAAATATCCGTAAATGCAAGACTTAAAATTTAAAATAAAATTTTGCATATATAGGCTATGTAGGCCTATTTGTTTGTAAATTGCTGCTGCCCTGAATACTAAAGAATTAATAAACTGACTGGCTGATTAAAGTATGAATGCAAACGAAAAGGCTAATAACTACTGACGTCAAAGCTGTTTTAAATAAAATTGCACAGTACTAGGCTAAATACATTCGGAGTAAATGACTGTTACATTTATGATGACTCTCCCTTAATTATAATAATTACATAATAATTACCATGTTACCAAAGATGAATAAAGCACACAAGATGTATTTGTATATAATACATAAGAAAATATAAACCAGATATTCTATGAAGTAAAAATGTTTGTTCTTGTTTTGTTGCAATTTCATTTTATTTTTATGCGGACCCCATGCCGCACCTACAGGAATCCACAGGGTCCCCTGACTACAGTTTGTAGTCTCTTCAGCAAAAAAGAAAAAACCGCATCCCTTTACAAATTTGTAATTTGCGCCAACAGTGACAAATTTATGTGGTGAAATGAAAATGTATAAGTCTAACAGCAGTACGACGTGAAAATTAGCACCCAGAGGGCTTCTGACAACTGAGTCACGCGATGTCCCGGAACTTCATGTCCTCACTGTCTAGGCCTACTTGTAAAGGGGAAGACGCACAATATGGTACCCGCTTTTTTTCTCAGAACAGTTAACGTTAAAACAATATCGAAATATAGACTTGTTAAGAAAAAAATACTTGCACTACCTCCATGTCAACAGTCCTGATCCAATGCTACAATGCAGTCGGCGTACTTTATTTAAACCAACTGCATTAATGCCGTGCTGTGCCGCGCAAAGCCCGTCGGGAAACACAGCGCCGGTCGTCGCCATATTGGAGTACAACTATTGTTATAAATACTGACGGGGGCTGCTGCTGGCTGAGTTTACATGTTTTCAAGGAAGATATTTTGAAAAATACGACGAAAGCTCCTCTGGAGGTCATGAAAGAAATGTCAACGTAAGTGGTCCAAGCATTTAAACTGATCTGATAAATTAATTTCCCTTTGTTGTTGAAAGGAGATGGGTTTATGGCCGTTACCTGGTTGTATGTTAGCTAGTAAGCTAGGATTAACAAAGGCCTGCGAGATTCACATCGAATATGTTTTGCGGTGGTTTATTTTGTTGCAAAGGAGAACCATACATGAGACTGTTCTTTGTCACCGGAAAAATAAAATTAATTATATTATAAGCTATTTTTCTGTAACACTGGATAGCTACATGTTGAACTTGCGTTAACTTTGTGTAGATTCGCTAACTAGCTTGCTGACAACAGTACGCTGAGATACGATGCGTGCGTTTGGTTGACAGGGTTGAGTTCTGGTGAAGTTAGTCTAACTTGGCGATCGATCCTTGTGTGATTCTTAAAACAACATGCTAGCTGTCTACAGTATCTTTACTGTTGTAACCATAGGCGAATCTGCTAGTCTAGCTGAGCTGAGTTGGCGAGAGTTGAAGCGTAATCGTGTTCCCTGCATCAAACCGTTTGGTGCGATTCGTTGGAAATGACGAGCGTTTGGCTAACATTACACAACCAGTTTATCTTGCTCAGTGTTAGCTAGTGTTAGCTAGTCTGTGTGTCGTGCTTCTTGGTGGCTATCGTTAGCTAGATGGTTTGTTTATCTTGCTGTTAGCTAACGTTAGCCATTCTTGTTACGAGAGAGGTGACATGCTTGGCGCGACTGTTGCTAACGCTATGGTGTTTGCTACATAGCGTTAGCTTGTTGATTTTGTGACTGTTGCGTTTTCTAGTCAGGATTTAACATGTCTTGCTCAAATCAGTATGTTTTTTTCAGCCTGCAACTTTAGTATTGCCTGCCCGCTAGTTTAATTTCGCTGTAGCCTAAGTAAATGCCTAGCTTGCTAAATGTAAACATGTGGACTGGTTTTGAAGCGAATGTTATGCAGCAACGTGAAATGGTATAGCTAGCTAAACAACAACGGTAATGCACAAAACACAATACGTTGTACAGAAGTCACTTTAAATGCAGTAAGCTGACGTACTGTTAGATACTAATTTATCGTTTTATTAAAAAAAATAATAACCCGGGCGATGGGGCGTGGTCCGTACGTTATCAACCTGTGGCGGTACCATTATATGACCTAATTTTAAGGCCAAATGAAATTGTGTATCTTGAGCTTTGTCTATCACGAGTATCCCGCCCCAAATCAGGACGTATGTCAGTGTCAGTTAAAACGTGCATTAATTATTTTCGTGGTAGTCGTGTTCTAATCTAGTTTTATTTTTAAAATTGTATTTTGTGTGTGTGTGTGATTTTGTTTGTGTCATCATGTGTAATATAATGGAATGCTATTCCATAACCTAGATTATTTTTTTTGTAACTTTTTTGGACTTTGCCTACAGTTATAGTCAACCACTGTCATGCTTGTTTAAACTGATGATGAATTTTGTGAAGAGAGTAGGAGCTGTGTGGAAAGGTGAATTGTCTTATTTCTATTTATTTTAAGGACTAGCAACAGTGTGCTTGGCGGGCAGCAGCCTCAGAAACACTATGGGATCACATCCTCCATCAGCTTGGCGTTCCCCAGGGAGCTCGATCACATGTACACCCAGAAACTCATCGAGGCCATGAAGCCTTTCGGGGTGTTTGAGGACGAGGATGAGCTCAATCACAGGTGGGGCCTTGTGACGTCACTTTTTTCACGTGAGCGCGTTGGCTGCGCCCGGGCTTTGGTGCAACAGTGGTATTTGAGAGGAACGGGCTTGAATTTTTCGATGAACTGTCAACTTTAACTAGGTTTCCATATACTATGTGCACACACGTTTGTCTGTCATATTTCAGATTGGCCGTTCTGGGGAAACTCAACATGTTTGTCAAGGAATGGATTGCAGATATTAGTGATACTAAGGTAAGTAATAGAATTGCGTAATGATGGCTGCACCTTTATTTATTTTGTCTTTCATTTATTAATTTTGCCAGCTTTGTCTGCGTGTCTGTATCAGAATATTTCTTTTGCTTCATGTCCAGTCCATTTCCTTTGTAAAATAGCACCGTGGTTTATGGCATGACCTTTTCAGAATGAGTTTTCTCTTTTCAAATTTCTCACTGTTTTTACATTTAAACATCAGGTGTCCCTCCTGTTTCCTGCTGTTATATGTTGATAAAATATTAAAAATGTACGTCTACTCTGTTACAGAACCTTCCCCCCTCAGCTGTAGCCAATGTCGGTGGGAAAATATTTACATTTGGGTCCTATCGTCTTGGAGTGCATACTAAAGGTGAGGCCAACGAGATGCTGCTATGAAGCCAGTAATGGCCTCTGTCGTATTGTCCTGTTTAGCAGCCTAAGCAGTGTGTGCTTCGCGCTTATGCCGCCTGTGGTTCATGTACCTCTCCCGGCGTTTCAGGGGCGGATATCGACGCGCTGTGTGTGGCTCCCCGTCACGTGGACCGTTCCGACTTCTTTCAGTCTTTCTTTGAAAAGCTCAAACAGCTCGAGGAGATCAAAGACCTACGGGTGAGCGTTCTCCGGGCACGGGACGCGCTGGTCTCATCCACGGGCTACTCCAAGGGGGATCTGGGGGAGAATAGCCAAACTGCATGCTTCCCTTTTCCGACTGTCCTTCGTTGGTTTGCCGACTGAACGTGTTCATTTTCTTTCAACACAGGCTGTTGAGGATGCATTTGTACCAGTTATCAAGTTTAAGTTTGATGGGATTGAGGTAAGCAACGTTAAAATGGTGCTTTCAAAGTTTCTTAATGTACTTCTTTTTATAAAAGGATTTATTTGTGTTAATTTCTCTCCCTCCCCCTCTCTCTCCTGGATAGATTGATCTGTTGTTTGCGAGACTGGCCCTGCCGTCCATTCCCGACAACCTGGACCTGCGAGGAGACTCTCACTTGAGGAATCTAGATATCCGATGCATTCGCAGCTTAAACGGTAGGCTGTTCAAAGTGTTTGATTGAAGTGTGGATTTTCCACCTGTAGTGTAGTGATAGAAACTGTTTTGGAAGGATTGTCCTTCACTCTTTGAAGAGTAGGTTTTTAAGAATATTTCTACAAGTCAATGTTCTAGAATTCGATTGCTTTCAGTTCCCAGTAGTGATCGTTACATCAGTATCAGAATGTTCAGTTTAGAACCTTCTAATCACATATGTCACCTCACATCTTAAAGGGTTAAACATCCCCTTCCCTTTTGTGTAGCTGAGGTGCTCTCTTGCAGAACAGGATGCCAGTGCTTTGTTTTTAAGAATGAACCCTTCCGCGCAGGTTGTCGAGTCACCGATGAAATCCTGTACCTGGTGCCAAACAAGGAGAACTTCAGGCTAACGTTGAGAGCCATCAAGCTGTGGGCCAAGCGTGAGTGTACCGGGGCTGTGTGGAGGGCCGCGTGTGGAAGGTTCGGCCGCTTTGAGTGCGTGCAGCGCGAGATCTGACGGGCGTGGCTTTGTGCCCCTCCTCCAGGGCGGGGAATCTACTCCAACATGCTGGGCTTCTTGGGGGGCGTGTCCTGGGCCATGCTGGTGGCCCGAACCTGCCAGCTGTACCCCAACGCGGTCGCCGCCACGCTGGTGCACAAGTTCTTCCTCGTCTTCTCCAAGTGGTGAGTCCGTCTGGGAAATGCAGGAGTTCGCACCGCTTCCTGTTGTGGAGGAACGCCTGGGTGTCAGCACTAGAAGGCTGATGGCCAGTGTTTTTTATTTTTTTTTATCCATTTGTTTAATGCAGATTCCTTCATCCCGGCCAACATGCATGGCTTACATTTAGGCCCTGATTTGCCATTGACCTTTTGGCACACGCAAAACACAACCGATGATTAGCGCAAAAACGAATGCAATGACCAATCATTGGTCATGTTGTTGGTTTTGCGCATACTAAATGGTTTTGCGCATGCTGAAGTTTGTAGTAAATCAGGCCCTTAATGTTTTATCTGTTCAGGGGAGCAGTTCTGGTCATCGAAACATTTCAGACCTGTAGTGTTCCAGAGAGCTCAGTAAAGCCCTGTTCACTAACCCCCCCACCCCCACCTCTCCCTCCCGCAGGGAATGGCCCAACCCGGTCCTCTTAAAACAACCTGAAGAGAGCAACCTGAACCTGCCTGTCTGGGACCCACGGGTGAGTCTGGCTTTCTAAAGTGCCCTCGTCCCCCTGCCCCCGCCGGCAAGTCCTGCCCTGAGGCTAACGCCCCCCCCCCCCCCCACCTGCAGGTGAACCCCTCTGACCGGTACCACCTCATGCCCATCATCACGCCCGCGTACCCGCAGCAGAACTCCACCTACAACGTCTCCACCTCCACCCGCACCATCATGAGCGAGGAGTTTAAGAACGGTGGGTAAAGAAACGGAAACGAGCCCGTCGCTCGCGGCAACGGCCCGGAATCGGTCTGAACGGTGTAGGTGTAACTGCTGGCGGCTACACGTCCACATTCAGCAGTTAGGTCGCCTCTCTGTGATGCGCGTTTGGGTTGCTGAACTTCCCTCTCCTCATACCGCCAGGTCTCAATGTCACCGATGAAATTCTTCAGGGGAAAGCGGATTGGTCGAAGCTTTTTGAGCCGCCAAACTTTTTCCAAAAATACAAGTACGTAAATGCATTGTGGTTATGGTGGTTTGTGTGTCGATTCTGTACTTACGGTTATTACATAGTATTGGTGAACATGAGCAGAAGGATGTTCGAAAAATTGCAATTAAAGTTTCACTTTACCTTTTGTGCATCTTGTTGAACAGGCATTACATTGTACTGACAGCCAGTGCATCTACTGAGGAGAATCACTTAGAATGGTGAGTGTGTGACTGTTGCGTGTGCGTGTGTGTTTTGCATGTACAGCCGCATTGGTGGAAACTGCAGTCCTTCACCCTGGCGGCTCCTGCTCCCATTTTGGCTGTTATTCACAGTGCTCACACGCGCTCTTAATGCCTTGCTCTGGTTGTTTGTCATGACCTTGTGTCCGTCTCTCTCCAGGATCGGTCTGGTGGAGTCGAAGATCCGGGTTCTGGTGGGGAATCTGGAGCGGAACGAGTACATCACTCTGGCCCATGTGAACCCGCAGTCCTTCCCCGGGTCCAAGGAGAACAGCAGCGAGTGAGTCCTGGGGTCCGGCTGCCCGATGACCGGGCCTGCCAGGGTGTGGGCTCGGGCCTGCCAGGGTGTGGGCTCGGGCCTGCCGGGGTGTAGGCTCGGGCCTGCCAGCGTGTAGGCTTTCAGCCCGGACTCCGATACGCTCCCCTGTGCAGTCTGTGGCCTTGCATGTGCGCCGCCAAGGTGGACCCCACAAGGGGGCAGTGTTTCTGTTTACTTTGTAACTTGAGTTCATAGAAGGGAATTCTTTATCAGAACTGATTTTTTTTTTTTTTTTTTTGGGTACTGTGTAACAAGAACATTTTGCTTCAACCTGAGCTCTACGATCTGATTTTCTCCCAGTGGGTGTTGGTAAATTATGTAATTGAGTACAACATCAATCTCCCATAGTGCAGCTTTGATCTTATGTGACCGGTTTCATGAACGATTGCTGAGCGAGTCTGTTCTGAGAGACTGTGGCACAGTAGCTGTACACCACTGAAGTCTGTGGAAAGAGCATTTTGTATCATGTTGGTTGGAGCAAGTAGGATTTGAATCTCTGGTTGGAGCCAAGAAACCGGAGTTGAAATACTTGTATTACATTTGAAATATGAGAGTAGAACATAGAAGTAAATTCTACAGGGAACATGTCCTGCTCATGTTTGCATTAAAAATGGCATCAAGGATTATAGATCACTAGCTTTTTAAACTCCATCTGTGAGTCCGCCTAGTTCTTGGATTCTAAAGAATTTTCAGACACAGTGTACAGTAATGAAACAGAAGGAAAGTGCATGGAATGTACTGTTCTGGTTTAATGATAAAATCCAGTGGACAGGAAGACCAATGTCAGTTGATGAAGGACGTCCTGTCTGTCTGTGCTCAAGCATTTAAGAGCGGTGGACGCACTACCTTGCATAGTCACCAGGTGGAGCTGAAAACTAATTGTCTCTATTCCATTGTTCTGTGCGTCTGGATTTGATAACGGAATTCAGTAACATTTGAAATTTACTGCCGTTTATTTAACCTGTGTGTTGATTGTGGTAGTAGTCTATATCAAATATTGCTTGATTTCATTTTTTTCCCCTCCTTATTAAGTTCAAAATCAAAACTTTAAAAATATAAATGTTTTTAAAACTCCAGTGATACATGGGTGATTAAAATGCATATTTCTGTCGAAACAGGAATGAATACATTTCCAGGTGGTTCATTGGAATCATCTTCAAGAAGGTGGAGAATGCGGAGAGTGTGAACATTGACTTGACCTATGACATCCAGGCTTTCACAGACACCGGTAAGGCCTGTTTGTAGCTGTGTTAATGCTGTCCGTGCATTTTGCCATCACAATTCATTCAAGAAATAGCTTTTTTCTTTTGTGTGTGTGTGTGTGTGTGTGTGTGTGTGTGTGTGAAACAAGTTGATGTAAAAATACTTGTGTATGAAAATGTACTGCAGAGTATCTTCAGAGTGAAGTTTGTTGTTCCTTTTTATTACATTTTTTCTTAAGTGTGTGGCCTCACCAGCTCTTGGCCTGTCTCCTCCCACCTCACAGTTTTAAAAGATGCATATTGGGGTTGAGAGTGAGAGCGCAGAAGGGAGGAGGGGGAGGGGCGATGGAGCCAGCTGAAATTGTGTCATGGGCACGGGGGCGGAGCCAGCAAGGGGGAAAGCAATCCAGCGGCTGTCAAAAAAAGAAAAAAAATCTGTCACTGAATTAGAGACCCACCGACGATCAGGCTAGCTGCAATCGCTGTTTTATGTCCGCAAATTGCTATTAATTTTGTTTCTTAAAGACTAGCGGAGATATTTTGGAGAAATAAAGCGAATAGGATTTGAGTGCTCCTTATGCGGTTACAGAGTAGGCTGATCTGACGATATAATTCCCTGATATCATTAGTCATCTGCCTTCCTCAGAAAGGAATCACATTAATGATCCACCATGAAAAGTATACAACATTAACTGATCATACGCAAACTATTTCACTTTGTTTTTGTAGCTGAACATTCAATCTTAGACATTGCGTCATTTTGTGAGTAACTTGCTGACTCTGACAGCCACAGATGCAGCCAGTGAAACCCATGCTAGCCATCTTAGCTGAAATGAGAAAACAGCCAGACTTACAATAAAGTTAGAGAAGACTAGAAAAAACTAGCGTTACACTATGTACAATTATAAAAACTAGTAATCTAAATCAAAACGAACTATAAGATATTAACATTACTGGTAACTACTACTAACAAACTGCTGAATTGCCAACTGTAGAGCTACAAAAGGTATAGAAAATGGGACGAGGAAAGGCTAAAAAGGATTTCTAGAAATGACATTCCTTGTTTACGTAGAAGTGGGTTTTTACCTATCGTCACAGATGTGGGCTGGGCTCCAGGTGACACTAAGTGAACTTTTCACTTTTGGGTGGCAGGGTTTAATTCTGACAGGGCTGAATTATTTGTTTCTTCCTTTTAGACTATAGGACTACAGTGATGTATCACATGGAGATAGGGTACTCTGCTACAGAACTCAAAGCATGATTCGCCCCTTTTTTCTTCCTGTCTCTGTGCTGTTGTGCTGAAAATGGCTGTGTTGTGGAGCGTATGTTTGGCTCCCACGCTTCTGATGTGTCCGCCTCTTTTCCCGCAGTGTACCGACAAGCGAACAACATCAACATGCTGAAAGACGGCATGAAGATCGAGGCGACGCACGTGAAGAAGAGGCAGCTCCACCAGTACCTGCCTCCGGAGGTCCTGCAGAAGAAGAAGCGGGTGCGTACCAGGCCACGCCCACCGCGGCGGGGCGTGACATCACTACCCCGCGACGTCCGGACGGAGTCGCTTCCCCGCTCGGCGCCTGACGCTAGCGTTACATAACGAGCGCGCGGTCCTTTCCCGCGGTCTAACCTTCCCCTCTCTCTCTCCCCGGGTGTGCAGAGCATGGCGGATTTGAACCGCAGCTCCGGCGGCGGGACAAAGCGCGCCTCCCTGGACAGCAGCACGCTGGACAGCTCCAGGGACACGGACTCGGGCACGCCCTTCACCTCCCCGACCCCCGTCATCAAGCCCCGGAAGCCGGCTTCTGACACGGACGACAGGTGAGCGTGGAGCCCCCCCCTGCGTAATTCCAGCCCCCCCGGTCCCGTTTGTAGCCAGCGAGCTCCACGTGATCCGCAGCGGGTCCACATTTAAGGCTTTCTCCACCTCTCTTCCAGCATCACCCCTCCCAAACCCCCCGCCCTGCTGTTTGCGGAGAGCCCGCCGCCCGAGGAGGCCTCTCCCCAGAGCGTCGAGCAGGGCATGTCCATCCCTGTGATTGGCTCCAGTGAGTACCGCCCTCCCGTCACCTCTGTGCGTTTTCGTAGGTCTCTTATTAAACCCGACGTCTCTGCCCTCTGCAGACCCGGTAGCCACGCCCCCAGCCATGAGCGCAGCGCCCCCTCCTGGCAGCACCATCCCCACGGTGGTGGGCAGGAGCGTGGTCCCGCGGCACGGCTCCCCCGGCGGCCCGAGCGAGCTGCCCAACGGCGTGAGCGCCGCCCCCGCGGTCAACGGCACCGCCGCAGCCAAGCGGCCCCACTCGCCGTCCCTGGAGGAGTCGCCCAAGAGGCTCAAAGACGCCGACAAGGCGAGCCGCCGCCTTACCCATCACGCACTGCGGCCGGCCCAGAGCTGCGCCACACACAACCCTACACTGCTGCCCTGTCCCCATACAGTGTTGGACTGTGGGATACGTGGAGGCCTGTAGTACTCATTCTGTACTTTTCCCTTTACAGCTCTTTTTGGGGGACTCGGAGTTTAAGGAGCCCTATCCACCTCCCAGCAACGGGCAGGAGCAAGGGGACAGCCCGGCGGTGGTGGGTACCAGCGGACTCCTTAATCGCCATCGACACACTCCCTCCTAGCCAAAATAGCTTGCGTACTCCCTTTAGCATGTTGTCCCAAAGTGTTATTTCACAAAGTGAAATAAAACCATGATAATTCCTGCTAATGAGTTTTAATATCATTACTAGTTAGAATTATCTGGGTTTAATTTCAAACGCGTATCAGAATATTTGAATATTCGTTTATCGCTAGCCCATGAGTGACCTTTTTAGTTTTGTGCAAATGGAGTTAAATGTCACTGCACACGGCAACTGAACACATTGTCTTTCGACGGGTACAACATGCAGCCCCTAACTGTTCTTTTAGCCTTGTGAACGTGACCTGTTTTTAGAAGTTCCTTTTCTCATCCAGCCAATCGCTCTTGTGCTCAACAGGAAGGTCCTGCTGAAGTTCAGGCGATGCCCATCCCGACCATCGACACGTCGAGGACGCAGGTACCTCCTCCTGTAATTCCAGATTAGGACCGAGTCAGAGGAACCATGTTTATTTTAAAACCTTTCTCTTCACGCCCGTGTCTGTGCCCCCCCCCCCCCAGAGATTACCCAGCAAGGAGCTCCCGGATGCCTCGTCGCCCCTCCCCACCAGCAACCTGCGCGTGATCAAGAACTCCATCAGACTCACCCTCAACCGATAGCAGCGAAGCGTTGTCCAGGTAACCCTGCTGGGTCACCCCGCTGACCCCCGCCCCCCCTTTTTAGTGCACACTCACTGCTGGTGCCGGGACCCCCTGGAGAAGGGAGCAGGACCGCGGGGGGGGGGGTAATGTGTTTTTAACACCCCCACACTGCTGCCCTGCTGGACGCTTGCAATCTCTCCCTGAAATGATCAACTGCCAATCAAGAGTATTGGAGGGTGGTAGTTTTTTTTTTTTCCCCCTTTTTTTTTCTTCATTTTTCGGAATTCATTGGTCGTTTCCTTTTTCTTTTTAAACTGCCTTCACGCGACAAAATACTCTGAGTTGAGCTTGTTAGAATTCATAACTTGTACAATAAGTATAGTTTATGTATATAATTGTCTTTAAAATCACTGTTTAGTCTTTTTTTCATACACCAAAAATTGTAGTTTTTAACAAAAAAGAAAAGTTATAAAAAAAAAAAAAAAGTCCTTTATTTTTTCCCTCTCTATGTACTGTCAAAATTGTTTTTTGTTTTTTTTTTCCTCCTCCAAGGATATTTTCTTTTTCCTTTTTCCTTTTTTTTCTTTTTTTAAATGACTGTAGAGGTTCCAGTGCAGTCAGCGGCTCCTCTGGGCCACGGACCGGGCCAGAACCGCGACCCACGCTGCCCGCCACAGCGCGCTCGGCCCCGGGGCCCTGGCGAGCCGCTGTTTTTCAGCCAGTGGAAATCGAACGCTCCGTGCTGGCCTGTGATTGGCTGTAGCCCGGGCGGTCGTGGTTCTGGTGCGGTCCGGGACCAGGGTCAGCCTGCTTTAACGGGACGGTCGAGTGCTGTGTGCCGTATAGCTGGATGAGTTCCTCCCAACCCCTCTCTTTTTTTTTTTTTTGCCCCCCCCCCCCTCGTTTTCCCCCCTCGCTACGCTAACTCCCCGAGAGCGGGGCGGCGGCTCTTACGCCTCCTGTGGAGGCCCCTCGGCTCCTCCTTGGTTCATGACGTAGAAGGAGGGAGCCCGGCTTCTGCTTTCTCCCCCACGCTCTGTAACTTCACTGGCCCCGCCCAAGTCGAGCGTACAGGAAGCAGCTGCGCGCTTAAGGCTCCTTCCGCACTCACTTCCTGGGGTTCTTATCATTTTATTTATACCCGCCATGTTTGTACCTTGTGCTTTTTTTATATATCAAAACCATTGCCGTTACTTTTCTTCCTCATTAACATTGTGATGACTGCTCCAGCCGAATGTGAATCTTCGTTTATCGCAATTTAAAAGAAAAAACAAAAAAAAAAATATTTCAGTTCGTTGGGGTATTGTTTTTGTAGGGCAACAAATTGTATTTGAAAGGGTATTTTTCTATGTAATGTATGGTATTGTCTCCTTTAAAATAATACCATAAAACCATAAAACCCCAGATGTCTGTCTCCCTGTTTATTTTTGTTTTGCTTTTTGTTTTTGTGAATTCAGACTTTTATATTAATAAATTGGGGGGGGGGGTATTTTTGGTATGTTGGTACTTCTTCAGAGGGAAACCTTATATTTGTTCCTTGGAGTGTCCTAGATTTATAGAGGTTTCATGCCTTTTTGTGTGTTGTATTTGGTCATCATGACAGTCTGGATGAGTTCTAGGCGGGTGAAATCCATGTAGGTGTGTCCACTGACTTCCCATGTTTTTCTTCTCTGTACACTGTCTGTCCTTGACAAATCTATGAAAATATTAATTTGAAAAATGCCTGATTTTACTAATACAGTGCAGTCCGTAAGTATTGGGTCAGTGACAGTATTATAGTTTTGGCTCTGTAGTCCAGCACACTGGATATAAATGAAACCGTGAGGTTGAAGTGCAGACTGTCAGTGGTAATGTGTTGATTTACATCCATATTGGGTGGTACCTGTTGGAATTGCAGCCCTTTTAATACGTAGTCCTCACATTTTTAATTTGTCCAATCCACAAAGTTGTGATAGTAGTTGCAAATCCTTTGCATTTGATGACTACCTTAAGTCTGTGACCCACAGACATCACCAGATGGGTACGCCGCGCCAGGCCTGTACTCCCGCCATCTTCAGTCCTCGTGTTTCAGGGGCTTTGTGCCTTCAGTCTCGTCTTCAGCGAGTGTAGGGCGTGTTCAGTTGGATTCTGGTTCGGGGAAAGGCTTGGTCAGTCAAAGAACATTCAAGTTTTTTTTGTTTTTTTTTGGTCCATCGAAGCTGCTTGGGAGCTTTAGCTGTGTGTTTGGGGTCATTTTCCTTCTGGAAGGCGTAGTGGTGTCGAATGAGTTTTGAGGTATTTGGTTGGATCTGGGCAGATTAGATGCTTATGTACTCTTCAGAATTCATTCTGCTGCTGCAGTCAGCTGTCTTATCTGTGGAGACAAGCGAGCCAGTTCCAGTGATGGTCATACATGCCCAAGCCATAACACTACACTACCTCCACAGGTGAGGTGTCGTGCTTTGGATCTTGAGCAGTTCCTTTCTTTCTCCACACTCTTCCTCTTACCACCAGTTTGGTACAGGTGAATACTCCTCTGTCCATGAGACTTTTTTCAGAAGTGTACAGTAGAGTGATAGACTGGCAGCCTGTCCAGGGTGTAATGCTGCCTTTCACCCGATATACCCTGGGAATAGGCTCCAGCCCCCCCCCCCCCCGGACCCTGCCCAGGATAAGCGGGTATAGATAATGTATGGATCCTGCCCAGGATAAGCGGGTATAGATAATGGATGGACCCTGCCCAGGATAAGCGGGTATAGATAATGGATGGATGGATGATGGCCTGCTTTACTGGCTTTGACGCTTATTTGGTCCTCATGTTGAGAGACAGCAGCAACAGATTCCAAATGCAAGTTCCACACCTACAATCGATTCCTTCCATTTGCTTTCTTGTGCATGAACTAATGATGCAAAGACACAGCTGGCCCAGAAACCGCTGAGTACCCAAGTGTCCAGTTGGTCCTCTAAAATGGCGGTTATGTATAAATAGGGCTGTGATTCCTGCACAGTTCACCTGATATGGATGCAAGTCCCTTCAAAAGCTGACACTGCACTTTGCCCTGATATTCATCATTTCCTTTCATATCCAATGTGCTGGACTACAAAGCCAAAGCTGCTAAAACCATGTCACTGTTCATATACAGACTGCACTGTATATGGAACCCCCCCCCCCCCCCAAAAAAAAAAAACTTTAGAAGTATGTTCCCTACATTCTGTATAATTAATTGCTGAGTGTTCACTTTGGCAATTTATGCAATTGTCCTATTTTACTAGTCCATCTGAGTTTTGTAAACCTTGAATAGCGAATTGAGTTAAAAGCCTACTTTCTGGTCTCCAAGGGATAAGTCTTGAAGGCTGTTTGAGCCACTTCGCATAGATTGTAGTCATGTTGTTTTTCTGCGTTGTATTTTAACATTTACTTTTAATCTCTCAAAATAAAGATTTTTTATTATATACCTCCTACCTCTAAGTGCCTTGATTCTTCTCAGATTAACTCAGCTTCAAACTTCTTTTCTTTGTCTTCCGTTTCATGCACTTTTTGTAACCGACAGCTTGTAGGTGTGGGTATGTGCTAATTGACACGAGCACTTCTGGTCTGGTTTTTGTTTGGATATTGGTTTCAGTTCACGTCATTGACTGATCCCTTGCGTACAGTCGCGTATGTGGACCCTCGAGTGAACACAAAAGGCTGTTAAAAATGTTTGCAGTGCTTTGCACTGAATGTGAGGTTATCCTTTCCACTTTAATGGCAGTTGAGTGCAGTAGTTTCACAGACGTCTGCGAAATGGATTCCTCTGCACTTTCTCTGAAATCAGTGGGTAAGAGTGCATATTACAGAAAACAGACCACAGCCAGCTAATCATGGACGTGTCATTCCATTAAAAGGTAAGCGAAGCAAAGGCCTTTGACACTTAAAAAACAATGAAAGGGCAACTGTGCCTATGTATAGTTTCCATGTAGTGTTTTATTTACCAGCACATAATGTTCCCGTAGTAGTGACTCCCAAACATCTGAGAATTTGTTTTCCTTCCTGTCACTCATTTGCGTCATTCAAATAATTGTTTAAGCTAATTTGTACCTTTCAGTTCATATATTGGCAGATTGAGGTGCAAAGTTTGGAAAATATACATCAGATCATTTAAAAAATGAAGGCACACTGCCTATTTGTCATTTGGGTCAACGTGGTTTAAAAAAAAATCTGAGATGGTTCCTTTAGCATTACTCTTCACGTGGTCCTGGAAAATAGGGGTGACGTTACAATTTTTATCATTACCACTTATAGGGTTACTGTTTTATAGATTTCTAGCGATGTTTTAAAATTAGTTCTATAGAGACTATTAAAATAAGACATTTCAAGTCAAGTTATATTTAATGACGTGCCGTGTCTGTTGGACACTAAGCAGCCGAAGGTTGGAAGGACTAAATATGACAATTCTTTAAAAAAATATTAATCGCATCTAAAGTTTTCCCAGCGCGCGCACAAGATTACATTCTTGCTTATACCTGTCTGTCCTTTTCCTCACCTACTGTTAAAGACGTCACAGTTTGTACGCTCTTCATTGTGGGTTTAAGATTTCTCGGTCTGCATGAAAGTCAGCGCAGCGAGCGCCCTCGTATGCGGGATGAAATCAGTCGAGTATTAAGACGTTTACATACAGTTGCGTAGTAAACAAATTCGTATAGTATATATGGGGTAATATATAATATAAACAAATTCGTGCGACGTAATTGTATGGCAATCGCTGCGTAAATGGCAGGAAGCGAATTCTCTGCCACGTTAGAAAAAAACTTCCTTGTTCGCATCGTCTCTGGGACATTCCCATCTTCTCATGTAGGCGTGCTAGCTCGCCTGGGGAATACCCTAAAATTGATATTATAAGCATGTTAATAAAACAAACCTGATTAATGTTCTTTGTCTTAAATGGCGTCGGCAGACATTTGAACAAATGTCTTCAGTCTCCAGTCTCCTAATGACGATTAATCCAGTCTGTTGAATTGTCCGTCGCTGTCCAATTTGCGCGTTTTACATATCTCATGTCAAGATATTAAGTAATTACTATAACATTGCACTTTTCAGACATGTGTGATTTAGCATATTTTTTTTTTTACAGTGTTTACCTTTACGCCTGGAGTCCTGTGGTGGCTTATGTGGTTTCTCTGACATTTGGCGACGGAGATACAGGTAATTGTGCTTAGTCCTCGGTGTGACGTTGGCCAGCCCACCATTTTTTCATTTTTATTTTTTTCCTACTGTAAGGCATGTCAATTGCAGGTTTGCTGTTGTCAAAATACTTGCCTTGTATTCGTAAACTGACTTGCATCGTAATTAAACTGATCCGGGTCCCTTTGTTGATAGACTATTTTTTCTGAACCCCCTCTCTCTCTCTCTCGCTCTCTCTCTCTCTCTTTCTCGTCAAAGCAATATTATATAACATCATCATAATATTTTTACGTAAAACTAAAACAGTTGGTATGACTTTTATTACATATTGGACAAAATATTGGATAAAACAATGACTTGAGATAAAATGTAGCTAAAAAGGTTTTCAAAAAACACGAACAAGGTGTTTTGCCTGACGGTGTCACTCCTTGTCTATCAGACTGTAGTAGGCCAAACCATCCTCTACAAAAATGATTGCCATTTGCTTGTTGTCCTGTGGGACAACTGATTTATTGCTGTTATTTTGGGGAAGTGGGTACCTCTTACTTCCATGTATTTTCACGCATTTTTGACAAAGTTCTTTTCTTTGCCGCTTGTTGACTGCAGTGATGCTGTTCTGCATGGCTATCTAGTCCTTGGTTTGATCCGTGTCAGGGTGTCTCTATTGTCAGTTCTTGCTCTCTGACATGGCAAAACATTGTTTATTATATTTTACTGTTAATAGGTGAGATGTTACAGTACAGTCGACTCCAGAATTATATTCACCCAGCATGAAAATGAGCAAAAATGACTGCATAAAACATAATACACATAATGATTGAAATTTTCTGCTCTAACATTAGGTGGAACTTTCTTTAACTCTAATAAGAATATTCATATAATTCATGATGAAATTCAATTCAGTATTTAAAAAATGTTTTTTTTTTAAATCTCAGTCTCCAGAAACTTTTGCCATTTCCTGTATCACTGGGGTATAAATACAAGGTTGCACACACAAAATCCTTTTGTCATCCATCACCAAGTGAAAAAACAAAGAGCTTTTAACTCAGAAGAGACAGATGCTTGTTGATGTACACAAATCAGACAATGGATTCATGGAAAAATGTATAGAAAATAGAGATTACCACTAAGCACAGAACACAAAGTTTCAAAAGTTTGAGACAGTTGCAGATTTGCCAAAAAGAAGATGTGCATATTTCCCCCACACACGGTGAGGAAGATGATGAGGGAGGCAAAGAAGAACCCAAGGATCACAGTTTCAGAACTGCACATTTCAGTGTCTGTCTCTTTACAGCAAAAAGGTCCTGGTTTCGAATCTTGGCCTGGGCCTATCTGTTTGTTCTCCCCGTGCTTTCCTCTGGGTCCACAGTCCAAAGAAATGCAGGTATGCTAATTGGCCGTGAATATAAGCGTGTGAGTGAATGGTGAGTGTGCCCTGCCATAGACTGGCGATACTGTAGGTGTATTCCTGCCACTCGCCCAATGCATGCTGGGATGTAATTTGTTCATGTTCGTGTTTTTGGATTGATAATCATTTGTGCTCTTTTCACAAATCATTAAATTCTTTGTCAAGACAAATTAGTCTATCTCTACACACACCCACGCACACACACTTTTGTTATTTTCAGAAAAGAAGTTTAAAATGGCGAGGAAATGTATCAAAATACTAGATCGTGAAGCATAGTCCACAGTTATCCACAGTTATCTCTTACTTGTATTTAATCTGACGTGCCCACAAGAGTACTTTCGCGGGCGACGAAGTAGTTGCTGCTGTATGTTTGTAGGTGAGTTTTTTTTTTTTTTTTTTTTTTAAGAATTTACTGTCGTCACTTAATACCGCCCAGATGAGGGTTGTACAGCTCCTTCAGGCGGAGATAATGTGGGAAATTCCCCTTCATCATCTCTGTTTAAAAATGAATACATCACTCTTCTTCTTTTTCAGTCCAGTCGTCTCACTCAAATACTATACCGTGATAAGGGTGTTCACAACATGGACGGTGAGTACTGTCAAAAACAAAAACTTTTGCAATGTGTTTCAAGGTAGAGATATTGTGCTGGTCCTACATTTACAAAAGGTGCCAGTGTTCGTTTTCTCTCTTTTTTTCGCATATAATGAAATGGCTCCTTGCTAAAGCAAAGCAAGTTAAGTTCTATGTAGTCGCGTTTCATGTAATGTTTTGAAGTATAGAATCAAGGCTTCATTGAGCAGCAGTGTTCTAACATCTTCGAGTTTGCCAGAATCTTTAGATATTACATTGTTCGTGTATTTATGATAACTTTTTAAAATTAGTCGTAGAAAATGCATTACCAAACAAATGACAACTTTGTAATGATTGCTAATAACGCTCTATGTCCGTGGTATTCTGCGATTAAATAATTACTTAATTTAAAAGTTGATTTTAAAAAATGAATGTATCTTTTCGTAAATTAGGCTATCATAGCATAAGCGAAAACGGATGGTGTAAATGCGGAAGGAAAATTACGTAGGCTGTCCGTGGGTGGCAATGAAAAACGAAAAATCTTTATGATTTCAATATTATTAACGACGAAACCTCTTAAATAACAAAACGTGATTATTTCATACTATTGTCATAACATATAATTAACATCGCACGAGATCGGGTAACTGATTACAATGAAATCCCAGTCACGGGAAACTTGTGAAGGGACCTCATAACATCCACCTTACAATTTGTCAATGAAATGTGGGTCATAGTATTTTGATTTAGCCAGATTAAATAGATTTTTAGATTTCCATATAATTCAGTCCTTTAGAATTACTCCGTGCTCAGTGTGTGTTGTTGCGTGAGGTTGTATGTGCGTACTTTTCCGCAGGCGCGTGTTTGGTGGCGCCCGTGAGTGTTTGCCTAGGTGTATTTCTGTGGCATGCGAGTTCGGATGTGTGGAATGTGTGAACTTGCGCTCGTGGATTTTTTGGAATGAATGGTTTGTTTCTCCAATAGAAGTGCAGATTGTATATGCTGTTGACAGGTGCAGATCTTCTGAAACGAAACCTAGTTTTGGGGGACTGAATTTAGTGTTCTCATTAGATTTAAGCTATTTATGATAATCGTCATTAAAATCTTCTGTGATTTCAGTTGCTTTATGCAACACTCACAGCCTTTCTTTTTCCATCCCTGGCTCATACCCAATGAATATTTTTGCGGTGAAAAGTCGGCGGAACACCATTTAGGCGTTAAGGTGAAACCCCGACTGCGTTTGGTTTGAAAGTGAAAGTTTTCTAACCGACTAGGACGTAGCCAGGCTATATCCAGGTAAAACCTGGGCTGTATTATGGTTATCCTTGTCTGTTTATATCAAAACGTCTCTCAACCTAGACCTCAACCCCTCTGGACGTCTAGATTCCAGCTTTTGCTCACTGGGTATATTCATTTGTTCATTTTCTATAGCTCATATGCTTCCACTGCAGAGAGGTTCTCATCTCTTAGGTAAGTAAGACTTCCTGCTCCACAATTTGCTAAAAAAAAAAATAATAATAAAAATGAAAAACACACAGTTAAGTGTTTTAATTATTGGAAGCACAAGGGGAATTAGTTCTGTTATTTTTGTGATCTCCATCTCAAAGTTAAGCTTTCAGTTTGGTGTATCTCCTGCTTGTAATTGCCACCCCTTCTGCCTCCTCCTTTGCCCGTCCAGTGGGTGAGCCCAGCGTGCAGATATTTGAGGAACCCAAGCAAAGGGGCATGCGCTTCAGATACAAGTGTGAGGGGCGATCGGCTGGCAGCATCCCCGGTGAGAGGAGCACGGACAACAACAGGACCTACCCCAGCATCCAGGTCAGAGGACCCCCGGGGCCCCGGCCCCTGCTCTAGTGTCATTTGGTGTTTGCGTGTGTGGGGGGGCAGCAGCTGAGTTTATGTGAGCGGGCATTGAGCTGGCATTGGTAATCAGGAATGAGCTCAGCATCATTTGAAAGACAGTACCTGAAGAAGGTGAGGGGGAGGTTGTAGAATGATGCCGAAAAGAGATAAAGAAAGGTAAATTAGCCTTGTTTTCAAACTCTATGAACTCTATGTTCCTCAATTAACACCTCCCTTCTTCCTGTTTTGTCACGCACCCCTTTTGCTCTCCAGATTTTGAATTTCACTGGCAAAGGAAAGGTGCGTGTGTCACTGGTGACCAAGAACGAGCCCTACAGACCACACCCCCACGATCTGGTGGGTAAGGACTGCAAGGACGGGTACTACGAGGCGGAGTTTGGGCCTGAGCGCAGGGTCATTGCGTAAGTCACCATCAGTATTATTCTTCCACCATGAACATGAGCGTTTGCTAATGTCCTGTTTCCTTTTTAATGGAGGATTTCAATTGTCAAGCTCTGAAGGTTCTGTTGGTCTGGGTGGTGTGACTTGTTGGGCAATTGAATATTCCAAACTGAATAATTACACAAACAAGCCAGAATCCAGCTGGCAGAATATAGAATATTTTATTTGGAGTCTTTTTTAATGACGAGTGTCCTTCTGGTTGCTAGCTATTAACTAGCTAAATGTTGCTGTATAGCTGGCTGGTTATGGTAGCTGGTCAATAGTTGTAGTACATTTTGATGTTTTAGCCGGTTAAGCCAATCAAACGGGATTTGCTATGGATGTAGCTCATGTGCAGATAATTGTCTGAAATTCACCAGGTGCCTGACTAATAACCAGTTTTTTCAGTGAAGTATCCTAATCATCTCATTACGTCTGTGTCTTTGTCAGTCTTCGCTTACGTAAACCCAGGCAATGGATGATATGTTGTCATAGAATCTCTTTTTTGGGGCTGTTTTTTTTTAAAAACCGCTATACCTGTGACTCACTGTCAAAGCCACTCTGAGTGTAGTGTGATGGCACCGGCCTGTGATGTCATCACATTCCCGCCCACGCTCATCCGTCGGCATCTAAGGGATGACCAGCCTGAGTCTCTGTCATGTTGCTCTGTAGTCAAATACAGGCTGTTTGTTATAGCAACACATTTTATCCAGCTATCAGACCTTTCTTGTCTTAGCACTCTCTATGGAATCTCTGGTCCAGTTTTACTAAGCAGCAGACCATCTGTACCTGTTGATTTCAGTTCAGGTTCAGGTTTATTGTCATTCGTCTCATTACAGGTGTTAGAGAAAGAATGAAATGCAGTGTCCCCAGAACCACAGTACAATGTGAAAACCGGATTGAGAAAGAGACAATTAAAAACAGCAACAAAGACAGCAATAAACATTAAATATAAAACAAGAAGTAATTCACAGTAAAAGTTAACGGAGAAAGAATGCTAGTCAGGATGAAGCAGCGTAGCAGCAGTATTAATATAAAATGCACCAGTGCCACAAAGTGTCCAAGTGTCCCTTAATCAGGAGATCAGTATCCAGCGTGGTCTTCTCAGCCCTGGCTGACTGCAGCATGAGCCCAGCAGGTCCAGCCTGTGTGGTTCCTCCTGAATGAAGGGTCAGCAGTAATGATGCCTGACTGATGTGCTCCTTTCTCCTAGCTTTCAGAACCTGGGGATCCAGTGCGTGAGAAGGAGGGAGGTGAAGGAAGCGATAATGCAGAGGATTTCCCGCCACATTAATCCCTTCAATGGTGAGATCAGCTGTCCGTCATCTCCGAACATTTCCAACTTTGTGTACCGCTAGCAGCCTGTTTACAGCTAGCGGCCTGTTCGCAGCCTGTTACAGTCTGAGAGCTGGTATTTAGCTCTCATTGTGGAATGCCTGTTACTGAGTAGCTTCATGGCTTTTTTTGTTGGCAAAGAAGACCCAGATCCGACAACGCACAGTGCCTATCCTGCATTTCGTGTACAGACAAGAATGTAATCCAGTTGTAAGATATTTAAAAGGCTGTTCTGTTGCATGGAAGCAGCCAGTTTTGTTTATAAGACTAGTACTTTTTGCTATAAAAATTCTTTTAATAAGGGAGTGTTTCTGAATTTGCATTCCCATGTGTGAAATTTGTATTGACCAATTAACTTGCCTGTTATCATCCAGCATGCTTTGCATTTGCTGCGGCATATTTGCCTTCTATAGAGTTAAGAGGAAACTAATGGTTTTACTGGGCTTATTTACAATTGACCGTGTTTCCTGTCTATGTGGGACTGAATACCTTCTCATTGCTGTGGGCAGAAAGATAGATCTCTCACAATAATTGTTTTGTAGAATTAGTAACCTTGTGGTTGTCTCGGTCGATGCCGAAAGTGTTGAAATGTGGCACAGGCAAAATATGGTGAAATATGATGATTGGTAGTGGTGTTAGTGTTCCAGGAAGTTCTGTCTTGGTCCAAAATAGAGATTAAACTGTGATATAAAAAACGGAAGCTAGTCAGTGCAACTGAGTTTGGGTAATAAATCAAAATGGACACGTGTTGCATTGAGGCTTGCCGGATTGCAGCAACCGATTGTTACGACAGTTACGTTTCCCTCATTTCGCCGGTAGGCCTCTGCCTCGTAGGCCCCTCTGGGTTTGATCCACACCGTAGGCTGTTTCAGGGTTGGGGGGGGTGGGGGGGGGGGGTGGAGGGGGGGGGTGGCTGCTGCACAGGCAGTATCACTTCATCTGTGAAACTCAGCTGCTTCCGGCTGCCAGAGACCGACAGCATCCACTTCTCTAAATAGAGACGTGATCTGCGAGCGCTCCCCTTCGAGCTGCGCTTAGCGCCCTTACCCTGAGTGAAGTGGAGATATTTCTGTAGCAGCAGAGTTGACTGAGGCTTCAGCTTCCTTGGCGGTATTTCGTTGTGTTTCTGAACGCGAAGCGTGGCTCGCTCGCTGTTTTGGAACCAGCTGTGACGGAGCTGATAGCTGTTGATTTTGTCTGTGAGGTGAATTTTGATAAAGGTGCGCGACTGACTGTCCAAACTGTTTTTCTGCCCGGACATAAACCAGAGCATTCATCTGAGAGACGGGGCTCTAATTTTCATGTCTAGTATCGTAGGAAATGCTAGCTATGTCCGCATTACAGCACAATGTGGCCTAAGACAAGTCTGCGGTTTATATGTCAGTTGTAGGTTTGAATCTGCTTCAGTGCAGCTGTGCTGGTCTTCAGCAAAGGCACATGACCAGAACTGTTTGAGTGAATATCCAGTGTGATAAATTGTTAATATGCCAGTTGCATTTTTGCTATTTGAATAAGCACATTATTTACTCGCTTCTCGGTCTGGACTCACTTTTAGGATCATCGGTACATTTTATTACATTTATTGCATTGTTTTAGGATTTTAAGCCTTTGCCGAAGCAGTTTCAGTCCTCCAACAGGGCAGTACAGGATTTGCATTTCCGCATGTCATTAGGGTTCTTTTTTACTGAAATGTTTTTGTTGGAGTTTCTCCTTGGAAGTCTGCTGGGGCTGTAGTAGTGTCTGATAAGACTAAATATTACATTCAGATAAAAGACAGTAAGTTGTGGCAAGTCGGTAGTCATCACATGAGTCACAAGTGTGGAGGGATGTAGCACTGTGCCCACAGCCCTGGAGTATTCACACACTCCCCAGCTCCGCCCCTACCCCCATCACTCTCTCTCTCTCTCTGTCTCTCTGGGTCTCTCGCTCTCTGTGGTTGCATCCATTCAGAGCGGGGGCAGAGATTGAGGTCTCTTGCTATGTCGCAGTCGAGAGCTTGTGCCGTCATATCAGCCCCCACCAAAAAGAATGTCATTTTATCTCCGCTCATTCAGTCTTCCACTGGCCGTGACATCAGCAAGAGGGCGGCGATGTCACTCAGACGCACTGCTGTGGGCGGGCTAGTCCGGTCGTCAAGTGCGAGAGAGTGGGTGGAAACGAGCGTACATAAATACGTTTGTGTGTGCGCGCGTGTGTGTGTGCGCATGTGTGTTTGTGTGTGTGTGTGTGTGCGTGTGTGTGCGTGGGTGCGTGCGTGGGTGTGTGTGTGAGTGTGCATGTGTATGTGTGTGTGTGCGTGCGTTTACGTGTGTGTGGGTGTGTGTGTTTGCATGTGTTTTATGTGCATGTGGGAAAGGGGGTTTTAGCTGAAAATGCATTTTTCAGTGTCACCAAAGGAAAGTTCAGCCATTTTGCTATGTACTCTTAGCTACTCTACTTACTATGTGCTTTAGATAAGACTGTTCATAATGATTGTTGTGCTTCTAAATATCCTCAAGTAGCTTAGCAAAGAAAATCCAAGGTTTAAAGTAGGTTTTACATGTTTTGTCATGCTTAACTGCACTCCCTCTTTCTTATTCACTCTTTTTCCAAAGCATCCCTCTTTCTGTTCCTCTTTCTCACGCCTCATTTTTCTCCCCCTTTCTCTTGCTTTTTCCCTCTCCCTCTGTCAACAGTTGACCCCAAAACTGGTGCCTATTCATTTATTTATTTCTCACATTTCTAAACTTTCTAGTGGCAAACAATTCACCGATATATATAATTTTTTAAAATCCTCTTTTTAGTTATTTGAGTTATTTGAGTTTTTTGAGATATTTAGTGATTAATTAATTAAAGTGCAATGTCATTTGTATTTGTAGAGTCACATTTACTGGTATTCATGTCATCTGGGTCTCCCATATGCCCCAAATATGAGCTCAGTGAATGGTGAACAAATTGACCAACGTGCTGAAGTAGTCGCTGGCTGTGTCCAAATGCTGTTGAGTTTAATGGCATTAAGAGAACAGTGCAACCTTAGCAGACGAGTGTAAGAGATGGGAACTGACTGGTAACTGGCACGGATCAGTGACATCACTCGTGGATTGATTGTAGATTCAGTTAGGCATAGGAGTTCAGCAGCCCTTTAACAAGTTAAAGGGTTAGACGAGTTAGACGATGCGCCCAGAGGACGAAGCGAAGAGAAGCTGCAGCGGCCGCGGCGGGCGCATCCTGATCGCGTTCTCCCCTCTCATGTGGTTTGTGCTGCAAGCGCTCGGCGTCCTGCTGCGCGTACGCCGTTATCGGAAGCTTCCACTCGTCCGCCGGGGCGAGGTCGGCCGAAATCGCAGCCAATGGCGTCGCGCTGTGTCGCGGCTCGCTGAGACGAAGCCAAACGCCTGCCGTTGCTCAGCGACGCTGGCCGCTGTGCTTTTTCTCTGACGTTCGTTGCGCTGGTTACAGATGTCGCCGGTGCTCTTCCTGGGCAAATGTGACTAATACATTGTTTAAAGAAGATGACTGCCTTGTCTTTCTTTTAATAAAAGGAAAAGGCCTCACACTCTTTAAACTCCAATTTGCCATTTATAAATGATAAATAAATGTTGTATAGGAGCATAAAGAGTGTGCGGCCTTCTGTTTTAGAAAAATAATCTGACCGCTGTCAGTCAGAAACTCCTGACGTTACTGGGTGTGCGCCCTCTCTTTTTGCCTTGTGTTGTTTTTCTGACCGACTTCAACTGTGATACATTGTTTATAGAAGTTGCCTGTGTTGTTTTTCTAACCAAATTCGACTGTGATACATTGTTTATAGAAGTTGCCTGTGTTATTTTTCTTACCAAATTCGACTGTGGTAATTTAGAGAACTTGCCTGTGTTGCCTTTCTTAACTAATTTGACCGTGAAGAACAGTTTAAAGAAGTTGTGTGTGTGTTGTGTTGGCAGTGCCCCGGGAACACCTGCTGCAGACCGAGGAGTACAACCTGAACGTGGTGCGGCTGTGCTTCCAGGTGTTCCTACAGGACGAGGCCGGCCAGTACAGCCACATGCTCCCGCCCATCGTCTCCAACCCCATCTACGACAACCGTGAGTGCCCCCCCCCCCCAGACTACAGTAGGTTCCGATGGGGTCAGACGTTGAAGGTGATGGGGGGGGGGGGCAGCAGTGAGACAGGGAAGTGTGAAGAAACAGAAACAGCGTTGCTTCAGGCCTGTGTCATGCGCTTGGGAATCTGTGCCAGTTTTGTGCAACAGCTTCTTGGAAAGGGCCGACTCCTTTTCGGATTCCAGTGCGTGCGAGGCGCTGGCGAACACAAGCAGTTTGACCTGCTGACTGCTTGCTAAACTCTGTGAAGTAAGAATTGCATGAAGCCACCCCAAGTCCCATGTTATGACAAACATATGAATGTCAATACAGAGCATAAATGAGGAGTGAAAAAGGAAGAGAGGAGCAGGAGCACAGAAACGAAGTCTGACAGTGGAAACACTGAGTGGGAAAACCCTCTTTACTAACATCACACCTTGCCTACTCATGTGAGAGCCTCGATGATGCCATGCAGATGTTTCAGGCTGAAGGGAAAGAGAGAAAGAGAGCTGTGAGAGAGAGAGAAAGAGAGAGAGAGATACAGGAGTGAATGGAAGCTGCTGAAACTGCTCATTATGTATACATGAGTGAGTTTTTAAAGGGTAACGTGGTAGCACTGTCTCCCTCCCTGCTGTTGAAACCAAGCCCTCCATGTGGCTCACAGGCACTGAAAAAAGAAGAAGTTGGGCAGGTTCCTCTTAAATTTTTTTTATTTTTTTAATGACCCCAACACATGCTACTTCCTCTTCTGATATTGTGTTTAGTTCTTTGAGATCCTCAATCTGAGTGCCATTGTAAAGCACAGAAGTTTCTTTGTCCCAGAGCCTCCCACTGAGCCAGCCGTGTAACTCCGCCCACTTATATGTCAGCCTGAGCCTGTAGCCCCGCCCCTTTGTCCATCTGCCTCAAACCTGTCTTGCTGTTTCCCCAGGTGCCCCAAATACCGCCGAACTCCGGATCTGCCGAGTCAACAAGAACAGCGGTAGTGTGAAGGGAGGAGACGAGATCTTCCTGCTCTGTGACAAGGTTCAGAAAGGTGCGTTCAGGCGCGAGAGGGGGAGGGGACATCCTGTTGCTTAAGACTTACAGACATTGTCTTAAATGATCTCATTTTACTGTTTGTTTGTGAATTCCATCCCTCATCCTCTCACACGGTCTAGACAGTGTACACTCGCCTTTTTCTTCTTTCGTCCATCTGTCCGTCCGACCATTCATTCGTTCGCCCGTTCGTTCTTTCACCCCGTTCCGCAGACGACATCGAGGTGCGGTTCTTCACGCACAACTGGGAGGCCAAGGGCTCCTTCTCCCAGGCCGACGTCCACAGGCAGGTGGCCATCGTCTTCAAGACGCCGGCGTACTTCGACCCGTCCATCGCGTCGCCCGTGACCGTGCGCATGCAGCTGCGCCGACCCACCGACCAGGAGGTCAGCGAGGCCATGGAGTTCCGATACCTGCCCGACGACAAAGGTGAGGCTGTCTGTGACGCCACGCTCCCGGCCAGGCCCACCCGTCCCTCTGGGTCCCTGTGTCCGCGGCTCCCAAGCCCCCCCTAGGGGACCCCCAGCCGGTTCCAGGTATTTGATGTGTTCCACCTCCAGCACACCTGATACAGCCAATGAAGGGCTTGATTAATTGCATCAGGTGTGCTTGAGATGGAACAAATCGAATATCTGGAACCAGCTGGGGGTACCTTATGAAAGGGATGGGAACCACTGGACTATATTATAAATGAGTGCTAATAATAATAATAATAGTAATTGATGTATTGCAGATCCCTATGGTTGTCAGGAGAAAAAGAGAAGGAGAGAAGACTTGATGAAATCCTTCCCCAGTTTTACGGGTAAGGAGCAGCAAGGACGTGAAAGACAGGGTTCGAGTCACGTAACGCCCCGCGCAAGAGTAACTGCAGCTGGTGTTAAAATCAATCTGTCTCATGGAGTTCCATTGGTCCCACAGGTCTGAACCAGGCGAACAGAGTTAAGGCTGTGCCACGCACTCAAATGATGGGTCAGCCCATTAAAAAAGGTAGGAAGTGGCACACGCACCGCCCGTGTAATATTAGATTTTTTGGGTGTTCAGTTTACTGGAGTACCCGTAGTGCTTGAGTGTGTTAATAGAGTTTTATATCGTTATGAAAAGCAAATGAGTGTAGCTGTGTGTTGTGTTTGCAAAAGTTCCATCATGGTGAGTTCCCAGAAGCACGTATTGTAAGAACAATCTGTTAATACAGTAGTTACGTTCTTCCATTGGTGGTATTTGCTGTGAGAACATTTCCTCATAGCTGAGCTTCATTGAGTAATTCACAGTATTTCTGCTGCATAGTGTTTGAAGTAACAAAAAAATGTTGTTTTTGAACAGAGCCCCCTAGCATGTACATGAGGATGGAGGGCATGTACCCCAACCCCTACCAGCAGTCTGTTCCCCAGCGCACCATGATGACATCACAGGTAGCCACTCAGGCGTCGGTGTCCATCAGCCAGGCCTGGTCCCACCCCAACCCCGCGCTGTCCCTGGACGCCATCCGCATCAACCCCTCCTCCTCCGCCGACGGCCACGGCAACGGCCCCGGCAACGGCATGCAGCAGCTCCAGTGCAATTCGGGGTACCCCAGCGCGGGCGACGGGAGCAGCCTGCCCCTGCTGACGGAGGGGGACCTGCAGTGCCTGGGGCCAGAGACGCAGGCCTTAAACAGTCACCCTTCCCAGCTGCTCCAGCAGCAGCAGCAGCAGCAGCAGCAGGCCTCCCTGCCCGTCCACAGGAAGGACCAGGGGGCGGGGCCAGGGGCGGGGCTGCAGTCGACCTGGGCCGGTTACGGGCTCCCGGCTGCGCAGGACGTGCTGAACGGAGACTGCGGCGTCAACGCGCAGCTGCCCTACATGGGCAACGAGGACTTCCTGCAGTGCCTGGCCGACTCCTCCCCCTCGGGCTTCGCCATGAAGCGGGAGCCGCAGGCCGCCATGGAAACGGGCCAGGGCGTGGGCATGATGCCCTCCTCCGACTGCCACCTCTCCTACACCCCCCTGCTGCCCCGCCCCGCCAACAACGAGGGCGCCCTGGAGGCTGCCGTCCTCAGCGTCGCCCCCGGCTGGCCTGAAGGCCTTCAAGAACCAGTTCTCCACCAATCAGGGTGGCTCTGAAGCCAACCTGTCGTTCAATTGGCCCTATTAGCTGGAATGTTGATCCAGGCTGTGATGCAATGAGGAAGGAGGCCCTGTCTGTAGGCTACGCCATTAACATGAAAAGAATGTTCGATACATGATGTTCTGTCAACTGGAAATTCCTTCATTCCTTTATCAAATTTTCTATTTTTTTACTTTTTTTATACAGGCTGCTCTTTTAGATGAATGTATTTTCTATCAAATTTGAAAATCATTTGGTTTTCAAATCAGAATAATCAGTCAAAGGATTCACTGCAACGAGCAGTGGAGCAACTGTTGCTTCAAAGCATTTTTGTAACCTTTTTAACGGTCAGGCAAAGGCTTTCGTTTAAGGCCAGTTTTGTATTTATGTGTATATAAATTTATGAAGCCATAGTTGGGACTTGCATGCAAAAGCTCTCGAGAGTGGCAACGTTACACCGTACTTCTGTTCTTTATAAAGGAGTTCAAAGGGATGAGGAGTTCCTTGGTAATGGCTATGTCATATATAACACATGTACTCTCCAAAGTTCTCAGAGCATTCTTCAGCTACTCAGTGAACTGCAGTGTCACGTACAGCACGCATCACCGGTCGAGGCCAGAATTCACGGTACTAACACTTCCTTCGGGATTGCGTAAGAGATTTGAAGGGCTTTGTTCACAAGCGGAAAGACATACTTTCCCTTGCCTTGTAAATGACACTCGATTCTCTTATTGATGTCTAACTTCTATGGTGATGTCGGAAACACTCTTTCGAAACGCTCTTTAAATATTTCTGAAATGCATTTGAAATCCCGCTTTTTTCTGTTCTTTTTTATTTCACAATGTAGCTATTGTATTTAATATATAATTGTCTAACATTTGAATGTACTAAACATTTCTTAATAAATGCATTGTGGTTAATGTGATGTTGTTGCTAGCAACAAACAACAAAAGTAACCAATTTCTTTGAACACCTGTAAATGGAAATTATGATTAGACATGCAGCCACAAGCAAAGATATCTAATGCATCAGTTACACTGTACCAAGTCTGAGCATTTGAATGGAAACATTTTTCATAATGGAAGGTCAAGGTACATATATTCATAATACAAGTGATTCTGTGATTCATACGTGGTAATATGATTTTAAACTTTAAAATTTTAAAAGTCTGTTAAACTCATGCACACTGTAAACATGGTAAATGTAGATACAGAATCAATGAGCAGACATACAAACACGCACAGAGTGAATAAAAGCCCTGCTACGTTACGCACTTTATTGTCATGCCTGCAGTCAGCTACCAGTGTGCCAGTGTGCAGTAAAGGACTTTCCCTCCCATTTTCAACAGGGCAATGTCTGCCATAACAGAGTCTGACAGCACTCACTCACAGCACAAAATGGCGGCATGCCTTGGGAAACAGGTGCCTACGCTGACCCTTATTTTGCCTTTATCAGTGATGCCATGTTCATGAAAAGAAGTGGGCTGCTTTTTAAAAATACTTTTTCTCCGTTTGTTTTTGTTGACCTTTGTGAACATCTGACATTGTTTTGTACTGTCTATGCGTGCGTGAGACATCAGCTGACAGGGTCGTGCTGATGGCTGGTTTCCTGCACACTCCCATTGTTGTGACATAGCCAATGAGTAATTGGGCCATGATGACTTTATTAGTGACAGGAGTTCAATAAGAAGAAAAACAAAAAGGACTGCTACGTCTATTCCCAGAAAGCCCAGTGAACGTTTTGTGGTGAATTAACTGAAACTGATGCCAGGAACCCCACACTTGTGACAGCCACATAATAATAATAATAATAAAATAATAATAATAAACACCAAATCAAGAATCACCTAATGTGGAATGTGGATGGTAGCTACACAGGCAGCGCCTAATTGGCTATAGCGTTGCCCAGGGAAATGAGGTTTCAGTCAGCAGGATTGTCCTCTCTCTGTCCACGAAACAGCATCTCCCCAGGTTGAAAAGGTTGATCAGGTTGAAAAAGGGTATCAACTCATTACCCCACCCATTATAAATATTACACAAAATCTTATATTTCAAACAAGTAGATTTGAATTTGAATGCTTTAAGTATTGTTTTGGTGATTAAAATTTGAATGTGAAGTGCCAGATCTGGTAATAGATCTTGTCTGTATGAAAAGCAGCACAGTTAAAATGTAAGATCATTAGCCTGCTTATTGAGATTCTGCAGTTTGACCAAGATGTGATTACATTTAGCAGTTAGTGGGGTACAAACGCAGGTAGAGCCTATTAAAATTCAGATGAAAATGTTCCGGACAGGCGCTTGCTTAGGCTTGTGCTTTTTTTTGACCTCACCACATGACTTCCTGTCTGCAAGATGCAAACCACAGCGTGCAGTTCTCTAACTCACGTAGAGTGGATGTTACTGTTACACTACACCAAAAGCACGAGCAAGAGTCTTTGCCTTGTTGTTCATTGTCTCCTGTAACCAAATGGGCTTAAAAGAGGTACTCAACATACACAATTAAGTAGGATGCAGATTTAAACTTGTTTAACACCTCTGAAGCCTTTTCTTAAAAAAATTTTTTAAAAATATTTAAAATAGTCACACTGCATGTGTCCTTTGGTGAAATTTCTGGTCCATGCATTTTTTCCAACGTTTTCTAACTGTCATTAAATCATTGGGTATTTTTTTGGCAGCTGAATATAATTTGGCTGAAGGCCAGTGAAAGCTGTTCCTGATTGGTCGGTCTGAGGTGTTCTGCCACAGACTGCCAGAATGTGTAAAGATAATTACTGTACCTGCCAAGATTCAACACGTCCAAACCTCAGAAATCTTCTGGGGTAGTCGCCGACATTGGAGGACAAGTGAGGACGACTGCTTAACATAGTCAAGATGTTAGCGGACGTCCAATATGTCAGTGGATGTCCAGTATGTTAGCGCATGTCCTGCCAGTCAATCTATATAAACAGTGTGGTGTTTGGAATGGCAAACCAATCAGAAAAGATCAGAGTCCTGCCTTGTACCTTTTTAAGAATAACTCCTACACACAAGTAGATGTGCATACAGAAGTAAGTTACGACAAGCCCACATTACACACTTGGTCAGGTTGAGAAGCCCAAACTGTCTTCGAGCAAAGAAACATGGCAGCCATGAGGAGAGGTGTGAGGGGGGGGGGGTTTGGCTGGGAGGACTATGGGGGAGCTGAACGAGCCCAAACATTTTGAAAGTCAACTTAGCCCAGTCCCACACCACCTCACAATCCCACACAAGATGGTGGGTTTGTGAGCATAGAGCCACACTGACTCAGTGCTGGAGACACTGCAGCACTTCAGAGGGAAGCAAAGTGACGTGACACCTAGTGACACCACAAAAGCAAGTTTCCATCCTTCAGCAGAGCCCTGTAATTACGCTTCCTGCAGATTCTTCCTGCATGCCATGTGCTGTATCAGTCTGTAAGATACTTTGCTTGGTCATATAATTTCATTATTCAATATTAATCTAGAGCGCTGAGCATTCCCTGTAATGTCCCATGTTGTTAGTGATTGCTGAATGCCGTAAATCACATAGCATCTGCCTTACAGTCATTGGGTAGGAAGTAGCCTGCAACTAGCAATCTGTCTTGTTATTCAAATATAACACCGTGTGTGTGTGTGTGTGTTTGTGCGCGTGTGTTGCTGGGTATGTATGTGTGTCTGTGTTACACGAGTGCATGTTTTTATGAATGTGTATTTTTATGAAGTCCATCTGCTCGTACAGAAATACTCCATCCTGGAAGGCTGACAGCAGTCACATGGTATCTATATTGCAGTCTACCATGTGGCTGTGTTCTGGGAAAAGTCCCTCCCCTTGCACACAGCCCGCTGTTGGGAAATGATCGAGTCACCATCGCCCCCACAGGTACTCCAGGGTCCACCTGTGGGTCAAGTTCACTATTATATCCGAGGGAGACATTATCCATTCTTGAACACCACACCTACTGTTTGACTCAGACCAAGCTGAATGAGGAAGTAGGCAACAGTAACACAAACACGTTGAACACACACCAGATGGGTGATCTAAAGATTTTACACTAACACAGACAAGTCATTTTTTATATTCCATCATTTTTAATGAAAGGAAAGATGTTTGTACAATCAGTGGTCATTCAGTCTGTTTATTTTTCATGGTTTTAATTCAGTGTGCTACTGTGTAACTGGTTCTTTTTTAAATTAACTAGTTTATACCAACAGCACTGCACACTATCATCCGGGTAAGGGGCAGTGCCATCGTGCTCCATACATGTGTACCATACAATACTATTCATTGCTCTTTTTTTTAACTGACCATGATGCACAGTAATCAAATGAATACACTGTGCTATTGTTATGATTTATGTGTCTGGTCTTGCCAATGAGAGAATTCTGGAAACCACTCACAAGCAGCTTGTAAGAAAAATCATTGAATAGATATCGAATATGAAACTTAAACGTGTAGTGAAATAAGTAAGGATTAAAATCTCTCTTTTTTTAATCAGCCACCTCCAAGCTGATCAAATCCATCTTCCGATGCAGTGGGATAAAATGCAAAAGATTTCATCTAGACATTGGGCCTGACAAAACTAAACTATAAACAAATTGCTATCCATGCATAAGTGCACCATCGTCACCCAATGGACAATGACAGAATCATCTATAGCACATGTGAATAAAATCTGACAACAGAAGAAGACAGTGTGGCCACGCCGTCCTCGGAGGGGAACCGCGTATTTCGTCACAGGTGCAGTCTCTGGCCTCCTCCGTACAGGTGCGCTCAGGTTCCAGCAGGGCTGGGAAATCCCCCCTGACATTAATTAGCTCTTACATCAGCCCAGCGCTGCCTGCCTCCCCTGCTCCCCGCCTCACACGTGGAGACGCACGCTAAATCACCAGGGGCGTATCGCGAGCGCCCTGCTGGAGCCCACGCACCCGTCTCCAACACGCCTCAGTTTCCTGAGTCACGGGCACTGGGCTTCATCACTGTTTTTTCCACATATATGTATATATATATATATATGGAATAATAATAATCAAAGTCAAACAAAAAATACAATTATGGGCAGGAGCGCAGGAGAGATTTTTGAAGCGGGGGGGACCAAAATGTGAGCAAAAGAAAGGTCTCAACTTTTAAGCTTATACAACTACCCCGGGGGCGGATAGGGGTCCCTATGAAACTGGGGGGGATGTATTCCCCCCCCCCCCCGCCATCTGCGTCCCCTGATTATGGGTGTTGTTTGTTGCTAAATTTTCAAAGGCGAGATTAAATGTGTCAAAGCAGAAATGAAAAAAGCAGCCAATCAGGCGACAGAGGTTTCTGCTCTGTCATTACCGAGGGCTGCTTCGGATGGGTGTCAGGAGCTGGTCTGGGGCCGTGGGCGGCTGGAGGGCGTGCAGTGGGTGGGTGACAGACGTGCTGAAAGGTCACGGAGAGACCGGAGCCTAGAGCCACCCACGCAATGACATCACATCTCACCTCTGCATCGGCTCCCCTAACCGGGCACAAGAGGAACAGGTTAACATGGGGTAAACGCAAGGGTTTCACACCTCCCTCATAATCTAACTGCCCCCCCCACACACACACACACACACACACACAGACACACTCACTCACACTCTCACACACACACACAGACACACTCACTCACACTCTCACACACACACACACACACAGACACACTCACTCACAATCTCACACATATGCACACACACACACACTCACACACAAACACGCACACACAAACTCACACACGCACGCACACACAAACACACTCACTCACACTCTCACACACACACGCACATACCACTTCCTTTTCCCTCAGTGCAATCATAATCTTCACTTCTGCTTTTTACTAACAGAAACAAAAGTGCACTATTCTGTACACACAGCCGACTGATTTTATAAATATCCAGCCTGTAGTCTAGCCAAACATAACCCTCTGCCCATATACAGTATTCTCATATTGGTGCCCATTACACAAAAAGCCAAAGACATTTTGTGTGTGCTACATGTGTACTTGTCTGTGTATACCTGAGTACATTTATCCATGCTGGTTTACATTTTTACAACCATTTCATTGTATTATGCTTTGACTCAGTTGAATCAGGCAATGTTTGGTACAGCCCCTAATTTCCAAAAACAATGTGATGTGTAGGGGTCTGTAAATCATTAGCTTTCTGTTTTGGCACCACCCTAAAGTTATACGGTGCGTCTGACTTATTTGCCATTTGGCTAGCAGCTCTACACTTAATATGATCCCTTAAGCAGTGGGTTGGCACCCTCTAGTGGTGCCTTAAAGTACACAATTCTTTTGTCTGCACTGCATAGGTACAGACCAGACCTGGGTCAAATACATATTTGTTTCGGATGCAAATACTTTCTGTGCTCTATTGATCTTGCCTGGTGTAACAAAGCCTGCCAATATGACCAGAAGGCGGGGTTTGCACTTTTTGAGAGTATTTCATTGGTTCCAATTCACCAGACAAGATCAGTAAAGCATAGAAAATTATTTGAATCCAAAGCAAATACGTATTTGACCCAGGTCTGGTAGAGATACTACAGCCTAATGTCAAAATGCTCTCCAAGTTTGGTAGTGTGTATTACAAAGGATCTCAAGACTTAGCTTCTCCTCTGACCCTCTATGGCTCTGAGGAGAGTTTGCCTCTGTATATGTTCAACAGTACTCTGCAGCCAAGGATCTGATTTTAGCGCCATCACTAGCCCACCCTACATCTCTGACCTCTGATGACGTTAGCATCTGTGACTAGTAATAACCTGAACATCCAAACAATTTATCAGTGCTTTGCAGCAAAGTCATGGCGGCCCTGCTAACCGTTGGCCATGTCTGTGTAAAAACAAATTCAGATAAAAAAAAGAGCGCATTCATTTGTTTTCAAATGGTACAGTATCTCCCGCCATATCCATGTAAAATAATGATTCAAAATGGCCCCTACAGTATCTCTGTGGTTGGAGTCTGATGAACAGTCAGATCTAATTCTTACCTCATACAGTCAAAGAATAAACCAACAACACTTCTAAAAACGATAATCTCTTCTCTTCCGTACTATCCATTTTAATTTGTGGAAATAAACAAAAAATCATATTTGAATTGGACATTAACTTTTATTATTCACAAATATATCAATGAATAGAATCTTTTTTATAGGTAAGACATGGGTTGCCTTGGTTGACCATGCAAGTTGAATGTACTCAAATCTGAAATTTTGTTTCACCTTACAACATCATATGGGTATAAGATACAGGGCAAAGAGCAATATTTATATTAGCATGTTTTGTTTTATCCGGAATGTGATTTACCACTGAATAAGTCTCACTAGGCCTAGATTTTAATGGCTTATAGCTTCAAAAACTCAAGAGTTAATGTATCAGCACATATACATTATAGCTTAAATGATCATACATATGGCCAGACAGAAGCGAAGAAATATACAGTATTGCTTGCTTTACTGTAATTGTACATTTGATTACAGAGGCAGCCATCTTTCTCTGTGTATCCGTTTTCTTGAAATACAGCCATAGCGAAATATGAATGCAAATTATGATATGGAGACTAGTTGGCCTACACTAATTTGAAAAGTGAAACCACTGCAGGCAGAAGCACACTCAGTTTGCAGGCAGTGATTGGTTCTGCCCCTCAAGAAATCCTCCACGAGACGACAGATGAAATCGGGTTTTGACGCGTGCCGAGCAGACAGCGTTCCCGACGGCGACCGCACAGGAGACAGGATTTAGTATATCTGGGCTACGTGAAGAAAGGGGAGAAGAGCGCATTGATAGGTGGAGTTTTTTTTTCCGAAAGGCACCGTCTTCATAGCGTTCCCGATCCCACATCCGCCGGGTTTTTCCTCATTTCGGAATGTGCAGCTCGCTCATCAGTGCCAGCAGCCGGTCCTGTGGCAAAGGGGGGGGGGGGGGGGGGGACGAGCGGCGTGTGAATGTCAGGGCTTCGTCGTGATGAATGGAGATTACGCCGGGGATCCTCTCTTTACCTGCTGTGTCAGCTGTTTGCAAAACTTCCTGCAGAAGCGCTGGAGCTCCTCCACGGTTTTCTCTCTCTCTATGAGCTGCAAGGCCTTCTCCTCCACCGCCATCTCCAGGGACTGACAGTTGGTACACTGAGTAAAGAGGAAAAGACACGGCGCACAGCCAAGTGTCAGCTGAAGTTCCTTAAGAGCCAGGCACGCGCTGATTTTCCTTCCAAAAATTCACCTGACATAATTGGTTCAACCTGTCAAGTCGTCATCTGAATCTACAAATACACTTTTTTGAGACTCCCCCACTTCCTATTACACATAGTCAAACACAGTTCATCTGTCAGTTTTAATTTTGTGTTTCTTTATCTGAAATCAAAGTTTCATTTTGATCTGGAGGCCTACTGAAAAATACCACTTCTGGAGCTTTTTGTCTCTTAAGCTGACTCTCTAGAGCAGCGATTTCTCCTCTCAGTGTAGCATTCTCCTTCTGTACCTCTTGAAGTTGCTTCTGACGGTTCCTGACAGTGAGGAAGAGGAGCCAAGAGGCACAGTTCCCCAGTCAATTTCATGTTTAATTAAATGACTTGATGGCTAATATTACATTCCACTTTGCAGTGTCACTGATCTAATGAAAAAAAATAATGGATACCTAGATTTCTCCTGAATGCCATCAGCCATATTTTGCTTCAGCTTGCCAATTTTTTCCTCAAGGAGTATCCTCTCCGACTCCATCTCTGTCTTCAAGTTAGCGAGGGTCTGGTTGTGCTGTGGAAAAAGTTCAAGGGTACTTTCAATGCATAATGTGAGTGTTGCACAGAATTCCAACAGTCCCAATCAACCAGTCAACCTGGATAGATGTTGTGGTGAAATCAGTGTCACTCATAAATCTTACAGCACCTGCAGTTTCAGCTCTCTGATTGTGCATTCATAATTGGCACACAACTCATAGTGCATTTGCAGGGCTGGCATCTCTGTGTCCTCCTGTACGGCTTTAGGCTGACTGTGAACTTTCCTCTGAATTTCCATTTCTCTCCAATACTCTGCATTCTGCACCTGGAGAACATTGGGTAGTGCACAGATACAGACCTTGCACCTTGTTTCAAACTTTTGTTAAACAAACTATTAATACAGTAACCACGGCCCTCCCCACAATAACTCTCAGGGCAGACTACAACTTTTACCTGGTTGGATTTATCATAGACGTATTTCTTGCTCTTAGGTACTTTAGTGGCCAAGCTAGGCCTGGACTCCACCTTCCGGTCACACACAGCATGCCTAGCCTGGTGCCTTGGGACTCCTGTACTAGTCATTTTACACTGTCCAGCTTTTCCCACCACTGTTAAATCACCGTGGTCCAATAATCCGATGGACCCATCCCACGTAACGTTATAATTCTTATTGTTATATCTATCAGACAGCATATCTACTAATCTTGCCCTTCAGAAGTGTTAATGTTTCCAGGAAAAATAAAGCGCGTTTTCACTATCCTTCGTGTTGTCTGCTTGCAATTAGCTTTCTATCTTAAATACCAATTTTGCCTATTTTCAATAGAAAAATAAAATTACTTGCTAATAAGCCCATTTGCGTTAACTGTAGCAGGTCATGACATTTAACTTAAACAGCAGATACTCTGAAGCTAATTATTAGCTAATATTTCCTCATGATTTCAGGTTTGCAAACTACCTAGAAAGCTTCTGGTTATTACTCGAAAATACACTCATCTGCCTGACTCATTAAACTTTCTGTATCAACCTTAAAACTCAGACAATAGCTAGTTTAACATTTGCCAGCAAGATTTCATGTAAAATAATGTTTCAAATGATACAGCCTCTACCGCTGACAGAGCATACTGGTGGCCTTGACCCTTACTTAGGCAAAATATATACGTTAGCTAGAAAGTAGCTAGTTAGCTATCAGTTCTTTATTAGCTAGCTAGCTAGTATCCTGGGTCAAACTAGTAACTACATCTAAGGCAACTTCCAGCAACTTATTTTGGTGTGAACTCCAAATCGATTACATTAGCTATTTATCTGAAAGAAAACCAGAAACCGCTAGCATGCGACATAATAAAACTACGACATTGTAGCTTACTGGCTAGCTATCGGATATATTCAAACAAAACAATCGCTTTCATCACGTTAACGACCGAACACATTGGAGCTACTGTTGCCTAGCAACGGCGACGCCTTGCTGCACCTGCACTGCGGCACCGGAAGGGAACAGGTCGACAGCACCGGCTGCCCTCCCCCGACTCTCTGATTCGGTGACTGGACGTTTTCTTGCGGTGACTAGAGGTTGTCCCATCACGATGTCCTATGATGATTGGGCTGTTTATCAGTCCATCATATCGTCTCATTGTCATGTCAAATTGATTGAATAGTGGGGTGTAGGTGGATAGCCTGGATGCTGCAGAATGCTGGAATGAAAGTGGAGTACTTGAGATGCGAATCTCAAATTCACCAAACTAGAGAAATCGCTAGCTTTGCATCATCTAGCTAAATGCAGTTTTGTTGTATAGAGTTCAGTTATGAACAGTCAGCTAGCTAGTTGGCTATTTAAGTAGCTAGCTAACTAAGGGAATTACTTAAAAAGCTGTATATTTTGTAGTTAGCTATAGTGTTATAAAGCATCATAAAGAAGAGGAGCATCAGCACGAAGATAAATATCCAGGCATAGTTAAGTAAAGGATATGTACTGCGCATGGTTAACCTTAGGTTATCCAAAAATATTTAGATTCCTCTGATCAATCAATATTCAATCTCTGTAATTTTATTGTGTGCATGTTTTTCTTTTTCTGGGGTCGTTCGCCTGGCTGATTAACGATTGCTGAAGAGGCACTTGAGGAATTAACAGGGATTATTTAGATAGCTAGGCTAACTGTTGTGGCTAATACCAGCTACGTTACTTTGTTTCCTGGGACACGCACTGGAACTGGGACAGCACAGCGAATGAGCGACAAAGCTGGCTGGCTAGCAGTACACCAGCAGATTAGATGACCGCAAACCTATGAATGTTATGGTTTACAAATATCGCGACTGATGTGTATAATTATTCATTCAGGATTGTTATAATGTATTCATTACTGTAACTTAGTTTATCTAATGTAAACGGGCACAATAGTTAGGTTACATTTTGTTGTTTGGGCATGTAACGTTACCAAAGCATTGCTGCTACAGGGGATCATGCTCACTTGTTTTACTGAGCTATGATATAATAAATGACCATCTGACAGAAAGGTAAATTCTGGGCGGACACTTTTAAAATGGTATGGTTGTAGAAAGATCGGCATTGGCCGGGTGATGGTTGTTTCAGAGCCAGGTCAAAGCCCGTTCAACTGTGAACCAGAGCAGAAAAATACTGGAATGAATTGCCAGTGAAACATTTTTTTTTACCTATAATATTCCCTTTGGCTACTTGTAAGTGTACAGTGTTGAAAAAAGTACATATGATAGCCTATTCCACGGAAATGAAAATAAAAAAATTAAAAAAAAATTCCTGTGGCAAAATTGTTAATATTGCACAGTACAACTGTGTAGTTCCCATACTCTGAAACGATTGCACTCTGAATATGCATAATCTAATTCGTTTATTTACCATAATTGAAATCCTTATGAAGCAGAGTGAGATTAATGGGGACGGTACATTTCGTGAGAAAAAGCGTTGACAGGTGATTAAAGAAATATCCCCTTACATCTCTCACTGAACTGGTCACTTTTTTCTGATCATAATTGCACCGTTTCCAAAGCATTTCTTGCTCCGGCTGTAAATATTAGAATATTAAAGTTATGTCTCTCTTTGTAGAAATGAGCCGTTTCTGCTCCATCAACAACAATTTTCCGTACGATAACAACATCCTTGTCCTGGACATGGTTTTGAGTTCGCTCTGGGGAGTTGCACAACCGATTGACTGGGAGAACATCTCAAGGCTTGTTCCTGGCTTTACTCCTAAAGAGGTAAAACGCTGCCTTTCTATACCAGATTGCATGAGTGCCGAGTTTCTCTTGACACAAAATCATTAAATATAGTCTAAAATATACTTTTACTTTTATTCATATCACAGAGAATTGTGTCCAAACTGATTCAGAAGGCCATAATTTTAGGCAGCAGTGTAGTATAATGGGAAGGAAACTGGCCTTGTAACCTGAAGGTTTGATTCCCGGGTAGGACACTGCCATTGTACCCTTGAGCAAGGTACTTAACCTGCATTGCTTTAGTATTTATCCAGCTGTAAATGGATGCAATATATAAATGAATGCAATAAATGCTATGTAAAAATTGTGTAAGTTACTCTCGATAAGAGCATCCTGTAATGTAATGTTAATCATACCATTTGGATATAACTAGGGTTGCTACATGCACAAGAACAGAGCAGCCAGAAGCACTTTGCACTACATCAGTGGTATTAAGCACATGGATGCACCCTGTTGACACATTGTTCTTAGTAGTAATAAAAGAAAGCAAGTTGGATGAATTGATAATTGTTAAAAGGGAAATTACTGTAACTGTTACTTTAATTTGTAGACTTAGGTTCAAGTTCTCTTTAAGAATCTTTAAGTAAATGCGTTTCCCACTGGTTTGAGTTCACATTGTTTCAGAGCAGAGTAAGAGATACCATTGAGAGTACATGCCATACAGTTGTCACCATTTAAAAAAATGTTTTACCCAGTGTGCCCGGAGGTTCGAGGAGCTGAAGAGCAATGGGAGCTTCCCCACCATGGACGAGCAGTGCAACTCCCTGACCACCGGGGGCAGCTCGCCCTCAGAGTCGAGCCACGCAGGGTTCTCCGGGGACGCAGGGGATTCGGGGCCCTGTCCCAGCAACATCTCAGTAATGGGTGAGGCTTCTGCGGACCGCTGCTAGCATTGGCATCACCACCACGGGCCGCTGCTAGCATTGGCATCACCACCACGGGCCGCTGCTAGCATTGGCATCACCACCACGGGCCGCTGCTAGCATTGGCATCACCACCACGGGCCGCTGTGCCATTAAACTTAGGAATCCCCTCGATATGCAGGCATGCTGGCCGTACAGGCCCTCCTCTGTAGTTTGTGACAATGGTAACTGGTGACTTCAGGGTCTCCTGCATCTGTCCTCACAACTCCATGGAAAATGGCTCACTTGTGTGCAGCACTTGGGCTGTAGATTTTCTGGCAGCTTTTCTTTAATTTGAGGCCAGTGATCATTATAACACGGTGACTCAAGGGCCTCTTTTTGTCACTGTTAATATTTAAAGTTGACAGCTACACTCTTCCATCTGCCATTTTAGACATTTGACACGTGTTGCACCACAGAAGATGTTGGCAGATTATGATTTCAGATACTTGATAAACAGTGCCTTTGAGTGTTATTTCGGATGTGTCCTTGTAATGTCTTTTTCTGATTGGTCTCAGGTGTGAACGTCACGCACTCTGGTGGAGGTGAGGCAGCGGAGAACGAGAGCGCTGTCGTCGCCAGAGAAGGAGGGTGCGTCGACAGCACGAAAGGGTACAAACGCACCCGAAACCATTCAACCGTAATGTAGAAAACTCTCATTCAGTGAATGTACTGGGTCACTACCGTAAGAGTTTACTTCCACCTCTTTTATCAGCGGTTAATACCATTGAAACTGCGCTTATTTGTACTAAAATCGATTTGTCACCTTTTTTCATTCGGTATTTTACAGTTGTTTTCTGACTTAGCATTACAGGTTATTACCGTGTCCAATTTTTTATCCTCCCAATAACTAAGTCTGACTCATTCTTTCCCCTTTTGATAGTCCCAACATGGTGATCCATGTCTGCGACGAGCCAAAGGACCAAAGAAGGGACTTCCTGTGTCCACGGGACCTGCTTGTGACTGAGATGAAGTACTTTGCGGCCTACCTGTCTGTGGACGCCCAGCGTTGGGAGGAAGTGGACATCTCGGTTCACTGCGACGTCCAGATCTTCGACTGGCTCATGAACTACGTCAAGAGAAATGCGGAAACCGAGGAGGGGAGCGACAGACCCAAGCTCGGTAAGGGCCTCCCGGCCTCTCTGCGCTTAAATTTATCACGTGACCGTCCCTGACGTTGAGCCGTACGCGCTCAGACCGTCACTCGCGGGTGTTCTTCGGTGGCGCGTCGTTCTCTCTTCTCGTCCTATTCTGTGGTGAGTGGTTGTGCGTCGGCAGTTGTTCCTGGCAGCGTGTTACGGTGTTACGTGGTGTGTGTTTGTTGGTTTCAGAACCCAGCAATGTGGTCTCAATCCTGATCTCCTCCGAGTTCTTGAAGATGGATTCATTAGTAAGTGTTGTGCTGTGAGCTGGGGGCGAGCGTGTTGTCTGTACTCTGGCATGACGCATGCATGGGGGTTTTATCGTGAACGTTTCAGTGTAAAGTTCTCCTGTTTACTCACAAGAGGCAGGACGTTGTCCTAACGTAGGCCACAGCTGCTAGAATGGCTAGTCATGTTGTGTTTTTTTGAGTCGAGGCTCTGATCTTTATGAAATGGCGAGTGAAGAGCACACACACTAGTCCTGATTCACAGTCTGTTCTGTGTGTGTTTGGGTTTCCTCAGGTGGAAGAGTGTATACAGTTCTGTCACAAGAACATGAGTGCCATTGTGGTGACACCGTGCAACATGAACTGCATCAACAACAACCTGGCAACTCGCATCGCTGACCTCTTCACTCACAACGAGGCAGACGATATCAAGGACAAAAAGGACAAGTTCAAAAGGTAGCAAGCAAGTACATTCATCTAGTCCAGTTTCTGTTTTGCCACGTATAGTTTCCATTGATTAATCATGTGGTTAGACTGCCGGGTTAATCGCTGCACTCTTCACTAGTGGCAGCCTTTGCACACAGATGGTACTGTATGGATGTGATCAAAGTTGTTCATCTCTGGTAATTAGGCTTTCCGTTTCCACTGATGTACGCGAGACTCAGTTGTCTCAATGGGAAAGACTTTGCTCTAAAGTGTCATCTAGTTTATTCCTATTTTCCAAGTGAATCGTTGTGGTGTTATTTCCTCCTAGCAAATTATTTCAGAAGAAAATAGAGAGGCTTTTTGACCCGGATTACAAGAATCGCGATTCGCCCGGGAATGCCGCGACCCTATACAGGTGAGTGAGATCGCGGGTTTGAAATTAATGAGCGCCCATTTCATGTGTCCAACTGACTGCACGCGCTTGCCTTCGCAGGTGTGGTCTGTGCAATAAAGTTTTGACCAAAGAGACGGAAAGGAAAATCTCCTGCATCCCAGGGAAAATTAACATCGACCTTCATGGAAACATCATATACACTCACACCAGGTACTGTCTCCAGTGTGCGAAAACCCCACCATAGGGAAGAACTCTATTAATTCCTGAGATATTGAATTATTATGGAGTGTTACAAATATTACTGAGGCCTAGGTGGTTACTCTGACAAATACGTGCACAGAAAATGCGTTGAATAAAATTGAATTTAATTAGTTTATTCAATGTTTTGCCCTTTTTTTCTTTTCTTTATTCGCTATGAAGGCATAAGAACTGGGATGTCCATGACTACCTGAACAGCCTCTATGAAGAGCTCAAATCCTGGACCCTGGTCTACTGGAGGATCTGGGGAACCATAAACTCCCTCACGTGCTCTTGCTGTGGACAGGTGGGCAGAGTGATGCGCGGGAAACTAGCGGAAGTTTGATTTAGTCGATGAGTTCTACTTGTGCAGACCTGTACCTAACCTCTAACCTGTCAGTACACCCTTAGCTGGATGTCCTGAAGCGTGGTGGTGCCATGATCAGAAATGAGAATCAATTTGAAGTGAAGCTCATTTGTCTCCCATTTCTGTGGGATAAATAAGTATGTGGCAGTGTAGCCTAATGTCTGGTCTGAATAACTGATTAAATTTATTTGATTGATTTTGATTGCTTAGCTAATTGAGAAATTTACTCAGCGGCTTGGTCGGGTACGGGGGCGGGGTTGAAGATGGAGGAGGAGACTTCTTTGGTTGTAAACACATATAGTATGCCTTTAAGGCCAGAAATCGGCATGAAAACAAGAAACAGCTGCGGCTTAGCCCACCTCTGCTGTGTTTATGAGAAGCGATAAATGCGTGTATAAATGAACCTATGAGTTTTGAAGGTAATGTTCTTGTATATAGTACAAAGGTGATGTATCTCGTATGTATTATATATTATTGAATAAAGATGTGAGTGAAATTGGGATTTTAAAGCGAAGTTAAGAAATATAGCTTTTGTTCTTGGTAGGTGTTTGTATGCTCAGAGCTGGCACAGTGCAGATACCACCCTGAAGAGGTGCTTTATTCTGGCATGGAGACAGAGCTGGGCTGTCATGGGACGGGACTGTACCCCTGCTGCAGCCAGAGGGTGCTGCGTTTCGACCCCGCCTGCGTGCCCAAGGTGAGGGGGCGCGCACGAGACTCTCACTTATCTCACGTATGGACACAGCACCTCAACACACGCTTACAGCTCCATCACTTTAGCTGTGAAGGTAGCAAATCTTGAGAATGTAATGAGTTGTAATGTGTGTGTGTGTGTGCTTGTGTCTGAAGGGCTGTAAGGTAAAGGACCACTTGGTGAGCCCAGCAGACAGTGGAGGGTGTGAGGACCCCCAACTGAGCTCGGCTCAGACCAGGCTGCTGAACGACCTGCTGCTGCACAGAGACGCTGTGTGTGTGCCCGTCGGACCCCTGCCAGAGGGGTAAGAGAGCAGCCTGCCGTCACCACACCCGGCTCCCCCACAGAGCCTCAACGACTCAGCCGCACTTAGCTCACACGTCACTGCTACAGTCTGCCACTGCGGGCCAGCGTGCCTTCTTCATGATCGGTTATGACGGGCAGTACTCTTCCACCGGTCCAAGGCTCGGTCAATGTGTGTCACCATGGTGACCCCTGCGTGTTGTTTGGGGGGGGGGACAGGAACTCAGAGGCGTCTGTGGGAAACGGGCGCCCCCAAGACTGTGACATTCTGCTGGATCCGGGAGTCCTGGGGTCACAGAAACCATGCGAGGTCACTCCCGTGAGTTCACGTCGCGTTACTGTGTGTGGTAAAAGGACACGCACCCCTCACGTGTAAATTACACACGCATGTATTACATATTGTGTGGCATATACACTGCTAAACTGATGACATGGATATGGACAATATCATGGATAAGCTGAGTAGTTGTTATCTGAGTATACAGGATTTTTCCTGCATGGAGAAGTTTTTCAAAAAGCAAAATTAGTGAGCACCAAAGCGGAAAAAAAGGGAAAACAGGAAATTCAATGCAAACAATGTGGGGTGACCCTACATGCAACCGTGAGTGCTAGTCCAATGATGGAGAGAGCACCCAAGACCTTTTCATGCCAGGAAAAGCCCTGTTACATAATGAAAATTGTGAGATGTCTTCATAATTTACTTGTTTCTCTCTTGTTTTTTTGCAGTTCTCACTGTTGAGAAATTGGGGTCTTCAGCTGGTATGATTCATGTTATAATATAACAAACTAAATTATGCACATGCATGTTCACTGGCTTTCACAGTTAATTATCTCCACGTATAGAAATGCTTACCTGTACTGGGCAGGGTTTTTAGCTGAGCTGCACAGGTCAGATTTGGCTTGTGCCAGTACATCATTTTACATTCTGAGCAGCAGTTTCTCTTTCTTTGAGGTCTATGAAGTTGTAGCTGTGTGGATTTGTATGATCTTTCTGGTTATGAGTCCAGCAGAGGGCCTGACAGGTTATCTGTGTCTTCCTGAAGAGACAGCAGGCCCTGTTATCTGAGGATGAGGAGTACACCACGGGCTCAGAGGTGACTGAAGATGAGGTCGGAGATGAGGAGGAAGTCGCCAAGAAGCAAGGTCAAGGGTCAAGGGTCCAGTTTGTTCTGAAGTGCAACGATTTATTGTGCCTCTATGCTGTTTCAGGTTTACTTCTTAAATATGGCAGTTTTAATTAAACACATTCACAAGGCACAGCACAGCCAACCACATTCACTTGAGATACGGTTTGTCCAATTCCAAACTAAATGAAAAAATATTGGAGGAACTGTCTTTCTTTTTAACTTTGCTGATCTTTACCTGATTTTTAAATTTTAATATAATGTCATTGTAATTCCTGTCATATATCTGAATATTGCAGTGAGCCTTTTGTAAGGGTGTCCTCCTGTACAATCATTACAGGTGCGAAGAAAGCCAAAAAATCGAAAAGACCCCTGAAGAGGCAGGTGTCATCCCCAAATTTTCAGAGGAAAGAGAAGACAACGGAGAAGGTGACCGATCGTGTGTTCCCTGTGTCTGAGGGCTTATAATTTGTGGATTAGATGACCCTTACGTCATGTGGATGGGCTGTAGTGGTGTCACAGTGAGAGAGGAGGAGCCGTGCAGATTAGCATAGCATCCGCTTAGGAACGATTAGAAGAGAAATCCCCATTCAAGCAGGCTGTGAAGAGGACTACTTGCATGTTAATGTTACAGTGAGCTTGTCTGCGCTTGTGTGCTTACAGGCACCCACCCGAGACGCCTCTGCGTTCACGTGAGTTCATCTGCCCGTCTGCCACTTCGGCCCCGCCCACGTCTGCATTCTCCAAACTTACTGCTTCATCTGTTTAAGTGCCCTCTTGGCCGTCCGGCTGTGCTTCATCCGCTCTGTTGTTCCATCATGAGAGCGTGAGCAGAATCAGCAACGAGCCAATCAGCACATGACTCATTCCCGCTTCCGTCAAACTCAGTTTCAAACAGTATAGAGATGCACTCTGTGATGAATCTATGATTTAATTACAAATAGAGAGCATGCCTTAGTGCACCACTAGGAAAAGTAAAACCTTCTTTATTTATGAATGCGTTTCTTCCATTGGGGATTCGCAACAAGATTTGGTGCTGCAGGTTAAGTGTTTTATATACATTGTGACAATCAGGTTCCTTTTTTAGATTACTAATGAGTGTTTTATCCCCAAAGAGTGAGCCTTCAAAAGAGTAAATGGGACAGCTCACGCTCCATGCGCTACAACCAGGACGCCCAAAGAGAAGAAGGTACGATCACATCACACGTCCCAGTCACGTGGATATACTTACGCACAGTATGAGCTCATTAACTTGTTACCGTCTCCAACTCTGAATCATGTTTATTTGTGTGTGTGTGGTGTGTGTGTGTGTGTGTGTGTGTGTGTGTGTCTTTCTGTCTGTCTGTCTTTCCCCAGATCAGCGACGGATGGTTGAAATAATCGGCCACCTCACAAAAATGAGATTTGGGGATGTGGACCAGAGCCGGTGGAAGGACACGACAGAAGTAGGTCTGAGGTGAAGCCAGAGCTCACGGGCGGTCGCCTGGAAACACAGTGCGTCTGATTCCACCGAGAAACCCGCCACGCGTTCAGACTGCGTTTCTCAGTGAAATATGACTGACTGCACTACTGCGTTCGGTTTTGGCTCCTGCCCGTGTTTTCGACATTTCCCCAAGCTTTTTGTTAACGTACCAGCTGTTGGGTTTTCAGTTTTCATGAGTGTCTGCGCAACGATTTATTCAGTGAAGGGGTTTTTATTGCAGCACGCGGGAGGAATCTACGCGAGACTGGAGACGCAGTTCAGGGCCTCCTATCAGAACTCCAGCCGACAGAACAACAGCTCAGAGAAGACCAGCAGGTAGACCCTGCCTGCGCTTTACCGCTTATTCAAATCCTCGTATCCTGATCGCTAGCCTGGTGAATTAAATAAGAGTTGAAGTGCCATTGAGTACGATCCCTCTCTCTGTCTCCAGAGCCAAGGCACGCCTCACACAGGCTCGGCCAACCTAGAGGCTGCGGAGGAGAAGAGGAAGGGAGAAAAGAAGGAGAAAAACGGGTGGGGAAAACGAGCACGTTGATTGCACTGTGAAGCCATTCCCAGATCGGCGCCTGAAGCCCTTTCTGACCAGAAGCCCCTCCCCTTGCCTGCTCTTCTCCACCCCCCCCCCCCCCTCCATCCCACACCCCCCAGCTCAGGGCCCTGCATCAGCTTTAGCCCCACCCGGCACGACTCAGGTGACATGAAATCACCTCCACCTTACCTCCGTCAGCTGCCAGCTCAGTTACCGTACAGCTGAGCAAACCTGCGTTATACGTGAGCTCCCTATGAAGATACTCATATAGCCCAGCTACTAACTTCTGCAGAGCTACAATATATTCCGCCTGGGCCAATCTGAAGTTAACTTAAAAGTGCAAAACTTTGGGATCCCTGCTTCTAATTTTAATCTTATTTATTCTCTTATTCATATTTATTCTTTATTAACACTTAGGGATTTTGTTTCCTATAGCATTCTACATGCTCCAGTAAGTTCCTAGCAGGACTAACAGTTTTACCCTTAGACTATTTAAATGCCAACGACAGATTACGTATTGACCTGAAGTTATTATTATATGAATAATACTTCTTTACGGCTACAGCAACAGTATTTAACGTACGCAACGTAATGCACTCAAATTGCACTAACAGTATGATGAATAAAACTCCAAGTATGTGAACAGCAAGCTTGTGTATATTGGGTCTTGTTTGTAGTATATTCATTTTATTTTATAGGGAACATGAAATCAAGTTGTTTTGCCAGATACCCTCTAACAGTGCTTTAATTTGCATATGAGTTGAACATTAAGACTGATTTCTTTTCAGATAGATTGAAGTTGACAGGCTATTCTGATACTATGCATACATTTTCGTTCATGACAGGGCCAAAGTCAGGTCCAAATTTTAGAGCAAACTTCTTTAAGACTGTGTATGAAGATTGTTGAATTGGGGGACCGGCCAATACGCTGCGTCCAGTTCTTAGCTGGCCTGCTTGGTTTGCAATGGTGAGCAACCAATCGTATGAGCGGAACTATCGTCCTTCAGACGCTGTCAGTTCCAGTGAACATTTTGTTATATTTTTGTAATCTAAATAAACATGTAATGGCTTGAAGGGTGGAAGTGGCCTATTAAACAGGCAAGCAAGGCTTATTTTTAGCAGTGAGTGACACATTAAACTAAAAAAACACCGGACATGTCAACTATTTTAAGCTTTTAGAAGGTGGCACACAGTAGTATATGCTGGTCACCATACCATAGATAATAAATTCATATCTTTCAATGACAGCAGATTGATAGGCTGGGGCAGTCTGGGAAGATGTATTCTGCAGAAAGAAAATTGGCTTGCTCCGACAGTTTAAGTCTTGTCCATCAACGCTGGTAATGAGGTCTGCTCTGTTGGGGGTGGGGGGGTCAGAGCGGTTAGCGCTATTAGCATCACTGCATGTGGCTGTGGAGACCGATGCAGGATTCTATCATGTAGGCCTTTTGGGTGGGCATAATACTAGCTAGGAATGCATCCTAGATTATCAAATCCAAGGAAGGTGTTTCTTTAATTACATTTTTGTTTAAACTCACTCCTAACATTGCATCACTTCTACATTCTATTAAAGCATCCAGTTCATTGCAGTCTCACTGAGAGCCTGTTACTGTGGAGCAGTCCAGGTTTGTTGATGATGAACTGAATAACGAAACGTGACTGGCTTTAGACGAGCTGAGTGACCTCATTTCTTTGCAGCCTCTTTTAAAACCCTTTGAGGCAAATTCACGGAATAGTTCTAAGTGTATCCATGGGGAAATGAGATGTATGATGTAGGAAAAGTAACTGAGGAGTACAACAGCCCCCGTGCACATAGAGAAGGAAGTCTTGTAGCTCCTCATTCAAGAAAGGCTCAAAGACCTGCTAGTGTTCTTTCCTGGCACCTTGCTTGGATGTCTTGAATCGTGAGAACTCACTGGAATTCAAGTTCTCATGTTATACAGTAGGTGGCAGCATTGATCATGCCTGCGTGCTCAGGAAACATTTCCTAACTCTGCATCTAAACTGTGACAAGAAAATGTGGCATAAAATTAACCGCTTTGTGGTATAACCCAAATCATTTTTGCAAGGACTTAAACAACATGATACAAATTAATGGCTATAATTGTATCAGGAGTCTCATGGAGTTGCAATAGTAAATTCAATATTAAACACAGTTGGATAACGTCAGCTCGGTACGACAACATTAACAACACACACGTGTGAGTGTATTCTAAGGTCCATCATGGACAAAACAAGGAGGGTGGAACCGAGGTGGATACTGTCTAATCCTGGGGGGTGGGCAAGTTCCTCAAAGTTATGGCCAGAAAAAGTGCGAGATCCACAGACTCAACTGGAGCGTCTTTATAGAGGGCGGAGGCTCGGACAAGCATACTCACAACAACACTGAAAGAATCCACAAAACTGCTTAGGAGGCTACACCGTTTCCACAGATGCTATCCGGAGAAGTCTGAATGAACGAGACTCCAGGAAACGTGCATCCAGGAAAGCGAGACGATACATAAGCAATGCCAGAGGCACTTTCCCCTGCTGAGGAGGTTGGTCCGTATCCAGCCCAAGATGGATGGCATCAAGTTATACTTTTGGCAACGATTCAATTAGATGTAGCAGATGCATCTTCATTTGATTAATTGCGGTGGGGTAAGCTTGTCCTCCATATCTGATTGATGGAATTGTGTCAGTGGAACACATACAAATATATCTTCATTTTATGCCTTTTAAATGACAATTTGTTCAGAGCGAATATGACACACATAAAATACATTTAATAAACTGAACTATTAACATTAAGACATTTTACTTTTACTTTAAACTTACCACTATAAAACTGAGTATTCATTAAGGGTTTATACATAATATGCATTGTATAAATCTTAATTATCTTGATTACGTTAGGAGAAAATGTTGTTCCAGAATGTTCTTTACCAGCATTTCAGACTGTTCTACAAAAAAGTTTTGCTTACATACAAATATCTGGGGGGGGGCGGGCGGCGCAGTGGAGCTTAATGTTTAGGGAACTGGCTGACCTTGCACCTCAAAGGTTATGAGTTTGACTCTCAGCTGGGGCTCTGTGGTTTTACCCTTGAGCTGGGTACTTGACCTGAATTGTTTCAGTAAATATCCAGCTGTATGAATGGAACTCATGTAAAAATACAGTAAGTGTAAATCCCGCTGGAAAACATACTAAATGCCCAAATATAATTTTTTTTTTAAATGGAACAAACCCCACTAATACAAGCTTGGTGATAAATGTAAAATAGAAAATAGAAAAAAGAAGAAAAAAATTATTTTTTTTTTTAAATGAAAGCCTGTAACTGTCAGATGAATGTCTCTGGCCTGACTGGACATCCTCCTCGCCCCCTATACTGCCGACCAACTGGAACTCTGATGTCAACATGTCACCACTGTCCAGGCCTTTCAATCTCTTCACTGGTTTTCTAAATCAGAAATATTGCCATTTTAAATGGAAATACAGGTATAATGAGTTGCAGTTCGAACAGTTTCTTGAAAAGGCATTTACAGCACACTCTCTCTCCCCAGGGCACGGGCATAAGCTGCATTATATTACACATTCAGTGCTGAACAATATTGCACAGGGTCTTGCCAGTCACACTGAGCCTGGTTTCACAGAGCAAAAATGTGACAAAACAATATTTTTACAAAATATACATCAGACAGAAACACAACACTGAAAATGATTAGGCTTTTCACACACCCAAACACACATCTCTGATATGACGATGTCTAACAGTGAAAGCTTTAGTCCACGATCATGTCCAAATACATACGTGACTGGCGTGCACCATCAGATCTATTTTTAGAAAGCGAGTCGAGGCCAGGCTGGCGAGCGTCCAGCGTTTCTGCGGTCAGTTCCGCAGCGCCTCGGTGATCCCGTCCCCTCAGAGCGTCTGTCACACGCAGCTCGTGTTTCTGCCAGAGAGCCCGCGTCCCTGGAGTGGGTTTAGCGCCCGCTTCAGCCCGAGCCACGCGGTAATCGGAGCTGACCGCACACGGCCTGCGTTTGGGGCTCGGGACTGAAAACTGCACGCTCGGTCCAACTAGGCCGACTTAGTCCCACTCGCCATTTCGCAGCTGTACAAAGAACTTCTCTCTCAAGGGATGTGCGCGGGTTTTGTCAGACCAAATGTGCTCCATCTTTTATTCTTTTCTTCTTAAGCTGAACACCCCAAAAAATAAAAACAACCAGGAGAGAGAAAACTACGAGTTTCAGCCATGGTTTCCAAAACACAAACAGTAGTTACTAGTCCTAATGAGAGGTTTGTCCTAACGCCCCCATGGAACAGGAGGCAGGTGGTAGCACAGCTCGGCTAAAAACAGTCGCACACACAGATTTGATCACAATTTATGCTTATGCTAACCGATGCGATACGGTCGTATGATAACATTTAGGATGAAATCCAGGCAGATTCTTTGCGTGAGGCCCCTGTAGTGGACGAGGTAGGACTGCAGGGTTACTGGTTTTCTAAGAGGTACAGGACAATAGTGTCTGATAAGAGAGTCATGTGATAGCATAACAGCCTTATCAACCCTGGGTCCTTCAGAACAGCAGAAGTCTGGGTTATACAGCCCAGACGAACTGCACTAGTAACAATGAGTTCATAAACACAGTGACACCCTCACAAATTTACATTTCTACAATAACTGATTTTACAATACATGGTTGACTATTTCTGTATCAGAAACATTGAGTCAGTTTCTTCAGCAGGCATGCATATGGCTGTGCCAGTTCCTTCCAATGAACTGCAATTATCACCCTTTGGAAAAACCTAATGTTGAAGTTTGAACAGTTTACACGTCCCTCACCTTCACAAGTTCATTCACATTAGGGTTAGCTCAAGTCCCCACTCTGTCAGCTCCACTGCTCCACAACAATGAACGAAAAAATTCAATCAGAGACGGAATTATAAAATTCTCAACTTTAATCAGTTTCAAAAAGTTTCACAACAAATGTAACACTTAGAGAAGGGATAATTTGCCATTAAAGATCAATATTTGGGTTTATACATTCCTCTAATTAGTCTGTTGGCAATTGCGTATTCTCTGGGTAAAAGCCTCTGGTTTATTTGGATAGAATTTCAAGATAAAAATGAAAATGCAAAAATACAAAATTAAATGTAAACCAAGTTTTATTTTGCTCTAAGTAGTGTTCTTGAAGCACTACAGCATGGTAAACAATGTAAATTAGTACAATTCAATCTCAAAAGCCATTCGAATTAACATGAGTTGTTATAAAGATGCAGACTACATTAACCCATAAATATTTTAACCACTTTTTTAAACTTCGATTTAAATGAAGGCTCAGAAATGAGCAACAGTCCTCATTGAGGAAAACAAAAACCTGATGTCGTCTAGGCGACAGCACACACACACACACACACGCTCACAAAAAAAGTCAAAATAAACCAACTTTATGTTCCCGCGGTTTTAACCGACGCTTTCTATTTGGGATGATATGCACATAATCCATCTGGCTGCCAAACAGCACTCTCCCGCCGATCAGCAGGAGGCAGCAGGCTTCAGCGGAGCCACGCGCCCCTGGCACCGCTTAAAACACCGCCCCCTGCGCTGGAGACGCGGCGAGCGCACATTCTCCTGCTGTGCGGCGGGGGGGCCGGCCGGGCCCCCCCAAATCTCCCCGAGCTGAGGCTCCCCGAAGTCTCCCCGAGGCCCCCCCCAAATCTCCACGGGGCTCCCCGAAGTGTCCCCGAGGGGACCCCCCAAATCCACTTCACCGGCTGCAAAGCCACAGTTCCACAGGCCTTTTCCGCTGCTGGTTTTTGACACGTATAACTTTTAGCAAAAAAAAAAAACAGCTCTCCTGCCTTTGTACATTGTTTTATATATATATATATATATATATATATATATATAAACATATTAACGGGTGGGGGGAGGAGAGTTAAAATGTCTTACGTCATACGACCTCATGCAGCTCTAAATGAAAGATGACCGAACGTAAGCTTGGATTAGCAATGGAAAGGTAATACATAAAGGTGTCCATATAAAACCCATACTATGTAAAAAGGGCCAGCGGGTGACGGCACCATTTACACGTTGGCATTGTTTTGGTCGACGAACGCCCAAGCGCCTGACCCTCCTGGGGGCGGGGCTTACGCGCCGTCCCGCGGAAGGGCTGCCGTGGCAACTTGGTTTTTTTTTTTGTTTGTTTGTTTTTTTAATTTAACTTTTTTAGGTGACTATACAAGTTGTTTTTTTTGTTGTTTTTTTTAGTCGCACATCTCCTCGGGGATCTCGTGCGGGTTCAGGATCCCGGGGACGGACATCTGCAGCTTGTGTTTCTCCTCCTGCGCCTGTCGCAGAGACGCCTCCCTCTCCTCCAGGAACAGGTCTGTGGTGTCCTCCCCAGCAAACTCCTGAGGGAGGAAACAGGAAACGGTGTGAGCCTCTGGGGTGCCACAGCGAGGCCAATGGCCCGTCTCAATCACACACTGGTCTGACACTCTGAGCTGTATCTACAGCTAAGCTCCTGTGCTGAGAGAGACCAGTCCAGCCCTCCCAGATGCATTTCTCAGAGCATGGAAATGCCAGACCTTTACCCCCCCTATTCTAACGATTAAGGCGGTTTATATACTTGCAGAACCTACAACTTCTACAAATGTATAATAGGAATATAATTTTCTATATAATTTTTCACTAGGTTTTTTGTATTTGTATTTCACAGCAAAAGGTTTCATATGCAGGTAGCACCATCCTAACAGAAGATCTGTATCTCCTACAGAAGGCTCCGTACATAGGGCTGAAGAATACGTTACCTTTATCTGTACCAGGAAGTCCCTCAAGTGCTCTTTGAAGGCAGGAATATCTTGATTCAAGCTGAACAGCCCCGTTACAAATACTTTCACCTGGGCACTGAGGGAACACACATGCACACACACACACACACACGCATTAGCAACAGCACATCTGTCCTGCGTTCAAAGAAACAGTTTTTTATCACAAATTCAAAGTAAACAACCACCGGGAACGAGAGAAAATTTAGCGATGCAGGCCTGTATTTTACCAAGTCACAGTGCATTTTACGGTGTACTAGTCTATGACATACAGAACAATTCTCCGCCTGGGTTTTTTTCAGAACATACTGTACGTATTATTCACTGGGTGAAACAAATATGTACGGGACAGACTGTAAGGAGAGGGCAAACGCTGAGTACGGAGTGAGTAAAGCCGCCGTTTCGCCGATGCGGACGCAGAGCTCTTACTCCTGTAAATGCGGGAAGGCCGTTTTGAGGAGGTTGGCCACGTACTCCTGGATGAAGCCCTGGTTGTTGACTGGACTGGAGGGGTTGAGGGCAGTGCTGATCTTACCCTCCTCCACCAGGTTGAACATGTACGCGAGGATGGACGCGTGCATCGTCAAACCTGCGGGACAAAACACACCATCCCTCACTCAACCAATGAGAGGCATCCACCGTCTCTCCAGCCAATGGAAACACATTGCCCAACCAATAGGAGACATATTACAGTCATTCATTAAACTTATTTCACCCAATACATAACATACTAGACACACATACATTAAACTTCTTTCACCCATTACGAAACACATTAGACACACATACATTAAAGCCATCCTGTCTAGGTGAGAATGGACAGGTATACATTAAGCTCCTCTTTCACAATGGTAAACATACCATGCATACATCAGAGTCTTCTCACCCACAAATGACATTATCCACGCATACATTAACTCCTCTTTCGAAACAGAAGCCATTAGACCCACATGCACCAGCGCCCCCCCCCCAGGGGGAGGTTAAAATAAAACCCGATAAAACGTTCCCCCCCCCTCCCACCCACCGGCTGTGTGAGACGTGTCCGTGACGACGGAGAAGATGTGCTGCAGGATGTCGCAGAAGTACGTCTGGTAGAAGCTCTGGGCGGCCGCGTCCTCCTGGGCCACGTTCTGGAGCAGCGTGTAGAGAATCTGGAGCCCTGGGGCGGATTAGGGAGAGCGGTTAGCCAGCGCTCGCGCTAGCCCGCGGAATACTGCGCCTCTGGAACGCAGGGCATTTCAAAATTCACTTGCATTCTGATAAAAATAACTATTTAAAATATAGTATTCCAACTCACAATAACATCATAAATGTATGTTGTTCATAATTTTACCATGACACATAACAGAATCGGGACGCAATAGCAAAATTAGTGGGATGAAATAAGCTACAAATAACATTTTTGCTGTTCGGATATAAATTTTAGCTAGAGCGTTTTGATTTTGCATTCAGATTAAGCGCTTTCTCTTTTAACCTCACATTGCTACCAACAGCTGTGCAAATATTACAAACAATAAACCACACAAACGTCAGACAGCAAGAGAGGACTGGCTCGGAGAAACAAGACTCATTATTTTGTTGTGGTTCAAGTCTGGGTCATCGTCCATTGTGATATTAAAACAAAACGATCTTGGGAGTTTCTGCATTTGTAGAATGCAGGGTATTTCTTCCCCTGCATTTTGACCCTATTTTTCCGCGTAAAAAACTCCTTGCGTTAACGTCAACACGGTTAGCTCTTGCGCAACGTTGAGCTCGCTGTGCTACGGGTTCATCCAGGCGTTTAAAGCAGGCCCTAACGATGCCCCCCCACACCCCGGCCCCTGGCCCCGGGCACTTACCGGTGTCGGCCACGTTCCTCATGGTGTGTTTGAAGGCCCAGATGATGGAGTCCAGCACCAGTTTGAACTGCGCCGGGGGAATGGCCAGGAACGCGGGGAAGCAGTGGGAATTGACCGCTTGCAGCAGGTAGAAGAAATGTGTTCTGTGCTCCGGGTACTCCTCAAAGTCCTGAAGAGCACAACGGGAACAGCCGCCATGAGGGTCTAACACATCCACACACACTTATTCAGTGCACTTAACGCGGGGCAGTTCACACTTTATTACTCTCAGAAGGGAAATCTGCTTGTAACCTTTGCCATTACAGGCTGGACATATACGTCTGCTGCTTAGCTGTTAGCCTACTTGAAGGAACAAAACTGAAAGGGGCCACTGCACCGTCTATTCTCTTACTAAAGACCGAATCTCACACCCCTAACCGGACCTCACGCGCAGACTCACTTTGTTGATCATGTTTAAGGTGCATTCGAAGACGGCGTCGAATATCTGGGGGATCTCGCCGGTGATGTGCCCGCCCAGCTTGTTGACGATGGTCGCCATGGTGCTGAGGACCTCGGGCTCTCGGGCCGCGGGGACGTTCCGCTGGTAATCGATCAGCACGGCGTCCAGCAGCGGGGGCACGAAGTTCTCCCCCACCTGGAAGGGCGGGACCCCGCCCGTTAAACCTCAACACTCAATGCAAGCATTGCCTTATAAACGAGAGAACTGTGTGGCCTCTTTCACTGTAACTAAGCAGAGAGATACAAGTGAAGCCTGTTATTAAAATGACATTTTTATTACATTACATTCAATCCAAACCCTCATTTCGTGTTTCTGAGGGAAGGCAGCCGGGTCCAGGCTGAAATCTCACCATCTGAGGATCGTTTGACCGGCTGACCCAGCCCGAAATGAGCTTCAGCGTCTCCCTCTTGACCGTCCGCATACTTCTGATCAAAGGCTGCTTGGTGACCATCTCTCCTGCACAGAGGAAGAGGAGAGCAGGGGTTGGAGAGGAACGAGGGAAAAGAAGAGGCTCCCCGCTCTGCCGTTTGCTCCTGTCCCCTCTTTCCCCACGTCCGCGCGTTAGCCGGTTTAGCCTCTGTGCCGGGGCTCACCGTTGGTCTGGATGGCGGCGGAGATGTTCTCGCTCAGGCACTTGTACACGTTGAGCATGTCCAGGTAGATGCGGCCCAGCTGGATGACAAAGGGGTGGCCCACCGCCTTGCACGCCCGCACGTTGGTCTTCAGGATGCTGCCCAGCTGCTTCACCGTCTCCGGGTCCTTCAGGATGTCCACGTTCTGTTTGGGTAATTACACATGTACATATGGGGGAGAGAGGAAATGTGTGTGTATCTGTGTGTGCGCTCATTCATTTTCAGTTTTTTTTTTTGTAAAATGGCGTGAAAAATCTGTATTCGTGTGACCCTGGGCAGAAGAGCTCACCTTTGTGGCCTGCTGAATGATGCTGAATGAAGCTCACCTTTGTGGCCTGCTGAATGATGCTGAATGAAGCTCACCTTTGTGGCCTGCTGAATGATGCTGAATGAAGCTCACCTTTGTGGCCTGCTGAATGATGCTGAATGAAGCTCACCTTTGTGGCCTGCTGAATGATGCTGAATGAAGCTCACCTTTGTGGCCTGCTGAATGATGCTGAATGAAGCTCACCTTTGTGGCCTGCTGAATGATGCTGAATGAAGCTCACCTTTGTGGCCTGCTGAATGATGCTGAATGAAGCTCACCTTTGTGGCCTGCTGAATGATGCTGAATGAAGCTCACCTTTGTGGCCTGCTGAATGATGCTGAATGAAGCTCACCTTTGTGGCCTGCTGAATGATGCTGAATGAAGCTCACCTTTGTGGCCTGCTGAATGATGCTGAATGAAGCTCACCTTTGTGGCCTGCTGAATGATGCTGAATGAAGCTCACCTTTGTGGCCTGCTGAATGATGCTGAATGAAGCTCACCTTTGTGGCCTGCTGAATGATGCTGAATGAAGCTCACCTTTGTGGCCTGCTGAATGATGCTGAATGAAGCTCACCTTTGTGGCCTGCTGAATGATGCTGAATGAAGCTCACCTTTGTGGCCTGCTGAATGATGCTGAATGAAGCTCACCTTTGTGGCCTGCTGAATGATGCTGAATGAAGCTCACCTTTGTGGCCTGCTGAATGATGCTGAATGAAGCTCACCTTTGTGGCCTGCTGAATGATGCTGAATGAAGCTCACCTTTGTGGCCTGCTGAATGATGCTGAATGAAGCTCACCTTTGTGGCCTGCTGAATGATGCTGAATGAAGCTCACCTTTGTGGCCTGCTGAATGATGCTGAATGAAGCTCACCTTTGTGGCCTTCTGAATGATGCTGAATGAAGCTCACCTTTGTGGCCTGCTGAATGATGCTGAATGAAGCTCACCTTTGTGGCCTGCTGAATGATGCTGAATGAAGCTCACCTTTGTGGCCTGCTGAATGATGCTGAATGAAGCTCACCTTTGTGGCCTGCTGAATGATGCTGAATGAAGCTCACCTTTGTGGCCTGCTGAATGATGCTGAATGAAGCTCACCTTTGTGGCCTGCTGAATGATGCTGAATGAAGCTCACCTTTGTGGCCTGCTGAATGATGCTGAATGAAGCTCACTTTTGTGGCCTGCTGAATGATGCTGAATGAAGCTCACCTTTGTGGCCTGCTGAATGATGCTGAATGAAGCTCACCTTTGTGGCCTGCTGAATGATGCTGAATGAAGCTCACCTTTGTGGCCTGCTGAATGATGCTGAATGAAGCTCACCTTTGTGGCCTGCTGAATGATTCTGAATGAAGCTCACCTTTGTGGCCTGCTGAATGATGCTGAATGAAGCTCACCTTTGTGGCCTGCTGAATGATGCTGTCCCACACCTGGTTGGGCAGCAGCATGTACTTCTCTATCAGGTGCTCCTGGACGGCCTGGTCTGTCTGGGCCCCTATCATGTAGCCCACAGCTTCATAGAACGTGTGCACCTAGAGACAGAGGACCAACAGTGAACCTGCAGCACCAACACTGAACCCACAGCACCAACACTGAACCTCAGACATAAACAGCAAACCTCCAGCACAAACACTGAACCTCCAGCATAAACACTGAACTTCCAGCACCAACACTGAACCCCCAGCACCAACACTGAATCTCCAGCACCAACACTGAACCCCCAACACCAACACTGAACTCCCAGCACCAACAGTGAACCCTAAGGACCAACACTGAACCTCCAGCACCAACAGTGAACCCCCAGCACCAACAGTGAACCTCCAGCACCAACACTGAACCTCCAGCACCAACAGTGAACCCCCAGCACCAACACTGAACCCCCAGCACCAACACTGAACCCCCAGCACCAACACTGAACCTCCAGCACCAACACTGAACCTCCAGCACCAACACTGAACCCCCAGCACCAACACTGAACCCCCAGCACCAACACTGAACCCCCAGCACCAACACTGAACCCTAAGGACCAACACTGAATCTCCAACACCAACACTGAACCCCCAGCACCAACACTGAACCCTAAGGACCAACACTGAACCTCCAGCACCATCACTGAACTCCCAGCACCAACAGTGAACCCTAAGGACCAACACTGAATCTCCAGCACCAACACTGAACCCCCAGCACCAACACTGAATCTCCAGCACCAACACTGAACCCCCAACACCAACACTGAACCTCCAGCACCAACAGTAAACCCCTAGTACTACTGAAGCAAAGGGGGGGGGGATACTCAGGGTTAAAGGAGCGAGGCAGGGCGGGGCTCACCTGCTGCGGCTGCAGGTCGCAGATGATGGTGTTGATGTTGTTGAGGATCTCGTCGATGAAGGGCATGACCTCCCCCACCTGCACCTGGACGAAATGCCGGCGGCACTTCTGCGCGATCTTGATGAAGGTGTCACAGGCCATGTCCTGCACGCCATCATGCGTCTCTGTGGGGGGAAAGAAATCAAAATAAGAGCGTGCCGCACGTCCAGGCCCGACGTCCCAACGCAACACCGACCTGAGCCCTCAGCACTGACAGCACACAGGAAACACAGGCTTCTCTTCAGCATTTTCACACCTTAGCACCAGCTCAACCCTGAGCCGTGTTTGGAGTAAACCCTCACACGGTCACATGACCAGACTAGGTTAATCATTACATTACATTACATTACAGGCATTGAGCAGACGCTCTTATCCAGAGCGACTTACACAACATAGCATTTTACATTGTATCCATTTATACAGCTGGCTATATACTGAAGCAATTACGGTTAAGTACCTTGCTCAAGGGTACAATGGCAGTGTCCTTACCCGGGAATCGAACCTGCAACCTTTCGGTTACAAGCCCAGTTCCTTACCCACTGTGCTACACTCCGTCCATAATCACACACACATAAGGTGTAAATGTATGTGCAGACACAGCTGCGCACTGAACAGCGTGCTCAGGTTGATGAACACGCCCAGGCTCTCAGTGATTTGCATACGGCTCCTCCGGTTTCACTCTGCTCAGCTGTACTGAAGCGCACCGAGACCCTGAGCTCTCCGCCCGGACGCCAGTCTGAGTTACGCTAAGTCATATCTCACCCCTTACATGCGCCAGCCACTCGATTTTACTCCAGCGCAGCGAAGAAATACCAGCGCACGTTTCCCAGGCTAAACACAGAACAACTCTCACGAGCAACAGCGTTACCACCGAGCACTCTGGAGCAGAGTTAGGAAAAAAGGGCTACAGCCATTCATATATATTTCATCATTCAACAATTCTATTGCTGCAGATATTTAGATACAAATGAGCTAAGTTAGTGTCATTATCTGTACCCAACTCCTGGTACCACACTAAGCACTTACAACAATAAAACAGGTGCATCAGCCATGAGAGCAGTGATGACACGCCTAGCCCTGCCCTGCCTACTTTGGCCAGATCCTGCTCTACCTAGCGAACCACACAGCCTGGGTCTGTCGCACAGCAGGCCATGCTAGCAGGCCAGACGGCAGCAGGCCACGGGCAGGCCAGACGGCAGCAGGCCACGGGCAGGCCAGACGGCAGCAGGCCATGCTAGCAGGCCAGACGGCAGCAGGCCATGCTAGCAGGCCAGACGGCAGCAGGCCATGCTAGCAGGCCAGACGGCAGCAGGCCACGGGCAGGCCACACCCGGTCGCTCACCGTGCATGAACTCGAACAGCTTGTTGACCACGGTCTTGAGGAACTTCCAGTGGGCGCGGAGGAAGCGGGGGTACTGGCCCACAATGTACATGATGTTGGAGGCGATGATGGCCTTGTTGTCCTTCCCCCTCTTCTGCTCGCACAGCCCCAGCAGGTCCTGGACCGCAAGAAAGCCAGACGGTTACCGGGCAACCGGGGGGTTCAGGATTCAGCCAGCAGAAAGAGCAGCTGTGCCCCAGTGGAGCAGACTGAAGCGCTAAACCCACTACCCAAGAGCTCTCCACTTGTCCAAGAATGAGCACTTTCATATGTGCAGGCACATTCTTTGGAATTATTCAAATACATTTAGGGGGTTTTTGGCACAATGATTTATACAAAAAAACTAGAAACTAGACAGACTGGAAACGCAGAGCCGACAGACAGACAGTCCCCCGCCGTGCAGCACGGTCGCCATGGCTACGCTACCTTGATGACGGTGACCAGGAAGCGCTTCTCGTCCTCCTCGTGCATGGCCCCGCTGATGGAGCCGATGGCCCAGCACAGCGTGTTCAGGTTCTTCCACGACCACTCGGTCCCGTTCACCTGGTTGTGCAGCTTCTCGGTCATGATCCGCTCCGTGTCCGCGTAGTCCAAATGCGTCAGGTACACTGCGGAAGGGCGAGGACAGACAGACGGACACTCCAGCAAACCGCTTTCCCCCATACTGTCATGTGACAATAACAGGAGCATCCCCTTCCAGCTGTTACAGGTGGAAGGTGACGGAAAAGTAGACAGTGAGGAAATACCTATCGCTGATATTACTGGATAACACTTCAGCCACACGTGATCACCTGACAGACACCAGCATGGCCAGATTGCTGCCATTTTGATTGCAGCAGCAGCATCGCGTGGGTGCCTCACGCCACAGAGGTGGAGGACGCGTTCACAGCCACGCCCTGACCACACTCACCGAGCGTCTCGCGCATGTTCTTGTACAGGTTGATGGAGTCCGTGTCCTTCATGAATTCCCTGACCACCTCTCCCTGGTCATTCTCCACCACAAGGACCTCCTCTGGTTTGGCCATCCGGCTCACCATCAGCAGCCGAACCTGCCGGGGTCGGGCAGGAAGCAGCAAATAAAATGAATAAAAAAGGATTCCACTCACAAAAATGTTTCCATTTTACCAAATATTTGAACTGTTCCATTTCAGTTAAGAGCAGACGGACACACAAACAGACACACACGCACGCACACACGCACAGACACACAGACACATGCACACTCACAGACACATGCACACTCACACGCACACACACATGCACACACACGCACACACAGGTGCACACACACGCACACACACACACACACCTTGGACAGCACGGGCAGGTAGAGCTGCCTTCGGGGCGGGACGTCGAAGTGCTGGCTGCCTGAGAGCAGCGGGGACGTGGAGGTGGAGAAGGGGCTCTCCCTGTACAGCTCGGCCGCAAGGTGGTTCCAGTACTCCAGGCAGATCTTAAAGATCTCCGTCTCCTCCACCTCCGACACCAGCAGCATGTAGTGCAGGGCCTGCGGGGACAATATAACACACACAGCTCACACACAGCTCAAACCACGACAGCTCAAACACATGGGACTGCTCTTAGAGATAAACAAGAACAGCCATTAGCACCACATGCACAGCCCTTACTGGCAAACATGGACAGCCCTCATTATTACTATTACTATTATTGTTATTACCGTTATCGTTATTATTATAGGGGCTGCTGGGTGGCTCCACCTGTTAGGCACAGTCCCACTGCAGGGATGGGCCCCATGGTCTGGTTCTGAGCGGGACCATGATTGTGGTCAAGATGCCTCAACCACCACGACCACGTTCCATGGAACACCAGCGACCCCTGCTGGTGGAGCAGCTCCCTCGCGGGCGAGACCCACCTCCATGAGCGTCTCCCGCAGGTTGAGCCGCTTCTCGATCAGCTGGCCGTGCTCCTTGAGGAAGGTGCAGAGGAACAGGCTCAGGTTCTGGATGAAGTTCTGCTCGTCGTCCTTCCCGTTGGAGTAGGCCAGCCGGATGTTGGTGTTCAGCGGAAGCATCTGTGCGCGGAGCAGGGTTTTAAAAACACAGCGGCTGTGGCGTTCAGTTCAGCTAAAAGGCAAACTACTACATTCAGTCAGCCTATTCAGAGCCCTGCAGGTAAACCACCTTCATCATAATGCCCTGATTTCCTGTTCAAAGGCATCTGGTCTTTGGTTACAGTAAGGAGCTGAGAAACAGCTGAGGTAAGGGCGCTCAGTCACACTCTGTTCAGTTCACATTTACAATTCAACACATCCAATGACTGTGAAAAACATTCTGACAATTAAAGATCGCTGAACAAAACTCTAGTTCTTTTTGCATAATTAATCATTCATTCACATTTTGAAGCGTGAAAATTAATGCGAATACTAATTAATACTAATCGTCATTTCTTCTGTTTATTTTTGCTGGGCACATAGGCTCTCGTTACGTACTGGTCACAAAGCACACAAACACCTCTAGTGTCTCCTTACTCACACACACACCTGAGCACCTGCTGCTGAACTTGTATGAACTGAATGACCATGGGGCACAGCCATAGGACGCAGTACCCAGGACAAGCCAGGGGACACAGTGTCCTAGGCCAACGCCGCAGGACACACAGCCACGGGACAGTGTCCTAGGCCAACGCCGCAGGACACAGTGAGGGGACACAGTGTCCTAGGCCAACGCCGCGGGACAGTACCGCGGGACAGAGCGCAGCGGGACGCACCTGTTTCAGCTGCATCATGGTGAGGGTGAAGAGCGTGACGAACTGCTCCTCGTACTGGCTCACGCTCACCCCCGCGATCTCCGTCAGGCACTTCAGGGTCACGTTGCGGAACATGGGGACGTTTAGGAACTGGGGAGAGACCCAGAGCCGCACTGAGCCACCGCACACTTCCACACACGCTAAATCACATCCAGTCTGCTACGGGACAGCCACTCGTTCATCAATAATGCTCATGACCAATCACATTCATTTCAGCGCTGTTTTTACCAATCATATTACTGCTGATGATCAAGTGACCAATCGCTTGTGCCAGTATTAGAGATGCCACCATTCATTTTAATATTCACTTTAGTTTAAATGCAAACTAATACAAGGGCAGCTTTGTGAGACAGTAACCTTGATCTGAAAGCAGAGCAGTCTGAATGGGTTTTAATTTCACACTGATGTTTTTGACAGAGGTAAACCTTCGCAGTTTCAGCCCCAGGAGGCTAAAAGCGCTAAGACAAAGACAAGCCATTGACTTGGATCAGGTCTTGGCTTATCGGAATAAATGCAGTACCTTATATACAAGTGTGCTGATGAGTTTGGTTTCAAATATGTAGCCTAGAGGAATCCAGTTCAGAAACCGCAGCAACGTCTCCAGGGTAGCGTGAACCAGGGGGGCATTCTGGGAGTTTTCCTGGAAAGATGGGGGGGAAAGACAGAAGCCATTTAGTCTGCGGAATATACGAGGAAAATTCTGGAAGCATGTTTACTCTGCGGAAGAAACGAGCCAAGGCTGCACCTACCATGACAAACTGGCAGAGCTGAAATATCTGCGAGAACTCATTGCACATGCTGCAAGAAAAAAAAGCCTGTCAATCACCGGCACGATCGCCACGGGCAACACACACACACGGAACACAGCGCACGGCTGACCCGCCGCCGTGGAGATGGGCCTACCTGTCCTTCAGGTGCTTGGCTTTGACCTGGGTCATCTGCCCGCTGGAGAAGTCGAAGACCTCCTCGCTCAGCAGCTTGAGGATGATCATGTTGTTCTGGCACAGGCTCTCGCTGGTGCGGCTGGCCCCCACGATGTCGCTGATGAAGGTGGGCCAGTGCTTCGGCCACTCCTGCTTCAGGATCTGCGCACCACACACACACACACACAGGGTGTTCACTTTGCTTGGTTTTCTTGCAGTGGTTTTGCGTGTGGGTGAAACCGGTGAATCCCTCATGTGCAGAAGCGCGTGTGTGTGCCCCCTGCCCCCCAACCCCTGAAATCTTTTGTGCCGTTACAGCATTTCAATAACAAATTTCCCTTTGGAGATAGTAAAGTTTTTTTTATTAACCAATTAGTTTTTGTGTTTTGTGTGTAAAAACATAAGGTCAGTGTTTTTATTGGGCACAACTAACTGCTAAACATTTGAACTGAGCCAATTATTAATGGTCTACAAATGAATACGATTTAAAAAATAATAAACCTATTGTGGAAAAGAGGTGCAGGCTGGGGTCTAAGGATAATGTACGAGGACTCATTGCTGATTAGAATCCAGTCCTGTGAGAATAAATACTGCCTCACTCAGTAAGGGGGGAACATATGCTCACACTTTATTCTTGCAAGTCTTCACTTGTTTGGGCAGTAGAGGGCTTGCATAACAATGAAACAAAGTCTTACCTGGACCAGGATCATGTTCAGTTTTCCAATATACACCTTCTCTTTCTGAAATAAGACAAAAATATCAGACAAGTATTTGCAACAAGAGTAAAACACACAGGACGTCGAACCATGAAGAAGAGAGACCAGCAAACAAAAAAAGCTTACCTCCACGTTTGTTGCATCAGATGAAGTCTTGATTATAAGACCGACAACATACTTTTTTATTCCTAGGAATAAAGAAATAACAAGAATTAATTTCCCCACACAGGGGGTAAAATGCACTCATTTTCATATGCAAAACCAATCACTCACACTGAAGCTGGAAAGCCATAAATAAGAACAGCAAAATCTTTCACAAGTCTTTTTTTTTTTCTTAGCCAAACGCTAGTCTTTGAATAACAGTGCTCTGGTTCCGGTATGAACAGAAACAGACATAAGCATCAAAGCAGCTTCCTAACGTAAGACATGGAAATCAGCTGAAGTCCAGGTCCAGGGGACGGGGCCAGGCTCTGGCGGTGGACGCGCACAGGGGTTTTTAGGTCTGTGGGTAATGAGAGGTGGGACCTCAGGAGTGCGGCTGTGTGTCAGGTGTGGGGAACAGACCCAGCTGCTGGGTGCAACGCTGGCGCAGTGTGAAATGACATACTTGCCGGTCGCCTGCATTGGTTTGCCACTTGAACAAAACTCAGGCATCTACGGTCAGAAGTGGGAAGTCTTACGTCAATGAGGAAAAAAATAAAAACTATTTTAAAAAACTATATAGTTTAACAGTATTTATTTGTTCATTAATTTTTTTTTTTAATTGATTTAATTTCCATCAAAATGAAAAGTCCCAAAACCTTAATTAACAAGGAGTGGAACTGACAGTGGAACTTTCATTTGCCTTTTCAAAAGATGAATAGGCTCATTTAAGTGAAAAATTGAGGAATTATTCGGGTAGTGCTAAATATGAAAATGTGATTCAATTTGTATCCACATATAAAACATCAAATCTTCAATTGTTTTTCCAACATATCAAGAGCTGCGTCAGGGGCAATCTGTTCAATGTACCTTTGTCCTTTAAAACAAAAAACCAATGGCTAACTTCCAGAAAATTCCATTAGGGTAATGAGAATTTCTGGGTAATTCAGCTTGTTAACCATCAGATGGGCAAATAATTTACAGATCCGTCCACACTTTTGACCATACAGTATGTCCAGAGTGGCCATTGGGGGTTTGACTGGAGAAAACAAACAGTCATACACCATTCAGAGTCCTTAGGAAAGCATCCCACCAAATAATTACATTCTAGAACGGGGACACATCTTAAGAGAACAGGAAACACATTTGGTAACCAGTAACCTGGGCTCAGATTTCAATTTCAATTTCGGGATTTACGTCCTTTCCAGATGACCGCCAATACACAGTTAAAATAAGGCCATTGCAGTTATCCAACTTAAGTGGAATCAAATTCACAACGCTATAAACTAAAAATAGTATCCATTGATCCTTAGGCCACAGTTAGCAAGAAACCACTCTGAAGCATTGCTTTCTACAGTAAAGCAAGGCCACCAACAATTCAACCGGTCTTTTTGTTTTTGAACTTTAATGAAAAGGTGCAAGAAAGACTGTTTTATCTGGCCCTACCTTTTCACCGAGTGTCTACTATTTGCTCAGGAAAGGCATGACGAAAAAGTGAAATATTTAAAGATCAAGACATAAAAGGGCCATTTTACCATTTTGCATTTTAAAATGAGCCAGGCTTTGAATTCTGTCCACGTGTCTGAACTAGGAGGTACTGTCAACTTATGCTGCCGTGGAGGATGTGAGTACATTTCTGACCTGCAAGTTGATTCATTTCAGCCATTTTATAATCATACACAGCTGGACTTAGACTAGTACTTTACTCAGGACAAACTACACCAAATCCAGTGCATGTTAGTACAGATATCATCACCATTACGCTGTGAATGGGTCACATACTTTAAAATGCACTCTGTCGCGGTCAAATACTAAAAAAAATAAAATAAATCAAGTACAGTTAAAAATGAAAGTTTTTATTTCTATGTAAGTGGTTCCTGTGTCACAAATCAGTCTCAAATCTCACATTTGAGAAAAGGTTGATGAAAATAAACAGAACACATTGTTCAACCCACAGTCTAGCAGTTACAGGATTCCACAGAGCACCATGGCTTTAGTGCTCAAAGGGATATAAGCAGCACATGAACAGACCTCCCACCGTCTTTGTGGAAAATAAAAACACTGACCCCTACTGGGGAACCTTAGCAAGTGACTCTTGGGATTGACCTGGAATATCTGGAATATTGCTGTCCTTAATCAAGTGTTGCACATTTACTGAAGCCTTTAATTTATTCGATAAGGATGTCCACAAAAAAACAGTAAAACTGCTACATTTGAACATCTGTAAAAATTAATTAATTTTGTGAGATTACACCAATGCTTACCAAACGTTTTTGGTCAGGTCCCACTTTTTTTTTCCTTTTTTTTTTTTTTAATTCCCTAAATTAATTTGTCAGGCCAAAGCAATAGAATTTCGAGTGGAGGTCTGATGAGTTCATATACAGAAGGTTTCAGCGGACCATTCTGGAACTGCTTCCTTGCTTAAGGGTGCAGCGTGATTTCCCTATTCAAAGTTCAAACCCCCCCGAGTAGTACTAAAACCAACCACTTCCAGAAACAAGCACCTGGCCACATCCTCAGTTCAGCTCAGTTCATCTCTATCCTACTGTAATACTCACAGCAGATCATGTCTGTTGAAATACACAAAGATGAATGTATCATAAAATGTCTCATTTCGCCATCAAATCTAATACCTTATGCTAACACCTAGTTGGTCTTCATAAATGGCAATATATATATATATATATATATGTAACAAGCTGCCACACTTACCAGTTCAACAGCTGGATTATAAGCAAGTTGTGTTTTAAACATGCATTTAAATGTACATTCTTTATGACAATGATCACAGCAACTTTAACTTTACAACGCTGTCTCAACTTCTGTAGCCCACAAAATTAAACAAAATTAAAGTGAATTTAGCCTGTTATAATATATGAACGTGTTCCTAACAAGACACACCAAATACATTTTTACATTTTTATAAATTAGCCAGTATTAGCCAGCCAGCTAACCAGCTAGTCACATTGCCAGCTCCAACTCTTGACTCATGAAACGTAACGCAGGAGCTTGTCGCCTGCTAACAAAACATTTTGCATTTTGTAGACAAATAGTTTACTTCCATTAAGATGGCTAGAAGCAAGACCATTTAGCCGAGCTCCTTTACCCACAGCAGCACGAGTAATTTCAGCGAATGTGAAGAGAGAATAAAGCCGTGCTGGATGCTGTGTGTTTTTGTCTGCTTTTTCCTTTTAACCTCTCCAGCGTTTCCAAGGCCCGGTCCAACCGATCTGGGGTGTGAATACAACCCAGCCAAGCAGAAAAGGGGCCAGCGTAGCTCACGGAGGATATCCAGCATCTCGGCAACAACCTGCCGGTCCAGCCGCGGCAGCCGCAAGCCAAGCTGGGCACCGAACTTCCTGGCCACTTTGCAGCCCGATCACGTCCCCCCCGAAGCGAAATAACCGACGGCCCCATCCTGCCACACTGGCCCAGCGGTTAACCAATGCAGGAGCGCAGGAACCAAAACATGCTCGCCTTTCGTTCGGAGTAATGTTTCGGAGAAACATACAAGGAAAATCATTTATTTTAAAAATTCAGGGGAGGGTTATTTCGACCTGGATTTGACATGCTTGTGCCAGCATCCAGGGTGGGCGGTGCTTACCTTCGCATTGATTTCTGGGAAGAATCTTCCATCTTGTTTTAATAACCGTTTCCAATATCTGCAGAGCATAGTACTGTAACGCATGAGGAGAAGAGTCATTAGGCCCAGGGTCGCAGAACAGCTGAGAACACACATCAACACTGCAGCACGTTTAAACAAAGAACAAAAACATTTTGCGCTTAATTGTGCCTGCCTGGAATATGTTCAATTTGCAAATATAGGTTCTGTAAGACCACAAATTGCATCACATTTCATGCAGATTTTCCCTATTTGGATTAGTGTTATTTTTTTCTGCAAATTGCTGAGATTTCTTTCTTTTTTTGGATGAAACCCTGTAGAAGTCCTGCTGTTTTTCCCCATATCACACCAGAAAGTGAAAGACAAGAGGAGATAAGGGGGCGTAAACGTCCATGTAGTCTGTATCGGCCGCTTCAAATCTGACGGCCCGAAAAAGTTGTAAGGAAAATAAATGTTCAAAAAAAATAAGGGGGGCTGGTCTCTCAGAAACTGCAGCCCACTGAAGGACGCAGCTTCTGGAACTGAGACACAGGTTGTGTGCACGCGCTCCAGACACCCACATACACATTCGCACATAAAATGGGCGCCAAGCGGCCAAAGTTAACAAGTCAACAATGTAAACCAAATAAAAAAATCCCTATTTTCACTCAGGGGTGATAAAATATGGATAGGACGTTGGTGTCACCACCATTCACACAGAAACAAGTGGTTCCACCAATCGCGGAGTACACTGGTAACAACAAAAGGCACAATGATGGCTGTGATTGGTGGATGCCTTCTAGCTGTACAGTATATGGTGCCAGGACACCATCTGTCACCCGGAAGTACAGCCAGAAAGTGTCCACCAATCACCGCGGCACTCGTCATACTCCTTGATGGAGTTCCTCTCTGGTTTCTATGGTAAAAGTGACAACACCAGTGTCCAATCTGCATTTTATCATCCCTGTTTTCACCTTGAACTGGTGTGCCTCTAAAAGAACAGCAAGACAAACCACAGGTTTACTTTGTGAGCGTCAATCCTGTTTAAATAAATCTTTGGTGTAATAGTCTTGGATGGATCAAATCAAACAAGAATGGTCTTTAAAGATGTAGTCATTTTTTTTAAATCTCTATTATTGACATTGTTAATATTATTAGGATGAACAGTATTTCAACTGTAGGGATCATTTACTTCAGGGTAAGGAGGGAAAAATAAGTGGGGGAACAAAATGAGGAGACGTGCATAGCCAGTGTGTTAATAGGTCAAAGCAAGGAGCCGGCGTCTGCGATGGCCTGGCCAGGCCAGGGAGCCATTAAAGGTGAACGCAGCAGATCAACGGGCTAGCTGCCACTTACAGGTAGCGCCACGCTAGGTCCTTTACCCTTAGAACCTTCAGTATCTTCACACATGTAACACCTTTAACTTCCACACAACTTAACGATAAATTATAACCAAACAGATACAGAACAAAACTTTGCAACATTCTGCTATTGCCATATTGCAAGGTTTTTTTTTAAAATTTATTTTATTTTTAACTAAGCAGAGATTAAAGTCAGAGAGGGGAAAAAAATGGGGACACAGACACACATGATCCCTACAGGAGAAATACCTGCCACAAACCTCTCTCTCTCTCCCCCTCTCTCTCTCGCTTTCTCACTCTCTCTCTTTCCATCATGAAGCCTACTGTCTATTCTGAACCCTCCCTCTCCCAATGAAACAAATGCAATAGAAATTGATGAACAGAATTCAGTCAAAGGGAATCAAAAGGGTAGACCTTGTGGAGGCCTGCCGCCAAAGCCTAGCTGTGTGAAGGTGCACAGGAAGACACACCCCTTTTCTTCCTATTACAAGCAATCAACATAATGGAACATTATGATTAATATCAAATAGTAACAGCTTCAATTAAATAAGTTTAATAAAAGAAAGAAATAAAAAAAAACTCAAAATGCCAAATGTTCAAGTGCTAAAGCTATGCACCGTTTTTTTATATATATATTTTAAAATATATATATATAGAATAACCACAAATTAAGAATTTAGAAAAATTTAACAAGTGTTTACCTTTTCTGTTTTCTTTCTGTTCCTCTAATGATCTCAGTTTTGGCAAGTTAACAAATATGAGTATTTAAATACTGTTGATAAATCAACTCAAACATTAGTAATGACTGTCAGTGTTAAGAGCAATTTAACAGGCAAGCAAAAAAAAGCAAAGTGATTTCCCATTACTTTGAGGAAGTCTTTGAAACAGGGGTAACTGTATCCAAAAATCCACCGTACTCAAATACATAAATGGTGCAAAAATGCGCATAAATGTAAACTTGAGGTACATTCATGTTACCCAATGAACACTGCCAAAACTTGTTTAGCAAATTAGCAATGCATTGAGGTATCGCAATTTAGAAATGCCAGCCAAAATGCTCAAAAGGAAAAGATATCACCCCAAGGTAAAGGAGTTCTGATATGTACAAGCGACAAGCCAATCAGGGCTCAGTAAGCCTTACAGTACGTCACATGGCAACCTGAATTGAGCATTCAACTGAGGAGAAAGGGGTCTTGAGGAGTTTTCGAACAGTAACAGAGAGTAACTCAGTGTTACCGTTATAAATTAAGACCACCGGGAGACCAACGAACAAAACGAACGGTAAAGGTGAAGGAAGTATTTGTGACAAAGGGAGAACAACAGGGCTCAGTGCATGCATCCAAACGACAATAGCTGCATTGGTTTGGTTTGGGTTCTGCCGGACGGCACGGGTTCACAGAGCTTCCTCAAAGTACAAGATCCTGCCAGGCGTCCGCCCCTTGGGCAGCTTACTTTGGTGTTCATGTTTTGCGAAAACTCCAAAATGGTGTCGACTCTCGTCCAGGCGTCCGGGTGCTCTTTCAAATGGGTCAACACTTCCTGTGCCATTCTTTGCTGCAATAAATGAAAATGCACATAAACTTGAGACTTTTCAAGTTTTCCAAAAGCAAATGGGGGGGGGGGGGCAAACGTATGACATATTTTCGTACAGAGCCGCAGCGATAGCTGCGAGCCCAGTGTCATTTCCAATCAGCAGCCTACTCATACAGAAACCCATACATTACATTTAGCAGACGCTCTTATCCAGGGTGACTTACACAACTTATACATAACATTTACACTGTATCCATTTATACCGCTGGATTTATAATGAGGCAATGCAGGTTAAGTACCTTGCTCAAGGGCACAACGGCAGTGTCATACCAGGGAATCAAACTTGTGACCTTGAGGTTACAAAACCAGTTTCTTAACCATCATACAACACTGCCATATAGAAACAACCCTTCATTTTTTTTTTTTTTTTTAATTTGATCTTCTGGCTCCCATTTTACCCTTCGTTCTAAATGTGAAACCGGCTGGTTTGGAAAGATAAAGACGGCCTAGCGAAACTGAATGGGCCATTCCCATTGTAGTCCACAAAAGGAGCATACATCAGGATCATTCACACCAAGGCAAGCGCTCAATCACACCGCACAGCCCACGCCGGTCTGAACACCCGCACAGATTTATCACGGCGGTAAGCGGGGGGCTGAGCCGCCACCGGTTCTTACCTGTGGTCCTTCACCATGGTACAAACAATTCACCACATTATCCAGCAGGTTAATATCCAGTTTCTGGCTGAAGTCCAGCAGCTGGCGAGCTGCATGGTCCGCTAACATTGTCATAATTGCTGGCATAGAGATCTGCAAGGGTGGGAGGGGGGAGGGGTGGCGGGGAGGGAAAAACATCCGACAGGCAAAGTCATGTGAATCGAACGGCGATTTCGGGCACACAGTTCCAAACAGCTGACGCCCCCTCCCGCCCCTGCAGCGCATCTCACAACACGCCTTATAAAGGCCGGTGCTTTGCGTACGCCGTTCGCCCGTGGCAGGGGGACTCGGACACAACAAAACTCCCCAGGATTAGGAAACACAAACAAAACAAGGGAATGTGCAAGACGGGGACTCTGAGAAGGAAGAGGGAAGGCCAGACTTGTGTTTTACAGCACATAAGTCGGACAAGAAAAAGGTCCCATACACTGGACCTTCTGACAACCTCAATGATGGTCAAAAATACCAAATAGTTGGTTTCCAACTGACCCATTAAATTTGGTCAGACTGACAGGAGATCCAATGTGCAAGATATTTTCCTCTCCATATTCACGAGTTGTTCTCAAAGCACCTGGATATAGTCTGAAAGCACTCAGTTTGCCATGGTTATACACAGTAAAGATGTATTGAGCGTGGGATGCTGACAGCGCAAGATAGCCCATCTGCTTTATTATTTTGGATCTTTTGAAACTTGTATTACGGCTGTCACGCACAATTCATCATAACTTCTTTTTTAAAGTTTCTGTGAAATATATCCACGTGATTTATGAAGCGAGAGAGCTAAACTTCGTAATTAGCTAACCAGGAATTACATAAACAACAAAGCCACGTGGCTATGGCGTGCTCTCTAAGAACAGCGCTCCCTACGTCACACTGTTTACATCTGCAACTGACAGGAGGGGCAATCTCCCGTCATGGGACTCTGCTTTCCACTTCTGCAAGACATTCGGTGTTACAACGGTGCTTATCATCATGTATAAAGCTTTGTTAAATTTAGATAAGTCGCATTACTCCAGGGTTGCATAAGCAATTAATCCCTCACCAGTGGGAAATTAAAATAAAACAGTCAGGACAATTGACTGGTCCCCTGAAGATTACGACAAGACATCGTTGGATATAGGTATATTACTCATACGAACATATCCATTGGAAAACTGCGATCAACAAGGTAGCATTAGGACAAAATAATACACTATCATTTTCGCTTCAGACGACCTGTTGATCGCTTGGTGTTTTTGACTATTATCGGCTAGCTAGCAGGACGACAGTTGACTTACCCGCCCTTTTTAAGAACCAAAACAAAGTTAATTCCCTCAAAGGCAGTTAATCCTAACTAGGGATCGTCCAAGCAAGCTGCTTGGTGAAATTACAAACCCACAAACCTACCGAAAACACGATGGTATATTTAATCACAGCAGATACAGCTAGTTTGTCAACAAATTATACTTTTGAACGGTAAAGGTGGCTAACGAGATGCATCTAATATTGCAGCTGATTAACGGTGTTCAATTGACTTCCTTTGGCCAACGTTATCTACACGGGTAACTTACGTTTCACACAGTTCTAGCGGAATACAATAAGGTTATCGGGGAATCTGGCTAACAATTTTTATGATACAGCTCATGTACCCCAAACCAAACAAGTTAGCGAGGTTTTACGACAATTTCATAGCTAGCAGCCAACGTTAGCAGGATGGACATGAGTGTGTTCTTGATTGCTGACGTTATTTTTTTAATACAGTCATTCAAACGTTATCCACAAACGGTACATTTCTCTGGATGTGGTCTAAGGTTAAGTTAGATCGCTACACTTTCAAACTCAGAGAACTGACCTTAGGTAGGCGTGGAATAGCCAACGAGCCCGACCTTAAAGAATTAACGTAACTTAGCAAACGCTAGGTCCTGAGAAGGCCAGGCAGTACTCAGTTATAGACTGAACTGTATAACTATATGGCGGTGGGTCGACGTGTAAGTTAAACAATTATCGGCAAAATCCACAAATGCAGCTTGCGCTGTCAGTGTGTTGGCTACCAAGTCTCTTGTGTGTTTCAGTAACCATATACAGTTAGCCAATTAGCTAGCTACCAGGCGAACACAAGCCAACCCCTCCCACTCTCAGCTAGCTAATGATTATTCTCCGGACCGTAACACCGCAAATTTGCAGTTAATTTCAGCTAACTAACAAGCAAAAATGTAATATCGAGTTTGAATGTAAATTAGCAGGTAACCGTGTAACTTGGCTAACCAATAAGCGTGGAAACATCTAAGCTAAAATAAAAAATACATATAATTAGCCAACGTAGCTAACAACTAGCTACATCACTATCGATCTACGTCCGCTCATGCCACGGGCGCTGAAACTAGCGGGAGGCATTAATCAGGCCTCCGTTTTCAGCAAGTTAGCTAAAGCTTATCGCTCCACGGATACACGTCCGTGACACGATATCTCAGGTCACACAACAGTAACGTTAATGTCGCTCGTACTGCTCAAAAAATTTTACCTATGACCAGGTTACTTACCTATGTTAAATCACAGCTCCCCTCCTTTGGATTTTAATTCCAACAGCGAATAAGAATATAACGTTAGTTAAAATACTGCCAAATTTTAATTCCCTTTCAATTCTGCAATAGTGAATACAGACCAATGCTCTGTGACTGGTACACAATCCAAAATTACCTGCTAAAATCCTGGCCCTTGAATCAAAGAATTTAAGATTTTAACAACAGAATCTAGCAAGCTATCTAAAGTAGTTCTAATTGACTATCGCTGTTGGTAACGTTGGTAACCAACTTAAGAATTGACTGTAGGTAGTCTAACTAACGTTAGTTAGATAGCTGGCTACAATATTCCACCAGAATGAATACTGATAGCTGTCTGATAAGGACCACTGAGTGGGTTCCTCAACTGTAATCACGGCACGCTATGCAATTTACTGATCCGATTCATTTTACGAAATAAAATAACCTTGATTTACAATTTAGGTCTGTGCTGAAATATTTTATGCAGCGGGGCGGTGTGAGACTGTAAGCCTGCGCTTCTTCTCCTCATAAGCAACAAACCCATAACCGGTTGAAACCGGTTCAGACTGGGAGATTCCATCTCGGTTTAGTTTTCAGCCGATGGCGCCGCGGAAAGTTTGGACTCGCGTCACGCCCATTGCATGCTCCGATTGGCTTGATGTTAGTTGCCGACTTCCTCGGTGGCATTCTACATGGTGGATTCGTTGTCAATCAATTTCAATTCTTGCAGGCGCCCACGCGACTGCTCCGCCCTTGGTGTGAAATGGTGGGCGGGAGCAAGAGGAATACAGTGCGCTCTGCCACCATTATGAGTGGCAAATAGTGCTGTCAATTTACTATTGCTGGACTGCGTGTGTTAGTTACAATGCATGTGTAAATTGTTAAATGTCGCTGCTATTGGCTCAAAAAGCATGATTGACATTTTGAGAAGTAATTCTTGCCCATGCCATGTTTTATGGATAAAATGAAAAAGAATTCCATTTAAATATGTATCCCGTGTTCGGGAATACTGAACAGCGCACTAGCGCACGCACATGGTCATACTGTAAAATTGCTGGGAACAAAAGAAAATGTGATTCTAGGTTCTGATTCGTCTCTGCTTGTGGCTCCTGTAATCTGGTAATTTTCCACTAGCCACTGAGGGGAGTGGTTCGGTTGGACGCATGGGGCAAGGTAGAAGGGCGATTCAAAGGCAAAAAAGCACGTTTTCGCGAATCAAAAAAGAGTGATATATGCTAATCACCACCTATAAACTGGCATATATTGCAGCGGTTGTATAGTATGATCTAAAATACCGCGTGGACCACAGGGTGAATGCTGAAATATGTGCGTTTTTGACAGGTCACGTGATACAGCACGCCACTTGATGGAAAAATACAAGACTTTGGAGAAGCCAGACATCAAGCTCTCTTGCTACAGCGCAGGAATGGAAGGGAATATGACCGAGCACGGTGTATTATAATATTCTGTTTTTGGTGTGTCTGATTTACTGTCTTTAATTGTATTTACAGACTTCATTTACCTCTGAAAGCAGGCATACAGTGCACTTAACGATAAAGCTAAACTGAAAATAGATTGATTAAAACTGAAAAGTAGACTGCACCAGTTGTGGTAATTTTCTTTGGCTGCTTGCAGTCAGTGACGCGGATAAATTCTATTTTTAGTTCTGTTACTACATGCAAAAATGCAAATTCAAGTACATTTTATTATATCAAATATTTATTTTTTAAATTTAGTTTTTAAAGTCGATTTTACTTAAATTATATAATTTTCATTTGTTTATTTTATTACGTTTGTGCACATAATATTATGTGCATCTTGTGTTCGACCAGTAAAATATTTTACCTAAGAGTATTCGTTTGATTGAATCACTTTAAGCGCGAATGCATGACCTAAGTAAAGCAATGTCATTATTTCCAACAGGGGAAAAAAACGAATGGCAGACTAAATGTAGGTGGATTAAGCCTCAGGAGTCCGAGTCATACTTCAAATTTAGAACATGTCCACCATAATGTTAACACAGCAAGAAAGGTGACTCACACCAACCCTATCATCATGATTCATAATTCATAATTATTGTTGACTTCTTTTGCTGAACATAACTTTTGCTTAAGTGGACAAAATACAGGGCAGATTTCCCAGACATTGATTAAGCCTAGTCCTAGACTAAAATAAAAAAATGTAAAAAAATATCTCCACTGATAAAGTTTTTAGTCTAGGGCTAGACTTAATCCTTGTCTGTGAAACCAGCCAATAGGGTTCTCTGCAGATTCCTGTCTCTATGGCAAATAAATACATAACTTGATTGATTGGGGCAATGCTGCAAGCTGTCTCAGTTGCTAGGGAAGATGTTTTCTTCTATTCATAAAATTTTTAAAAACAGTTTGTGGAGAATGTCTTTCCTACTTAACCAGCAAGGTTGGAGTTGTAAGTACTCAAGGTTACCTTAAATGACCTAGGGTCTGATGATAAATCTGAGCCGGACCTGAGTCCTGTTTCCTGTGAGAGTAACAGCATAAAGCAGACAAAGTTCAGGGTTCATTATGGTTTAGTGTGTTAGTAATGACCCCTATCTATGCAACCATGTGGTAATATTTCATGGCATATGTCTAGTAAAAAATTTCAGTTTACTATTTTGATCAACTACTTGACTGTTCACCCCTAATTCAATGCATCTGTCAGAGTCTTAACATTTATGTGGACTGCCACTTATTACATTGATTAATAAGCAAGGGTCTGCTTAAAGTAAGATACTTTTGCAGGTGGAATGGAGGATTTGACAGTTTTGCAGGAATCTGCAACACTAACTCAATTTAGCATGTATTTTAAAGAAGGCTGCTGGCTGTGCCTTCTGTAACAGAAATATGGAGTCCTGCTATACTTACTGCTGTCCACAGCTCTGTTCTGTATGCAAAATAACAGAAAGGAGAATTCAATATAGTATGAATAATCATGTGAAATTCGGCCTTGTGATTCAATGCACCATTATAACTGTTTGTGCCAGGGTGCTCAGGCATGACAAAAGCTGATGCCTGTGTGCAAATGTAATTATTTAGGGCATTGTGTCATTTTGACCACTGTATGCATTATTGTCTCTACTACAGTTATCTAAGGAGTGAACTTTGGCACCTGTAATATCACATGCATGGAAATAAGTATGCAGTTGGCAATTTATTATTTTTTTTAAGGGTAAAATGTATCTGAACAACATGGAGGATGGTGACCAACAGACTGCACTGTTAGTCTCAAGTCTCATTGTAGCACTGTGTGAATTAGCATATTTATATAATGTTAATATTCATTTCACCCTGCTAAGTATTCAGCTAATGTAATTAAAACAAGGTACCTCAAATTATTTAGCTTGATCTGGCAGGGCAGTCCAATACATTGCTTGCCAAACTAGCCCTAGGTCTCGTTATTTGCAACTGATGTTAGTTCAAGATTTAAGACAAGCACTTAATACACAGTGCTTTCTTATATCGCTCCTTCTGTTTTGGCTTTTAACAGAGATGCTGTTCATTTTTTTCACTATGTCAGCACAAATGTAAATCACAGAGCTGGAATTTGTGAAGTTTGAAAATAGCCTGGGTCTGTTGTTTTTTGCTCTCACGAGCCATAAATGCTCTGTTGTCTCCGGGGGCTATAGCTCAGTGTCTCATAGTGCAGGCATTGGTTGTTACACTCATGTGAGAATGGAAGCGAGGTGCACTGGATCTGGCCGGCCAAATCTTGTTCCGTCTGGCCCTGGCTAGCCATTTACTGTACATTGCCATTACATCAGACCAGGGGGGGTGACCTCAGTATGCGCTTGCTTCAAAGCTTTATTTTGCAACTTGCCAAATGAGCATTCTTCACTCAAGTGTGTGAGAAGTGCCTCCAGAGCAGCAGCAACAGTGAGAGTTAAACGGTCACCTCAGTAACAGTTTGTGATGACTTTCGTCAGGAAACATTAAGATGAGAAATGGTCCTTGGTATTTCTTGGTGAATCATTATATAAGTTTAGGACTGAAAAATGGTTACTGCTGAGTGAATGAGACTATTGAACTTGCAACATTATCATGTTTTTTGACTGCTTTTGCAGACAGTGCGCTTTAAGAAAATTTCACTCACTCACTTGAATATGAAGGAACTGAATTTTCATACAGCAGATTTTCCCCAAAGAATTAAAGCTACATAAATTATATAAGCAGTTTGTTGACAGGGAGGTCAAGCTTTTCACAGTGGCCCGAGAGAATCACTGATGTTATGTAATTGGAGTGACTGTGTGCACAGTTCCAAAGGGATCTGTAAAACTTATATTCTTGGAAACAGCACCATCTTGTGCCCCAAAGCACACTGCACCTTCCCAGGTGCTGGGTGCTCACTGATTAGGGCGTTGACCTTCACTCAAAGCAAGTATTTTAGAGCTTCCTAGACTAGTCAACAGACAATTTAAAGATGTGTGGACCATCCTCTTATAGAATGGGAGGTAGTGATAGCAATCATCCAGGCCAGCTTAAAACCACACATGGGCTGGTTCTTCCTTTCTCTTTAACATTGTAATGTCACCCTAAACTGGTAACTTTTTCCCTGAAACCATACTGCACTTTTGTAATGCAATTTATATTTGTTACTTTCTAGGTACTGTTAGTATAGGCAGTGGAGTACATCTTTCATGCACGTGGGAGAGATGAGGTTATATTTTCAATAGGTTAGAGGTATACTTTTTTCAATGATAAAGACCTCCATATGGTTGAACGTGTCACCTTCATTCTCACTGAAATGCTAAACTGGAAAATAATGTTCACCATATGGTAATTAGGAACAAAGTGTTATAAGACAATTGAGAGTTACAAAGGAACTTGGAAATCTTGTAGAAGACTGTCATCTTAGATAACAAGTGAGTTATCTACATTATGTAACTCTTGGCAGCAATTATATTAAGAGCTCTGAGATCTAGCATGGTTAGCATCTTGGAATACAATTTTAATCATTTCTTTCCACATTGTTTAAATAAAAAATGCACCAACTGAACAATTTCTGTATATTAACTCATATGTTAACAATCGATTAGTAATTGAATCAATGAGTCATAAAACACATTGCCTGCAGAAATCAGAAGAATACCAACATTCTTAATTGCCTTGATAAGCAAAACTTATAAAGTTTTGTGGTTAAAAGTCTGGCAGGGGTTTTGAGTAAAGAACATTTTCAAAAATTATGAAGTTTAAAGCCTTGATCCGTCTTGACTGGGGAACTTTGTCCAGCGAAGTGATTAGTGCCATCTAGTGCTTAGACTGATACACAATAGAGCAACACATAATTCTGACACAGCAGGTGGTAAGAGTCAGGTACAGTAAATATAACCACACAGCTTGTATTTATTTAGCCAGCTTGCCATGAAGAAACCGGCAGTCAACCTTCAGCATTTGGAACGTGTCTGATGCTCTTGTCAATCATTTTGCCTGATTTCAGGTTTCTAGCCACTTAAGTGCTCTGTGGAAATCTAAAGCACTCAGTGTGATCTCTGAAATGTAATCTCATTAAGCTGCATGTGACCCCGAGTGCCACATACTGAGAGGATTGTTAGCCTGCCGTTTCAAACGATCGTCGGTGTGATAAAACCAGACCCCCGTGCGACCTCAGAATAGGTGCCTAGTGGAACTCTGACAAGGAAAGAAGCCGCTGAATTGTGGCGCATCGTCGTGAAGAGTGGTATAATCTCTGGACTTGTGCATAGTGCTTTTGGGATTTGGTCCTACATGAGAGTCCGTTCCAATTCCAGGTCTTCCTCAGTTCCGTCTGGTTCATTCCACTCGAAATTCAATCCATGGTTCAATGAAATTCAGAGGAATTCATTAAGCTAAATCGTTGATCGGTGATGTTTCGTTGAAATGAATATACAGATACATTATTTTGTCCGCTGTCTTCAGTTTTGTGACCCGAATTGACAACCAATTGCCGTCCTGTGTGCAAGAAGCAATCGCATATCGAGGAATCGATAGCCGCAGACGCATAAAGTACCACACATTTAAAATGTGTTAAAATTTTTGAAACTTGAATTGTGTAACCCAGGGATGGTTGTGGCACTAAACAACTGACTGGACTGTTTATTCAAGCAGCCGTCCCTGCTGGAAGTAATAATCACCAGTTTCACTATTTTTTTTTCTGGAAATGCAATACGTTGCACAATGACATCCCCTGGCTAAAATAAAGCAGCACCGATGCTGCGATGGCTTGGCTCCAGTCCCGTGGTGCAGAGGGCAGGAAATGGCTGCGCATTGGTCCTGTGCGCGTTCAGTCAGATCACATGCGGTATTGGGAAACCTGGGTTGTTTTCTCCAGAGCCCAGTTTGTATTCTCCTGCTCTTGAATTCAGTTCCTCTGTCTTTTATATCAAGGGACGCCAGCCCTGGTCTTGGAGAGCCATTGGTTCTGCTGGGCGACTTTGTTTCCCTCCACTTCAATTATTAATTACAGCAGCTGAGTACTCAGTTAACTCATCTCACCTGGTTTCTGGGCATGAATTTGTTTGTGATTTTAAGAAAAACTCAGTAGACACCATCGTCCCCCGGGATCAGGGTTGGCAACGCCTGCTCTACAGGATACTGCAATTACTGTAAATGGTTCTGCTGTTTCTGTTTCTGTTTACTGATGCTAGAAACCCCTGTCAACAAAGGTAACGGTGCTGAAAATCTCTCAGCTGATTGCAGGTTTCCAACAAAAGGGTGTGGCTAATGGCACAGGTAATTAAACATCTTTCCGTGAAATGAGAGGAGAGTGAGTGGGTTCCCCTACACAAAAAAAGACTGGGGGCTTTGTTGTAGGGTAAGAACATTAAAACCACATTGCCCCGTGTGGGTAAGCGGCTACGGGTACAGAGTGTCCCTATATCAGACGAAACACAGTCCCTGATTGGTCAGCTCAACTGCTCCATGCGTCTGCCAGTGCATTTTGTGTATGCGGTTATACGTTTAACATTGTATGCCCTTGGACCCCTGCCCGGGCGTTTGCCTCCAATCGACACGGACCACATAAGGAGCCAGTCGAATTGGCCGGTCTGAAGCAGCAAAACTCGTTCCAGAGCAGCCTGCCAGCATGCAAGCATACCTTTCTTCCTGACTGTCCTCTGGGATCTGTATCTAGGCAACCTGCCATCAGGAAACAAAGAGGCACTGAGGTCGGTACATATAGTACCTATTCCAAAACACATACTGTACCGCGCCTCCCATGGGCCGCCTTGATCAACCCCTGTTCTATCTGCTTAATTCTTTGTTAGCCGGGCTATCCTGACCTGTGGTGCGGATTATGTGTTGAAAGAAGAAATCCCAATGCATGTCAGGGATCTGGAGGTACTTAGAACTTAGCAGTTTAATGTTTTTTAGCGTGTTTAATAAGATGTTAATGAATGCAGTGGAAATGGTGGAATGGAAATTTGTTCATTCCAGAAAATATGATTTTTTTTAAAACTTGTCTTCGGCGGAAGACGTGTCAATCCTAGTTACGAATGTGTCATGAGTTGTTATGAAAATTACAAATAAAATTATTTCTAAAATGTCAATTGTATATTTGTTTTTAAAACTCTGTCTGGTTGTTTGCTGCAGAGAGTCTGGTACACTTTTTGGATGGAAAGTAAAAATGTATCATCATGTAAAAATGTACTGCCATTCTGTTTTCTTTGGTGCCTTGAGGACAGAGGTGGAGAGTACAGGGGTCAGAAAGTAAAAGTCCTGCCATGTGTTTCTTCCACCCATTAACTCAGCCAGCTGATTTCTCTAATTAGTTCTACCTCCTGCCTGAAACATTATGCTCGTTAGAAAATCCAGATGATTGGAACAAAATACTGAGGAGGACTTTTACTTTCAGAACCTGTATTTTCCACCACTGTTTGGGGATAGGAGTAGCAGACGGATTTCACCTAGAAAAGATTTAACAGTTCAACAAAAGATAATACTGAAATATGCAGATGACATCACAAGTGCTTTTGTTAAAGCAGTGACATGTGGCGTGAAGAATTTAATTCCTTTTGCCCCTGGCAACAACAGCAGGAGGAAAAATGGTATAAGAAAACGAGCAAAATGAGCGGATTGTGAGTCTAAAGCAAAGAGAGTACGTGCTCAGTGTGGTTCTCACCCCTGTGAAACCGGTTCCCTGCACAGCCACCACAATTCTCCTGCATCCTTCCTTCTATAATGCAGACTTAACACTGTTCCTCTTCCTGAACCTCGGGGCCTTTTCCTTTTTCTTGACTGGCCTGCACAGCGCCCTGACCTCATCCCCATCCAACACCTTAAAGGTCAGTTGGAAAGGCAACAATTGCCCAATCAGCGCTCGACCTCACTAATACTCTTCCGGCTGAATTGAACCAAATCCCTGCAGCAATGCTCTAATATATCTTTCTAGTATAAAGCCTTCCCAGAAGAGTGGAGGTTGTTATAATATCCACTCCATATTACTGCCCATAATTTTGGATAAGATTTTGGATGTGAGGTGTCCATGTACTTTTGGCCATGTAGTGTAGATAATTGTTTCAGCTGAGTGTGAATTAATATCATGCACAGTTTGCTATGTGTGGATATAGGTGCCGTCGGATTGCACTTTTTGAGATCATCTTTCTTGCACTTGAAACAGCATATGCCTTTGGAGAGGAAATAGCAAATTATTTGTTTATATGGAGTTTTTGGAGAAGAATGAACAAATTATGTATTTCTGGTGGTCGGTTTGTCCCGAACTGTAAATCGAAATGGTAAAACACAAAAGAGCTTTTATATGGAGCATTTTTAAATGAAAGAATTAAGTTGGCTTTACATAGTTTTGGCAAGTATTGTGTCCTAAATATAACATAGTAAATATACATTTTAGTAAATTGTACTTATTGACTCTGTGAATGTTAACTTAGAGCTAAGTTCAATTAACATGCCGTTGCTTTTTTTGTGTGAATGCATATGTGTGAGGCTCCTTTAAGACAACTGTAGCGTGTGTGTGTGTGTTTGAGAGAGAGAGAGAGAGAGAGAGAGAGAGAGAGAGATATACCCATTGTGTGTTTGATTCTTCTTTGCCTTGGATAGATGACAACTACCTCCTCCACTCCCCCTGACACAGTATTCCCAACAGTAGAACATACTCTACTTCTCTCTAAAAATGTGCTAGTTACTCAGACATACGTGTGTGTGTGTGTGTGTGTGTGTGTGTGTGTGTGTGTTTCTGTGTCTGTTTTTCATTTTGTCATTTCATTTTATTTATTTTTCGAATGACGGAGCCAAACAACTTTTATATTTGGAAAGAAATAATTTCTTAACTTGTGAAAATTTAATGTTCCTTTTTGTTTTCACAGTCTTGATAGGCTAGCAGTGTTCGCATTTGTCCCCGGTCTTTTCACTCAACTGAACAAACATGGTCTTTAAACACTGCCCACAGTAAGAGCAGGGTCGGTGTATGGCTTGTGAGAGTGCGCAGCAGGCTCTATGGGACAAGCATTCTGCACCATTAGTCACTGAAACACAGCTGGCTGTGTCAGGATCAAACTGTCCACTGCGAACTTCAGAGGACTCATCCTGCGCAGCAGCCATAATTTAGCTTTAGACACATTACTGGGCTCTTTTTTAATCAACCTTCACTTTTATTCTCTCTCTCTCTCTCTCTCTCTCTCTCTCTGTGTCTCTCTCTATCTCTCTCTCAATTCAAAAATCTATCTCTCTCTCTGGGGGGGACAGAAGTTCTGTGTTTTATGAGCTTACATATTGCAGTCAAAGAGTCTTGTGCTGAAGGTTCAGTCATTGAGCCCCCAGCGTTAGCGCCCTCCACACCATCTGTTTAGAGGAAGACGTATCACACGGGAGAAAAGCAAAATGGGCAGTTTGATGCAGTGAGTTCTTTCCCCGGGGACCCCATAAAATAAACTGTACACACAGCTAGGGGATCAAAGAGCAAGGCTGGGTAGCTTTCAATGACCAGCATTCCTGTCTGACTCCAGGGCAACTGATCGTAAATAAATTTATATGGTGTTTGTGGCAAGGTGGTTTCAAGAACCACGGACATCAGCATATTCACTGCCTTTACAAATTTACATAAACCACATAAATTAGGGTTTGGGGATTTGATTACCACAGTATATTCCAACACGTTTAATTTAACTGCACCTGCTTTCCACTGAGATACTACCATTGCTTTAACCTACTTCACCTCTGAATATTCATTTCAAGGAGAAAGGGTAATGCTAATTTGAAAACCCTGTCATGCCTATAGATAAAAAGCAGATTTATACAGCAGATTTAACAGTTACTGAAGCCCTGACTTTGGTAGTTTTGAAAGAAAGGGGAACCGACCTTTTTCTATGTTTCAATATAATGGATCATTTCTGTGTGATTTTTTAAATACAAAAGAAATATATTGAAAAGAATGACTTAACCCTTGGCCGACTTTTAGTGTGTTTTTAGTCGTATCTAGTTAAAATGGTTAATAACAATGTGAGTCAGAGCTGTCGGCCGGAGCAGTGAGTCTGTGATGTGAGACGCGACCTCCCCAGGGTTAGCGCGCAGGTCATGGCAGAACGCAGGAGTGCGTGAAGAAGAATCTCTCCCAAGGATCTCGCTGCAAACTCAGATCGTTTGGCGGATAATGTATGTGCCAAAATTTGTTATTATCGCACTGTTGATGGTTTTATTTATTATTCTTAATTATGAATCTTAAAAAAGTCGTGTTAACAGCGAGGTAAATTGCGTTTTATTTATTTTCTTAACCAAAGGAAACAAATTCCCTCCTCTGACGACGTATGTATGTTAATTTAAATGAATGTTTAATAATAATTGTGAAAAAGGCGTTCAGTAGTTTCCACAAATATGCTAGGCTGAGTCTTCCGTAACAGTTATTTCAGGATACATCTATGGGCATGGATATTCACCATCATCATTTGCAACGGTGTGTATCAATTTCTAATATTATTCAGAATTGGCCAGTGTTTTCTTATACCAGCAATGGATTCTATTTTTTCTCCGATTGGTATATAGCATTTCTAAAATTATTTCATAGTGTAGCCTGTAAAATCAACAGGTGCTGGTTTTAATTGATGTGTCAGACAAAGGTGGTTACACTTTCAGTGTGGATTTTAAGCCCGGCTTTTCTCAATCACGTGATACCTCGGCATGGTTGAAGATGAAAATGTACTGTAGCGTAGTTTTTTTTTTTTTTAGCATGCTCATATAAGCGGTTAACCAGTGGGGTTGTTAGTCCTGATCAGTTCTAAATTTATAGAATTAGTCTATGATTAGGCTACTTCCTGAACATGTAGGCTACACTTTCTGACTTCCAGTAAATGCATTGTCCACTTAATGGTTCATAAAACAATTGTATGTACGCCCTATATAACCCCTCCTGTTCTGCAACTTGTAATATTCTAACACATGGCTCATAATAATGAATAAAGGAACATTTTAAAATGGTTTATTTTTTACGAAAATGAATATTGTTCCTCTTTTGCTCACAGCAGAGGTGCAGAGGGAGATGAGCAGAAAGAGAGTAGCTGGAAAGAGAAGAGAACCCTCAGCAAGAGCTTTCGGGTTGTCATACGACTGCGCCCCCAAGAGCAGAGGGACCCCCAAGCAGGTGGCACGTCAGTCTACATTAAATTACAGTCCTGCCAGTTAGCAGACACCCATACCCAGAGCTACTTACACAACGTTTTCTTACCAACGTTTTGCGTAGTATACATTTGCACAGCTGGATGTATACTGAAGTGAATGGCTGGATGAATATACTGTTGTCAACATGGCAGTGATCCCTGGGAGTCAAACCTGCAACCTTTAGGTTAGAAGGCCAGTTCCTTACCCATTGTATTACACTGCACTGTCTACTCTGTGTTCAGTAGCTCAACAAAGTGCTGCGGAAAGACCGTGCACATGTAGGATATCCTGGTTAGCACAGGATTGATTAAAAGAGGAACAAAATAGCCTTGCCATTGGAGGGCTGTCTGAAGTGTAGAGCTATTCTCTGCATTTACATAACTGCCGAATTACAACACGGTGTGGTATTTACATTATGTCTTAGTAAAGTGAGATATCTGGGGGTGCCAGTCTTTCTGGGCATGGTCCGCCCCTCAGCTGTGAGTAGAGGCTGTTCCTCACCCTGAAATCCTGTCTCAGAGTTTCAGGAGCAAATTATGGGACCTCCTCAGTATCTCTCTACCAGTTCAGAAAGTTAGAGAAACTTGAGCCAGTCCTTTATTGTCCTGATGATACAGTATTCCCATTTTATGCCAGAGGGCTATATATATGCGTAACTACAATTCAGGATGTGCAGTGTTTTGGGATATCTATAAAACATTAGCAAAAAAGATAATACAGGCATGTTCATGAGCTTATGCAGGTGAAGGACAGAAAACCACTGCAGAGAAGTGGAGGAGATTCTGATACTTCTAACGTTGCTTCCGTAACCCAGAGCCTTATTACTCACCACAAAAAGCACAATCGACATTTAAACCCACGCTAGGTCTTCTTCAGATCCCAGCGCAGGGCCGAATGTCTGTCACATTGTTCTGTTTTTGGTGGGACTCTTATTTCCTCTTTCTTTGATAAAATGTCAGGCCATTTTCTCTCCTCTCTCAAGCAGACGAGACCAGAAGCTCCATAAAGGTTGAGGAGCCGAATCGGATTGTTGTTGACACAGGCCGGGTGAGTGCGTGACGCTTGTCGGTGGCACTTACGTGATCAGGTGCGCTAATTGGTTGGGTTATCCAGGGACACACCCTCCCTCAGAATGACTGACATGTCATGAAAGTAAAAATGAAAGCATTCATAATTGGAAGGTGCTGGAATTGATCGATGTGATAATCCCTACCTTAATATATGACTCAGGATTAGGTATATTAACAAATACGAAAACATATTCAAGTTGCATCATGTGGGTGGACATAAAGGTTATGCATAATGCTTTGTGGCTGCATAAGGAAACCATGTCCTGAATTTACACTGCAAGACTGAATATGTGTCATTTTCCTCTGAACAGTGTTTCCTCTGCTCTGGGGAGTTTTTACCTTGCTTGCTTTTTGGGGGTTCAGGCCTGGTTTTTGCCCGGTTTTTCTTCTGTTACTCTGTAAAGAATATGTAAAAAGTCTCTGTAAAAAGCACTGCACAAATAAAACTGATTTGATTTTACCTGAAGGGCCACCAGCCGCACTCCTTGGATTTTGATGCGGTGTGGGGCGAAAACGCCACCCAGAAGGACGTCTACGAATCCACGGCCAAGGTAGCAACAGGCTGCACTCCTCTTTTATTCCAGTAGTACTACACCTCCTTACTGTGGGGCATCCATTTTCTTTCTTATTTAATCCATAAAACATGCGTGGGGCATATGATCTGCAGTTATAACTCATCAAGAATTGAGTCTGATTTTAAATGGTGAATTCACCCTAGAGATCTTATGTCACACAGACATAAGAGAGCACTTGATATAATGCCACACATAAATAAAATGTGATGTGCTTTGAAGTATAATAAATGCTGTATTCTTGCATACACTGATGGATATTGGCCATATCGATGACCGTTGATGATGCAGGCCTGCGTGTGTGGAACCTGTGCCGTGTCAGGTTGAGGCCGAAAGGTTTGTTGATGTTTCTTGTCTCAGCCTCTGGTGGAGGCTCTCCTGCAGGGCTACAATGGCTGCGTCATCACCTACGGGTCCCCTGGGAGCGGCAAGTCCTACACTCTGCTGGGTGGCAGCCTCGCTGGCAAACAGAGGGGCATTATCAGCAGAGCCGCAGAGGACATTTTCAACAGTAGGTCTTTCCATTCTCATTGCATGCAATTGGGTTTCTGCTAGAGCCAAAATGGCGTCACGCTGTGAGGTTGTGATCTTTCTCTTGACTAGACAGCAGAGACATTTGGAACAAGACCAGAAATAACACAGTGGATCTGGGCCTGGCCTGGTCTGGCATCACATAGATGAGGTTTCCTTCAATGATGAAAGTGATAAGCTCTATATTTGTGTCTATGAAGTGTTAATGCTCAGTCTTTATATTGTGGGTGGTCAGCTGTGTTCTTCAATTGCCAAAAGCAATGTGTGTGAAGGGCTAACTTTAAATGTTGGGAAAGACTCAGGATTTGGTGTCAAGTGCTTTTTTAAATCTGAAAGAGGAAGTTGTGAGTGCTTTTTAAAGCATCATTACAATGTCAGTGAATGCAGCATTTTTCATAAACAAGATTTGACCTTTAATTTTCCCAACCAGCAATGGAGTCGCTGGACTGCAAGATCAGAGTCTCCTTCATTCACGTGGCAAATGAGAAGATTTATGATCTTTTGGTAAGCTCTTGCTTTTGCCACAATAAACTCAAATGCATTCATATATTTTTCCCAAGTATCATTTTTTCACTTTGAAAGAAACAGCAGCGCTGTGCAAGCACTGTAAGGCACCCAGAGCTCTGTAATTCTCTCTAAATGATCAGTTTGTATCCAGGGTAGTTTTCTGTCCCTGGTACATGGATTTCTTTTCCTGCAGGAAAGCCCACCAGCTGAGGTGAGCAGGATCCATGAGGGAGAGGAGATGGTGTTTGTGGAGGGGCTGAAGGAGGTGGAGGTGGGCTCTGCTCAGGACCTGCTGCAGCTCTACAGGCGTGGTGCAGCTAACAGACACTCAGGTGTGCAGCAGGCTGACCCCCCAGGCCTGAAAAAACCTCACAAATCATTGTGCCTCTCACGCATGTGTTTCCGTGTCTCATATGCGCTTGTTTCTCCCTTTCGTATAAAGGGGGGTCAAAGGGTGAGTCTGCTAGCAAGGGCCACACTATTTTCAACATCATCGCCATCAGCGCTAACCTCCCGGAAGGAAGCGACGGTAAAGGCCCGTGATTGCGCTCGTCCGAGTTGCCCTGGCTCCTTGTATCTGTGTGCGCGCATGCATCCAAATGCACTGCGATTCTCTGTCAGAGACAAACATGCCATTATGGAATGGTTAAGGCTTAAAGGCACAAGCTGAAAGACGGTAGGTCTGTTTGTTCCTCAAGTCTCGTATCTTTAGGGGGACCAGTTCAGGAACCCAACACGCACGGTGCTTTGATCACACCGGTTCACTTTGCTTCCAAAGCCACGTTGTCATGCTTTTTTAAACACAATACCGCCCGTGCTACTGGCTTCAGACAATTATGCCAGTATATCTACTAGTGGCTGCTGATTTATCTGCATACTAAGAGCCCCAGGGCCCAGCTTTCAGTTTAAGTTTAGTTAACATGGCGAATACACAAGGTGACATGGCTGCATTATGTAAGGAAAATGAGTGTACTGTCTGTCCATTCATCTCTTAAATCAAACTCACCCTTCGGTGTATGTTTTTTTAGTGATGGAGGGGCAAGGGACGGTCAGCAAGCTTACCCTGGTAAGGGGAGAATTTTTTATTATTGAAAGTACAATCTGAAAGGGATTTTTATACATTTTATATTTTTTATACATTTTAATGCTTTGTTTTCACAGGTGGATCTGGCTAGCTCAGGAAAAGTAAGTCTAGTGATTATCTTGGAATAAGCTTAGCTAACTGTTTATGTTCAACGAGGCTGATGTAATCTCATGTCTGACACCGCTTCTCTATTACAAACACTACAGAGTGAATCATTCATTAGATTTGTAATGGCCATTGGTTATGTGTGAGTAATCATGCTACAAGTTTCAGACAGCTCACACAAATTTCCCGGAGTGCTTCATTGAAAGTGCAGGTGTGCCTTACCTTTGGCGTGCTGTCTGATGATTTCAGGATCTGGACATACTGTACACCAGGAGCCCCCAGACCGGGATCCAGGGGCTCCCTGGGGGTTCAAGAATGAGTTCCTAAATAATACATTTAAACTTTTATAAAAAGAAATGTTGGTCTATTGTTATTAATATTTAGATGATTACATTTGTTATATTTGTATATAAATACATGTGTGATGTAGAGCCATGACATAGAATATAAATTTTGCTGTCCATGCAATGCGAAAGTTTGATTTTGGCTTCATAATAATTGGACGCACTTCCTTATGCTTGCATGGTACATTTTTAATGCATTGCAGCCTATAGTGGGTAAACAATTAACTGTTTTATAGAGGGGAGGGGTAATCCACCAGAGAGTGATTATTTCTCAGGACCTGAAAAATTCTGAGGCAGTCTCCTGACCTTTGTCATTAAATAGAATGACGTGTCGCATCTGTGCTTTTTGATCATTGTGTAGGCACTCCCTTGCAGTAGTGCCCTCGTAGAGGGGAAAAGATCTTTCCACACAACTCAGGAAAACCGCCAAGAAGCCAAGATACTCAAGCGGTCCCTCACAATATTTGGAAATGCAAGTGAATTTGAATTTTCTATACCCTTTCCCGGTAACCCTGGTGTATATCTATTGCCCCCTATGTCTTTTTGCCTTTCTTCTGTGAGATAAAATAAATACTGGAGTGTGCTGTTATACTCAATACTACTCAATACTATTATATAACATGTCACAGTAGGCTGTGCTACAGCTATTTATTCAGTTTCATTTATTTATTTTATGTCAGATCTATTAAAGGTAACGTTGCTTGAAAGTTTAAAAGTTTGGCTGGCAAGCAATTCCTGGTTTATTTAAACCATGTGTTGGACGAGACCATAGTGAACTTTTCTCATTGTTTTCTGGCATTGCTATGTCCATCCTTTCATCTCTGGAACATGACAGAAAATCACTTGGGCGTAAGCATGGGTTTCTTGTGTGCACTGAAACTTTCATCTGAACTGGGCTCAGACTCTTTGGACAGGTCACCGGTGGGCTATACCCCTGATATAGCCTGATTTCTGCAGCACCCTCCATCAGTTTGGAGGGGTGGAGACTCTGAAATGTGTGCAGCTACAGTATCATGCAGGCAGCCTACTGGCTACAATCAACAATGACACGGTCTGGATTCAACCATCCATTCTTAGGCACGTCACCGTGCCGAGGACCCGTGGTTTAGCTGGGATACGCTACGGTGCCGTTTCTAAGCATGTCTCTCATCTGGAAAGCCTGTCTGGTTCCACTCTGAGAAAATGCCATGAGCGGAACACTGGACTGTACTGCCATGGCAACAGAGAGATAAGAAGGGGCCTATTCTGCCTTCAGAGGGTAGTGTCTGTCTGTTCTGAATGATCACAAATGTGTTCATTGTATGAACAGAGCTAAATTACCTTCCTGAGAGGGGAAGGAGCGATGGTTAACATTACCTCGTCTATCACCGCATTGGACAGATATTACGGTTCCTTAGTGAGCTGGATAGAGAATCCGTATTTAGCAGGGCTATTTGGAGCCACAGAGCATAGACACTGAAGTGCCAATGCTGGAGCATCCCTGAACTGTTTAGCTTAATGAATGGCATCTGCGCTCTGTAAACAGCCAGAGAAAATGAATATAAAGGAATTGTCAGTGAGCAGGGAAGATACAAACAGAAGCTAAACTTACTTCAATAAAACAAACGGTGACATTTTGGGTTGCACAAAAACATTTTCACTGTCCACACTTTATTACAGGGTACAATGCACTTATTTTAAATGCTAATTTATATAGTGGCCAAGGTTATCTGGGCTGAGTATTAATTAACTGATAGCTATCTTCAGTTGTTTTTTTGTGAATCAGATCTACGATTTTAGGGAAAGATTCCAGATTTTTGAGAGAACCTATTTGTAATTTCAGGTGATTTTTGCCCTTAGCAGCAGTGCCTGTCAGCATGTACCATATCGAGAGTCCAAGCTGACAAGGATTTTGAGGGACTGGTAAGCACCTCCAGCTATATGTATGCTCTCATTTTTAATGCATTCATTTATATTGTAGTCTTTTCTGGGAGTATTGTCCTGTGAACAAAACTGGCCCCATGTCATCCAGTTTAGGGGGAAACTGCCAGACCTGTCTGATCGTGACGGTGTCGTCCAACCTGATGTCCGTCACAGAGACGCTCAGCAGCCTCCAGTTTGCCTGCCGAGCCGTGGCCATTCCCAGCCGCGCGGTGCGCGCCTCCCAGCTCCGCTGCTCACCTGTGCAGGTACGGCACTGCCACGCCCAGTCCTCACCTGTGCAGGTACGACACTGCCACGCCCAGTCCTCACCTGTGCAGGTACGACACTGCCACGCCCAGTCCTCACCTGTGCAGGTATCACACTGCCACGCCCAGTCCTCACCTGTGCAGATACGACACTGCCACACCCAGTCCTCACCTGTGCAGGTATCACACTGCCACGCCCAGTCCTCACCTGTGCAGGTACGACACTGCCACGCCCGGTCCTCACCTGTGCAGGTATGACACTGCCACGCCCGGTCCTCACCTGTGCAGATACGACACTGCCACGCCCGGTCCTCACCTGTGCAGGTATGACACTGCCACACCCGGTCCTCACCTGTGCAGGTATGACACTGCCATGGCCGGTCCTCACCTGTGCAGGTACGACACTGCCACGCCCAGTCCCCAGTCTCAGCTGTGATCCCAGAGGGCATTCTTATGTCTGAAAGAAGAGCAGTAGTGGGGCATGATTTGTGAAATCAGTGCATATTTTTAATTTCTCTGTTTTCTTTCTATGTCGCTCTGCTCAGATGCAGAGTGTGAAGGAGAAGGCCAGAGCCAGCCCAGGCAGACACTCTGTGCAGCTGCCGTGTGCCCCTGACACAAGGGTACGGAAATGCCGGCCCTCGACTCTGAAGCAGCGCTTTCCTGTGGGAGTGAAACGATTGAGCAGCTCAGTTTGTGTTCTGCATGGTGTCTGTGTTGTGTATACTCATACTGCATATACTCATCAAAGTTAACACTTAACACTTAAACTTTAGAGGCGTATTGTATATTTTATGTGGTGATGGATTATTGTGGCTCATATTCCCATTTCCCTAAGTCCCTCAGGAGCCTTAGCTGTTTGTCTCTGTTTGAAATGAACTATGATATATGTAAATATGCAATATTACAAAAATAGACTGATTTGCTGTACAAAAATATGAATTCATACAAGGTAATATAATTTTTTTAGGTTTATAAATATTGAAATGCCTTGTAAGCATACAGTATCACATTGCTTTTGCTTTCAGTTTCAAATGTATGGCAACTCCTAAAAAATACATGAATTAGTTGTGAATGTGTCAATCCCAGAAGTCCACAGAATCTTAATGGAGGTAAGGGCATGAATGCACAGTGTGTTCTGGTGGGGCGATTCATTCTGGATCTGGGTCTGTTGACCTGCAGGGTGTCCAGCCCCAGACCAGCCTGCCCCCCATCCAGCCCGGCCCAGCACAGAGCTCTGCGCCCTGGCAGAGGCCGGCGGAGGAGGGGGACCAGCGGGCCTTCCTGCCGCAGTTGGACAGGCCAGGGCCGGGGGAGGGCGGGGCCCGCTCTGTGAGGCCTGGGAGGGGGGCGCGGCCCTCTGAGGAGAGGGGGGGCGTCTGGTCCCGGTCCAGCAGCTTGGCGGGGCCTCAGGCTCCGCCCTCCCCTCGCGTCTCTGCGGACCGGCTGCCCCACCCCCTCGTGCCCGCCGCGCCCGCCCCCGCCCCCGCCGCCCCCGTGGCGCTGGAGTGCCCCAACTGCAAGCGGGAGAGGAAGATCAGGGAGGAGTACGACAAGTACATCATCCAGGCCCGGAGAGAGAGGGACAGCCTGAGCCAGCGCGTGGGCCAGCTGGAGGCCGAGCTCCTGCAGAGGGGGGGCGAGGGGAGGGAGGCCGGCTGCCCCGCCGTTCCGTCCGCCGCGAGAACCAGAGCGGCAGCACAGGCGGCCCCCGGACCCCAGGTGACACGGCCTCCCGTAGCCGGGGGCAACAGTGGCAGTGAAGGGGTTCATAGGGTCATGATGGTCTGTAAAGGTGTGTAGGGCGTACTGTAGGGGCAGATTCAGACTTAAGATGGCGAAGGGTGCACAGGAAATGTAAGTCACATGTCGCTGTAATGAGGTCACTACTTTAGGTTAATGATACGCTTAGATATTTAAGGACATTTAAGACTCACATTTGTTTTTCAGAACAAACTCTGCTTATTAGTACCAGAAATGAGCTTTGATTTAAATATTGCAACGGGAGCATTTTTTTATGAATATGGGCCATGTTTGAGAGTGATTTTAAATGACTTACGGTTTCTTTAAAAGAAGTATAAAGCATGTAACATGCAGACCTCATTTGAAAGCTTGAGATTGATCTGCTCCACATTAGCCTCTGGCACCAATCAAAACTTAGGCCTTTGTGCCCAAATGAGTTGGGAGAGCTAAGATTGTGTTAGTCTGCTTTTTCACGTTCTTTCATGTTCTTTTTTGCCTAATAGGGTCACTGGCAGTGTATTTATTGTCCAGCGTGTTGACGGCCTAACTTCCTGTGCAGGGTGAGGGTTCGGACAGTGCCGTGTGTGGGCGGAGAGCAGCAGAGAGGCAGAGGAGGATGACGAAGAGCACAGGCAGCCAAACTGAGCTGGCTCCCCCAGAAGAGGAAAAGGATCGCCTGAAGGAGCAGATTGTGAGTGTCACGCAGATGAATGTGGGTTTCTTCACCTTCATTCGTTTAGGCACTTGGGCTCCTTCTCAGCATGCCATTGTGGTTCTTAGAGGGTTTGGACTAAAATCAAGTAAAAACCTCAGTGGACAAAAGGAATGTCAGCTGTTTTTATACAACTTTTTATTTTACATGTTTTTAATTTTCTCCAAATTTGGAACACAGAGACGCAATTGTAGGCTTATGGCTACAATATCCTCCATGGCATCAGTTCAGGAGAGTGCAGGTGAGCACGCTTCCCTTGTGCAGACTCAGACGATAAGACAGGAAATATCCGTGGGTGGCCAGTTATGCATCGCCCTGAGGGACTGTCACGGTCAGGATTCCATTCAAGGCTGTGGGGCACACCATTGCAATAACGACTGCTACTGCCCGGTCATGCTACCCCGGAGGTGGCCATCAGTCATTTGGCAATTCAACGAGGAAACACTTAGACGTCAAGTCACGTCATCAGCTGGTTCCAGTAGCTGGGCGCTGAAGCTTGCTGGTGCTCTCCGTCAGGCTGTGGTCTCTCCCCGGCCTGCAGGAGAGCTTGCGGAGGGAGGCGGAGGCTCCCCGGGGGCAGCTGGAGGAGCGCTGGGGGAAGGAGCGGGCCCTGGAGAGGGGCGGGGCGGCCCGGGAGGCCGAGGAGCTGAGCACCCAGCTGGACCGAGGCAGGGAGAAGGACAGACAGCAGCTCCGCCTCCTGCAGGAACAGAAGGTACGCGGGGAAACGGAGAGGAGGACCAGCGGCCGAACCGCACCCGAGACGCCGTCAGCCCTCCCAATCGAGACCGTCCCTGGGAAACGCCAGAGCTGGCCTCGGTCCTCTGGCCCGGCCTGGATTCTGTACCAGACTGCGGGCCCAGCCACACCCTAGAAAAGTGCCTTTAGAGGATGAGCCGTCCAGCTGTCTTTGCCTTACCTTATATGCACACTTCAGTATGTTGCAATTTGCTCTGGATAAAAGCATCTGCTAGACGAGCGAATGTAAGAAGACAGCCAGGCGTGTAGCCGGTCTTACTGGCTGTCGGTTTCATTTTCCAGGAGGACCTGATGTCGGAGCTGCAAGATTCCAAAGCGGAGCATGACCGCTTTAAAGAGGATGTTGTTCTCACTGTGACTGGCTTGCAAAAACAGAAGGTACAAGCAAGCGTGGTAAAACACGTCTTAAAAACAGAGATCTCCCACGAGCAGCAGAATGTATGATTCTGTATTTGGTGAATTTGGTGAATTTCCAGTTGTAAAGTTCATTCAGACCACATGACTGGCTTTTTTCAAACAATGTGATTTTGATGTTTCCTTCACAGAAGGAATTGTTGTCTGAAATAGAGGAAACAAAAATATTTTGCGATAAGGTAAGCCATTTTGAGTGACGCTTCAAGTTGTTTATTATGACTATTGAAAAGGGTGTTGATAGCAATAACAGCTTAACAGTCAGGTGCACATACACACCCCCCCCCCCTCCCCTCCCCTCCCCTCCCACCCACCGCAGATCAGGGCTGAGAATGCAAGTCTGAGGGAACAGGTGGAGGCTCTCCTGGCGGAGCTGAGATCCAGGCCCCGCCCAGATGCCCACGCCCACCCATCGGCCCCTCACGTCCACACGGTCACCACGAACACGGAGATGCTGGTGGTCTCGCACCACGTCTCCCAGCAGTGCGCCACGGGCGCTGGAACAGGCAGGTCTCCATCGCTCTCAGAACAACAGCTGCTCAGTTCTGTCCCGAACTCCATCGCTTTCAATTACCAGTAGTGATTGTTACATCAGCATTACAACGTTCAGTTAAGAACATTCTAATCTCATATTTGTGGTCTTATACATTGAAGAGTAAATATTTGACCATAGTACCACTCGCTGTGGTCCATATAAATATAGAGCTTGTAACTCTAGAGCTTGGGAGGTTGCAGGTTTGAATCACAGGTGGGGGCACTGCGAATTGTGCGATATTCACTACATTGTACTGAAATGAACAGTGTTCAGCAGTGCCCCTACTTAACCAGTATTGCTTCTGGAGAAATAGGTAATATTTTAAATATGTAACCTGAGTAAGAAGTATGCTTGGCATGCATGAAAGCTGAAAGTATGGAGGTTTGTGTACTGATATCAAATGAACATTATGTGTTTACATTTGTTTTTGGTTTTTTTTTTTCTTTTAGAAGGCGGATGCTTCTTCACTGGCTGTACCGGTTTCCCGAGCTCCAGTTTTCCTGGAAAGCAACCCGAGTATTCCACAATGAAAGACATTGATGACAGCCTGCCCAAAATGAAAGACATATTTAAGCAGCTGTGAGCTATGCATGAATACTCAAGCTCAAGAATTTTTACTTTGTTTTCATCTATTATTCAAAGCTATCAGGGCAGGATGGGTGACTGTGAACTGGGCTTGCAATGCATGGGGTTGCCAGTTCAGGTCCTAATTGGGGCACTGCCATTGACTCTCGTGAGCGAGTTCCTTGAATAACTGCAATAAGCATCCAAGTGTATGAAGGATTGTAAGCCAGCCTGGATAAATGGCCACAGTAAACATCCGCAGTAAATGCTGATCTTGTTCGTGTCCCGCAGAAAGAGAGAGCACGGTCTGCTGCTGGACGTGATGCTGGTCCTGTACAGGCGGGGCTGGTTTGCGGAGGACGCCGTTCCGTACGTCAGGAGGACCCTGAGGAAGTGCGGGATGAGACTGAAGGACATGGACTGAGCGACCGAGCGCGTGCGCTCCTCTTATCCAACGAGCAGCGAGAGCATCCACGCTCACAGACACGCGCTAGCACGGTCATATCAGAGAGAGGCTACACCACGTAGGGACAGGCCCTAAACATGCTTTATACATGTTAAAAACTGATTATGGAAAAAATAGGACCGACAGTATTTATGTCTTCAAATGTATTTTTTAAATATTTTTTTTTTGTTTATTTCTCAGAAAAGTTTTGGGTTCACATATTTAGCCATTGAGAGACATTTGTCTTCTAAATTCATCATTTTGGCCAAATCTGTTGGTATACATAAATGTTAACAGGGGCATTGTTTCGCTGGTTAAGTAATTGCCGACTACACTGTAGTTGTGTATGTATTTGTAGGGTACTGCATTTCTTGAAGTGGATAAGTCTGTCAAAACCTGATAAACCTGTAACTAACTGCCATGCATGACCTGACCATGCCTTTCCTCAATATCAATGGACTAATTTATAAAGAGGACCCATAACTTTGTTTATGTGAGAAAAATGCTGCTGATAAACTGCTGTCTCTGCTCCTCATAAGTGGTGGAAGGTGCTGCATTAAGCTGGTGCCAGTCACGGTCAAGCCTGAATTTGTGCTGGCTGATCTCATGCAGGAGGCAGCTGCCAGTTCTTTGGCAAGTTGTAGCTCTGCACAGCTCTCCTGTGCCTGTTCTCCCAGCAGACAGCGCCCTCTGTTGGCCATTATGGCTGGGCGATATGGATTAAATATCATGATAGTTTTGACCAAATACCTCGATATCGATATTGTGGGGATGACTATTGGTACTTTCACAAAATTACACAATGAGATTTTTGATAAATAATTATCAGTAATGCCTATGTAATAACTAAGTGGGTAAAGGCAAATAATAGAACAGCTAGAACAGTCAGGTAAGTTCAGAAAATGACATCACTTTACTGTAATGCTGCCTTTAAAACCAGGAAAAGACAACACTTATGCCATATCACGATATACAAAATCCCAGTCGATATGTAGTCTCATATCACGATATCGATATATTGCCCATGTTGGGAAGAGGAAGCCCCTGGGCTCACAGACCCCTTCTCACTTGTGTCCGTTTAAATCAAAACAAAACAGTGGCAACAAAGAGAGAAATTTTTAATAAACAGAAATAAATGATATTTAACGAACACTGCACACACAAACTGTGTGTCCGTTTAACCTTGGGGTCCAGTGTGCCATCCCCCTGGTCTGAATCCTACAATTTAAACAGAGTTCCAAGCATCATGGACTTTGCATTAGGATTTTAAAAATTTACTTCAAATTAGTTTTTTTGTTTTTTTCCCCTCTTCATTTGGAGGCTGCAAAATGCAGGCTAGGGCGTACGACTGCACTCTGGCTCAGTAAACACACTCTTCCACTTTGTTTCGGCCTGTTGTCACCAGGATGACAATGCACTTACAAGCTGCTGCTGCTGCCTGTTTCCATGGGAACACATTCTTTTTTAGAAATGGTGCATAAGGGCCAAATATTCCATGCACCATTTGTTAAATAATGTATGAATAAGACGCACTGTGGAAATAAAACTGGCGACTTTTCATAAACATGTACAGAAGCCATTACTAATTACTACATTACTTATTCTGTCACTAGTGGGTGGCACCGCTGACACTGTCCAGATGCAGACCTGAGCACAGTATTTTTTGGAAATGAATATTTTCATTTCTACTTAATGTTCACAACTTGCGCACCGTGTGGTTTCACAGGTGCTCGTCCATGTTGAGTGAGAGCTGCGGTACGGCCGTTAAAGTTGGGTTCACTGCAGGTTCCTTATAAAAATGCTAGTGCATTATGTGCAGGCTCAATGCACGTTTTCACCCTCGTGCTTTTAGAGCTGGCTGCGGCGGCAGGGTTTCAAAGGAAGCGCCTTTCTATGGGATTTGAATTCCAAATCTTAATTTAACTGTCATTTGTTATTTATAAATGGGTTAATAGGTCCCAGAGTAGACATTGTACTCCTGTAGGGCCTTAGTATCAAACTGCCACAATAATAGCCAGCCATCAGCTAATCAAGTTTGCTTCCTCATTCAGTTAAAGGTGTTAAACAATTAACTGAGGAAAGCCTACACCAAAATCTCTCTTCTTCCTTCTCCTTGTCTAAAAGTAAAAAGATAGAAGACTTCCCACAAATTTTAGCGACCCTAATGTACAAAGCATTAATAACAAGCATTAATAACACTGCAAAAAGAGTTAGAACACTGGCTTACAAATGGAAGAACTACAGGCGCTAAACAGCTAAAAGAAATTAAACTTAACGGATAAACACTTCTGAATTATGCATAAGAGTAGCTAGAAAACAATTTGTGGTAGCGATTGCAATTAGCGAATGAACCAGGTTGTGCTAGGACTGGTAGACATGGCTAATTTGGCTGTATGCGTTAGTTTACATCGGCAACATTGTGCATTCAGACAGTAAGTGTAATAGCGCAATTATCTACAATCCCTACAATGATGCCAGCCACGAAAGCACACATTAGGAAAGAGAGGGTAGAGTCAGTTATGACAGAGTAAAAATGATGCATCAGTCAGAATTCTTAATCATTCTTTTTATTAATGGACTGCCATCTCCAACGGAAACACAATCCCCTCAACCACTCGCACACAGAACAGAAGACTGGACTCCAATCTTAAACTGACCAGCGGAAACGGTCACAGTTTTTAAATGAAGAGCTTCAGGTAAATCATTTCAAAGGCCATATCTTGCGAAAAAAAAAAAAGCCAGGAATTTCACAAGAGTGACAGCCAGAGTGCAACTGAAGCAGAAACACAGAACGGTTGCAGCAAACGAGGGCGAGTGCTCCCAGTTCACTCAGAGCACACTAAACAGCTCAACTACGCCCACAGCATCTCAGTGCTCCGTCCAACAAGCACAATCCCATGATGCTCTTGGAAGTCCACATCACCGGCTTTCCTTATCGAGTGTTCACCTACAATGGGAAAAAGGCACTACAGTCAGAAGCCAAAACTGTTGCCTCACACACAATTCATTGCAATTCTCAGCCAGAAACTGAAATTTTATTGCTTTTGGGTTAAGTGCACTTCACAGGCATGTTAAAGAGGCCTGGCTTCAGACTAAACAGTGCTTACTAAATAGGAAATCCCAGTTTACACCCTCTTATAGCCTTCGGCAGAATCTCTCCAATTAGGTTCTTCCAAGCAGGAATGTAACAAAGACATGCTACTTTTTTCCCCCCCACAGAGGAACCTACTGAGTAATTGGTTATAAAAGCCCAGTTTATACACCTGTATCTTAATGTAACACTGCATCATTTAGCAACCCATAACAACTTTCTGCTATTGGAAGAATTTATTTTTAAAAATGGCAGTTTTTTTAATAGTACCATTTACCCCCATACTTCAGAACATACTAAACATGCATTAGGAAGATGTAGGTACAATGGCCGGTTCAATAATTATTATAATATTCTACAATATGCATTGTTAACTGCATTTGGTTAAGAAAATGGCAGAAATGGCCACATTAATTGCATGTTTCTCAAAAATGATTTGCATGAAATATTCCTCCATAGGATATTTTTGTGGAAAATACAGAAAATCCGAGATAAGGGAATTTGTCCAAAATCACACGGTATGCCCCCCAACTCCTCATCACTTGCACGTGCCATGTGAATCTTGCTCTGGCAACCTTACAAACTGCGCAGGTTAAGTGTACATGCAAAATACACATACAATACGGTAAGAGGAAGAGCAAAGATTGATAACTCGCATGGGATGACTCCTGGATCTGCTTTTGTGTCTACGGCAACCCACAAAGAAACGATACCCTGCCTCTTCCCCCAAAACACATTTTTGTGCAAAGGAGCGGTCCCCTACCACATCGTCGATCTTGAGGATGCTGCGCACGGTCTCAGTGGCCAGCGTCAGGGCACTGACAGACACTAGGAGAGGCTGAACCACCAGCTCCTCCAGGATGTTGGAAATTCCACCCTGAAGGGGGTTTAAAAAAAAAAAAAAAATTTTTAAACCCACATACATTCAAACTAGTACAGTGATTCACTTGCCTATACCACCAGTTCAAGCACATTCAAATTTCTTTGTAGGTCCCAATCTCACAAATTGAAGAATCTAGAACAGTTCTACAGTGGACTGCATCACTGCCAGGCTGTGCCAGTGGTCAAAAAAAAAAATATATATATATCTAATGAAATAACCATGAATACGAGTCCTGTCCCAGAACCAACTCTTCCAGCCCAATCCAAAACTATTTTCAGTAAAACGCAGATTCTGATCTAGTATCCATTTCGAAAGCCATCATTTGCATTAAAAAGCAGAGTAAGCCCCCGTGATCTCGTGTTTTTTTTATTTTTTCTTAAATTCTGAAAATCAACTCTTGTAAAAATGTTTAGAATTTTAAGGAACTTCAAAGTCCTGTGTCTTCTCTTTGAGAGCAGAGAGTGGGAACCTTGGTAGTACCAACAGTCAAAACAAGGAGAGCCTCGCAGGAACACGCAATAAGCCCCCCGCCCCTCCAACCTTGCGGACGTTGATCCCAGCGGTCTTCTCCCCCTGGGCGTGTCTGTTGCGGAGCTCGGTGAGCGTACAGATGGGGTTCAGGCCGCCGTTCTCCGCCAGCGTGGAGGGCACCACCTCCATGGCGTCGGCGAAGCCCCGGATGCAGTACGCCTCCACGCCCCCCAGAGTGCGCGCGTACTCGGCCAGCCGCACCGCCAGCTCGATCTCAGGGGCACCGCCGCCCGCGATCAGGGCCCTGATTGGTCAGGAAAGGTGGGAGAATGATGATGTCAGTGAACACGCTCCACACAGGACTCTGACTTGTGCAATGTCAACTCACTGGATATCACATGATCAGTCACACTTCACACAATGCAAGTGCTCCGTCAAGCCATCACGAAGCATGTGAAATGCCTTTATCATTCATGTCCCATCTATATGCCATGGACAATTTCTCCAAGATAGATTCTAAAAATGACAGGAAAGGGGAGGGAAAATTGGAAGCGGGGGGTATGTAACAGGATGAGCCCAGCGCTCCACTTTCGAGCCTTCTGAAGAGAGCCACATCTCAGAGCCGCTTCTCTCACTGCTAGATCTCCGCTGACGTTACCTTTTCTTCACCAAACAGCGGATAACGCAGAGGGCGTCGTGTATGGAGCGCTCCACCTCCTCGATCACCAGCTTGTTGGAGCCGCGCACCACTATAGTTACTGTCCTACCAGGAGTGGAACAGCCCGTCACCTGCAAAAGCAGTCATTTACTTAAAAAATAAATAAATAAATACACAGTCTAGAGCTTAAGGGAAAGCAGACTTTCATTTCCAACTGGCAACAAACAAGTGATCAATGTGTTACTAATCATTTCCCTACAGAAACTGAATGCATTTGAAAATATATTGCAACATATTGCATTTTGCAATATATATGTAGATATGCATCTAACCAGTCATTAGCATCAAAGCATAAAAGGTTGAATTATTTAAGACCTGGCATAATCGACTCGTTACCTTGATAAACTTGCCAGATCCATCCAGGCTAACTTCCTCAACCAGCTCTGCAGTTCCCAGCATCTCCGGGGTGAACTGGTCAATGTGGGCGATGGGCTTCGTGCCGATCGTCTGCGCGACAAACAAGAGATGAGCTCCACGCCCACATCGCCTCCTTACCCCGCATCGCTCTTGCGCCGCTCTAGAAACGGAGGAGACGCCGGGACGGCCCGCCAAAGGCGCACAGCCTCGTTACCTTGCAGATGAACTCGATGTCCTCCCGCTCGATCTCCTTGATGACCATGATCTTCATCTTGGTTAAGAAGTGCAGGGCCAGGTCACTCAGCGCATCTCTGGGAAAAACACGGCCGGTCGTTACGATCGGCCTTCCTGCCGACTGTGGCCAAGAGACATTGGACCGTCCCAAATTCTAGATTAGGTTTACACAGCCTCAAAGAAAATGGATGCCGGAAAAGGGGACACAAGTACCAACTTCTGAGAGAGAATGAGTCATAGCCATCAGCCTATTAATCTGGACGGAACACACATGGTCGTCACCTCTGAATGATCTCATGGACAGGACAGGTCAGGACAGGCCTAGACATGTAACATCTTGATTTGTAACCGAAATCAACAACCTATATTTAAGGAAAAAAAAAAAAAAGCTGCTCGAGCTGAAAGCAGAGCAGGGCGTGGGCGGGGCCATCATTGGGGGCGGGGTTACAGCTGACCTGAGGATGGATTTCTGTATCAGCAGCACGTTGCACCCGGACTTCTTGACCTGTTTGACCAGGCCGAGGATGTACGCTCGCTCCTCGCGCAGCACTCGGTCCATCTGTGCATAGTCCGACACCACGATCTGGTTGTCCATCTGTCCAGGAGGCAGGAGAAGCACCAACATCAGCCCACAGATGCCAGGGGGTGACGGACAGAAAACAGAACCAGCGTATCACCATGACACAAAGGTTGTCAAATTGGCAGAAGTCTGCCGTTTGCCCAACCGCTAGAACAGTTAGTTCTGACGTGGTGCATTATTCACAAGCAAGCCATCTCTGCCCACTTACGTCAGTCTTGGGTGGGGACAGGCAGAACTGGATGAGGCCAATCTTGGCCTTCTCCACCCGAGATGTGCCCGAGTTCACCAACTTCTGCGTCAGCACCAGCCCGTCCACCAGCTCACAGTCATCGATGGTCCCTCTGGAAGGAAGAGCGCAGTTTATTAGACGCCGTCTGCGTTCCGGGACCCGGGCGGAAAGGCCGATCGCGAAACGCCGCCGCCGCTCACCCGAGCTTCTTGACGATCCTGATGTCCCTCAGGTCGACGCCGGTGGCGGTGGCGGGGTCGATGACCTTCATGACCGCGTCCACGCTCATGGGCGCCAGCAGGCTGGAGTACTGAGACACCACTTTGGAGGAGAGCGAGGTGGTGGCGCTGTTGAGCAGGGTCTGCCGGTCGCTCAGGTCAACCGGGTGGCTCATGCCAATCAGCACCTCCACTCCCTTGTCCACTGCCTTCTGGAATGACTCCGAGATGACGGTGGGGTGAATACCTGACAGAATAAAGAAAACGAGGGGAAAAAACTATGCTCAGGTAAATATAAACTGGCCCACGACACTTTACCAATTAAATCAGTGAAATAAAATTAAGCATGCAACGTTTTTAGAACAGGAAAAAGAAAATTACATTAACAAAATACAGATTTGGCTTTGTGAAAACAGACATCAGAACTGTGTGTGTGTGAGAGAGAGAGAGAACTTCTAATATTTGATAATATTGTACCTTGTAGTTTGATTCATGTCGAGTGTCCATATAATTGTAAAAGCATTATGACTTAATACTACGATAGACTGGCGACCTGTCCAGGGTGTATTCCTGCATCTCGCCCAATGCACGCTGGGACAGGCTCCAGCACCCGCCGCAACCCTGCTCAGGATAAGCAGGTATAATGGATGGATGGATGGATGGATATGACTTAATACAACCCAATTGTTACTACTGCTACCTTTCTGGAGCAGCCTGGAGCAGGCATCCAGGAGAGCCCCTGCTATCACCACCACAGAGGTCGTGCCATCCCCAGCCTCAATGTCTTGAGCTTTGGCCAGTTCCACCAGCTGTGAAGCATAAGGTAATGGGGATTTAATGAAAATGGCTGGCACTAAAGCACTAGAACAGTTCACCATAAAGGGAAAGTCCCCAACACCTACCATCAATTGGGCACATGATGCAAGCAATACATTTTATACACTCCCACCCCCCACCACCACTTTCTAAATGTTAGGCAAGCTATGACAGAAAATGTTTGCACCTCTGGCTTGATATAAAAGGGTGCAAAATCTTGAAGAGGCTAATGTAAGGTGTATTGCTTAATTTATTACATAGTATATATTTGTACACTATTATATGCCCAGAAATTAATTTGAGTGCTAGTTAACGCAAGTAATGAAAATAAAGGCATTGTTCGTCCACCCTGACAGACAAAAATGAAACGCTGCGTGCTCAGACACAAATGCAAACTCATGACACCGACCCACCATTTTAGCAGCTGGGTGCAAGACCTGCATCTGCTTGAGGATGGTGGCTCCGTCGTTGGTAATGGTGACATCACCTTTCCCATCCTGTATCTGCAACGACAATCACCCATAATCGGCACACTTCAAGACGCAGTTAATTATACTTCTCAAATCGGAGACGCAGCTCACCATTTTGTCCATGCCTTTTGGACCGAGGCTGGTTCTGATAGCGTCGGCAACAGCTGTACAAAAAGGAGACGACGTTAGCTCTGTAGGCCCATGAGTTTTGCAAATCACTGCGTTTTACTTTTAGGTGATAATTAGTCATATGAACGGTTGAATTAATAAAAGTACAATATCGTATGCCCATTTTCTCCAAATTCACACGTTTTTTGAAAGGAGGCGGCTTTCTGTCCATCTCAAACTTGTATTATGAATCTTCGTTTGCAATTTAAGGAATACAGTGTCAACTACTTCCTCAACTCTAGTTACTTAAACCAACTGAATTAAAAAAAATCCAAGCAAGTTTGTTCATCGGTTGCACGAAAACTTTGGCATATAGCCTACCTTTCGCGGCAGAAATGTTGCTATAACGAATCTGGGCCGGTTTGTCTCGATCAACGTATGCACTTCCATTTCTCCTGCCCGCCGGTTTTAGAGCTAGGTTCGACATTTATTTAAAGATACAGTAATTCAGCTAGTTATGCAGATATTATGTATTGTCTTTCCAAGTGGAATGGAGCTCTCCGTTCACTACTGCAAGACAGCCCGTTTCTGCTCTCACCAGACAGCTTCCCCACACCCACCTGATTAGAGAGCACGTAAAAAGCAGTGTCGAGAGTGACAACTTGCTATTTTTTTCTGTCCGCAGGAATAACAACGTTCTGAGAAGTCATTCTTTACCGAGTCGTAGCCAACATCACTAATTGATAAGTAATGCCTTGTGGTCAACAGCGGTTTCTAATGAAAGTGCAAACACCTGAATGAGTACCTTTTGAAACAAAAATGTGACATTACATTATAACCGTTTTATGCATTTTACTAAGTTTGACAACGGTTTAGCAAATCTGCCATTTCCATCTTGCCATTTCCTCCACCATCTTTGTCCAGTTCATTCGGTAACTGCGACATAAATACGCAGCTAATGCTAGTTGGTGCTCGAATGTGACAAAATACGTTTTAAAACGAATTGTCTCCGTTTAATGAACTGCATTTCAAATAAAAACGGTAACATCAGGTTGTATGTGAAATTCCTCATATCTTGATTAAAACGGCTTGCAATGTGTTTGAATGTTTTTGCGCCAAAAATCTAAAAAATGATTTAGAGTCACAAACGGTAATTCTAGAGAGTCGTGGTTCCAGTTCAACCCACGTGCTGCAGTTGATTAGCTAGTGCTAGCTAGTCAATGAAGCTCAATCGTAGCAATAAACAACCTGTGTGTGTGAATGGTTATTGTATATGGTAACTATCAAGTCCATTCGTGGGGCTCTCGTAATTGTTTAGGAGAGATCAACCTGAGGTCATGTCCTCTCTACCACAACCAGCTTGTCTATTTTTCTAAATAATAGATCGGTCACTATTATAATTGCTGTAGTGTCTTCAATTTTAAACTGTCACTGTTTCCGGCTGGCCTTCAGTCTAAGGAAAAAGTTTAAATCTAAAACTGCCACAAGGTGTCGCTCTTGCCCACAAGATACGTTTGACTAGTCTGCAGTGGTGTGCAGGGATGATTTTTTGTCATAATGGTGGAAGTTTAATTTTATTTATTTATTTATTTACTACGGTACAAGGCTTGTAGTCAATGTATAGTATATATATATATATATATATATATATATATATATATATATATATATATATATATATATATATATATATATATATATATATATATATTGCAGTTGCATTACCTACGAAGTTTGTTAATTAACGTTTGTAAAACTACAGCACGTATTGGAAGAAAAAGCTAGGCTTTATAATCTCATATCGACACCTGCTCTGGTAAGCATTAATTAACCTGTACGAAAAATTAGAGTTGGCAGTTGGTTCGTGGGTTATGCAGGCATTTCAAAATCATGCATAGCCGGCCGAGTTATGACGCAGCAGGACAATATGCTTCAAAGCTCACTGAAGTGTCCGAGCAAGTGCTCAGATCTATATTAGGCTATAGCGAATTAAATAAGCCTATTGCTGTCGACATCTGTCGGTAGGCGACGATGTGAAATAATACAAAACATGGTGTTTGCTTAAATATGAATATGAATATATGTATGCATGTATGTGCGTGCGTGCCAGCATATATTTCACGATATGCCCACAAGTGAAGCAAGTTATGGATTAGTTGCTTGAAAGAAAATAGCTACATCAAAAGTTCTTCATGTAAGTGATAACTAACAACATATTAATTTCCAAATTTTAATGCAATTCCTGCATCACACACACGGACGTATGCACGCGCACGCTTCACACACACACAAAACCAAACGAAGAAGGCTATTACTGGGAGTTACAGAGTAGCGGTTTATGGAAGAGGGAGGGAAAAGAGAGATGTACGGATATTAACTGGAATTATTGGCTTTACTTTCCATTAAGATCCCACAGGTAGATACTGTAGTCTAGTTAAATTGAGAATAAGTACACGACGTTACAAACATTGGGGGTGTCTGCAAGGCACCTGCGTTAGCGTATAATTGTCCCTACAAACAAAATGTGGTTGTGGCGACGTACTATTAACGTCCTCTATTGGTCTCGTAACGTCCCCTTTACGTATAAAATTACGTAGTATTAACGTAAAAACGTAAGACCAGCGCCCCGTCGCTGCGACGTCGCAAAACAACGTTGTGGATACGTAACAATTACGTCCTTACAACTTTACGTTTGACAATGTAATAGAATAACCTTACCCCGACGTTGTGATTACGTCGCCAGCCAGTCATCCGTCGTAACGTTATAGATTTACGTCGCTGACACGTTGTTTAAACTTCTTTATTACGTTATTTACCTTTCCACAACATTGCTGATTTGTCACTTACTTACTAAACCCTGACCATACATTTAGATTTTGTGTATTAAAAAAAGGTATATCATGGTGTTGTAATTTTGATCTCCATTCTATTCTACCAATGAATTGCCATTGCTTCTGTAATTCATATCTTCAAATTTTATTTTCAAAGATACTTAGTGCAGCAATAAGAAATGTACACAGCAAGCCCAAATAGAATAGAAAGCCTTTTTTGTCATTGTATAGAATACTATTGAGATCAGGTTCAAGTTACATTTCTAGGTAGGCAATATGTGCTGAAACAAGCATAATTATGGTACAGAACATACAGACAAACATACAAAAACAACATTAAAAGGGTGACTTGCACTAGTGCAATGTCCATAGCAGGTCCCCCAAAGCATATGTGCTAGTATAATATGCAGTACCTGGTCATCACAGATAATCACTTCCACCACCATAAGCATCAACTGCAGCATTATTGACAGAATATCATGACTACATCCTCCCTAGTATTTTTCTGATAAAATGATGGCATTACCATCATTACAATTTCTTGATATGTCAACAGATTGAAGTGCACAAGAACTAAATTAAAACACCCAAAACTGCTTGTCAATAAAATATACATTGTCTTGCATTGTTGTAGTTTCAGGACCGTAATAACCATAGACCAATGATTTCAACATTATAACAGTGTTGAGTATTTTTGTCTTTTTCAAGCGGTGAACTACATTTCAGTTAGGATCCCCCACATATTAAAGTTGGATGTCTGCAAGCATTAGCAAGTTAAATTTAAGGCTTTTTAGACATTTTAAATGCTTCTTAGAATAACATTTAAGACAGTTTGCCACACAAGTAAGCACAGGCAAGTTGTGCTTTTACCTACTTGACATTTTTACAATTATCTAAAACGACAACATTGACATTTGTCCAAATGTTTATTTTGGTCCAAGAAAAGGACACATTGCAGGCTTTTACCATTCAAATACAAACACATTGTAACCACAGATAAATGCACCATGATATATTCAACTGTCATGATGTATTAGACAATTTTATGAACAAAAATAAATTTAAGACAATTTCAGACTTTTTAAGGTCTTGCAATCACCCTTAAAGACATGTCACATTCATTTTTTCATGTGACTTAATTTTCAAAAATGCTTTCCATGTTAGCTATTTAATAAGGTTATAAGAGCTCAATAGAGTCTTATTATGTACTATACAGTTCCAAATCACACTGCCCAAATTCACAGGCCTCCCGTGCATTGTTCTACTTGGAATACAGTCACTCTTGTCTCAGGCATGTCTTGAGTGGGGAAGGCTGGACCTCGGGTTCTTCACTGGGGCGACAGTCATAAGGCCATTTGTGGGAGCTGAAAGGATATGAAATTGGACCAAGTAAGAAAAATACATTGAGTAACACACGCAGCAGGCTAAAATCGTAATTGTGTTTTGACAATGATAAAAATGTCAATGAGCAAAGAGCTGTTTCCATAAAATATCCATAACTACCTTTGTTCTGATCTTGTGCTCTAGTTTCCATTTGTGCTATGACAGAAAATGTTTGCACCTCTGGCTTGATATAAAAGGGTGCAAAATCTTGAAGAGGCTAATGTAAGGTGTATTGCTTAGTTTATTACATAGTATATATTTGTACACTATTATATGCCCAGAAATTAATTTGAGTGCTAGTTAACGCAAGTAATGAAAATAAAGGCATTGTTCGTCCACCCTGACAAACAAAAATGAAACACTGCGTGCTCAGACACAAATGCAAACTCATGACACCGACCCACCATTTTAGCAGCTGGGTGCAAGACCTGCATCTGCTTGAGGATGGTGGCTCCGTCGTTGGTAATGGTGACATCACCTTTCCCATCCTGTATCTGCAACGACAATCACCCATAATCGGCACACTTCAAGACGCAGTTAATTATACTTCTCAAATCGGAGACGCAGCTCACCATTTTGTCCATGCCTTTTGGACCGAGGCTGGTTCTGATAGCGTCGGCAACAGCTGTACAAAAAGGAGACGACGTTAGCTCTGTAGGCCCATGAGTTTTGCAAATCACTGCGTTTTACTTTTAGGTGATAATTAGTCATATGAACGGTTGAATTAATAAAAGTACAATATCGTATGCCCATTTTCTCCAAATTCACACGTTTTTTGAAAGGAGGCGGCTTTCTGTCCATCTCAAACTTGTATTATGAATCTTCGTTTGCAATTTAAGGAATACAGTGTCAACTACTTCCTCAACTCTAGTTACTTAAACCAACTGAATTAAAAAAAATCCAAGCAAGTTTGTTCATCGGTTGCACGAAAACTTTGGCATATAGCCTACCTTTCGCGGCAGAAATGTTGCTATAACGAATCTGGGCCGGTTTGTCTCGATCAACGTATGCACTTCCATTTCTCCTGCCCGCCGGTTTTAGAGCTAGGTTCGACATTTATTTAAAGATACAGTAATTCAGCTAGTTATGCAGATATTATGTATTGTCTTTCCAAGTGGAATGGAGCTCTCCGTTCACTACTGCAAGACAGCCCGTTTCTGCTCTCACCAGACAGCTTCCCACACCCACCTGATTAGAGAGCACGTAAAAAGCAGTGTCGAGAGTGACAACTTGCTATTTTTTTCTGTCCGCAGGAATAACAACGTTCTGAGAAGTCATTCTTTACCGAGTCGTAGCCAACATCACTAATTGATAAGTAATGCCTTGTGGTCAACAGCGGTTTCTAATGAAAGTGCAAACACCTGAATGAGTACCTTTTGAAACAAAAATGTGACATTACATTATAACCGTTTTATGCATTTTACTAAGTTTGACAACGGTTTAGCAAATCTGCCATTTCCATCTTGCCATTTCCTCCACCATCTTTGTCCAGTTCATTCGGTAACTGCGACATAAATACGCAGCTAATGCTAGTTGGTGCTCGAATGTGACAAAATACGTTTTAAAACGAATTGTCTCCGTTTAATGAACTGCATTTCAAATAAAAACGGTAACATCAGGTTGTATGTGAAATTCCTCATATCTTGATTAAAACGGCTTGCAATGTGTTTGAATGTTTTTGCGCCAAAAATCTAAAAAATGATTTAGAGTCACAAACGGTAATTCTAGAGAGTCGTGGTTCCAGTTCAACCCACGTGCTGCAGTTGATTAGCTAGTGCTAGCTAGTCAATGAAGCTCAATCGTAGCAATAAACAACCTGTGTGTGTGAATGGTTATTGTATATGGTAACTATCAAGTCCATTCGTGGGGCTCTCGTAATTGTTTAGGAGAGATCAACCTGAGGTCATGTCCTCTCTACCACAACCAGCTTGTCTATTTTTCTAAATAATAGATCGGTCACTATTATAATTGCTGTAGTGTCTTCAATTTTAAACTGTCACTGTTTCCGGCTGGCCTTCAGTCTAAGGAAAAAAGTTTAAATCTAAAACTGCCACAAGGTGTCGCTCTTGCCCACAAGATACGTTTGACTAGTCTGCAGTGGTGTGCAGGGATGATTTTTTGTCATAATGGTGGAAGTTTAATTTTATTTATTTATTTATTTACTACGGTACAAGGCTTGTAGTCAATATGTATATATATATATATATATATATATATATATATATATATATATATATATATATATATATATATATATATATATATATTGCAGTTGCATTACCTACGAAGTTTGTTAATTAACGTTTGTAAAACTACAGCACGTATTGGAAGAAAAAGCTAGGCTTTATAATCTCATATCGACACCTGCTCTGGTAAGCATTAATTAACCTGTACGAAAAATTAGAGTTGGCAGTTGGTTCGTGGGTTATGCAGGCATTTCAAAATCATGCATAGCCGGCCGAGTTATGACGCAGCAGGACAATATGCTTCAAAGCTCACTGAAGTGTCCGAGCAAGTGCTCAGATCTATATTAGGCTATAGCGAATTAAATAAGCCTATTGCTGTCGACATCTGTCGGTAGGCGACGATGTGAAATAATACAAAACATGGTGTTTGCTTAAATATGAATATGAATATATGTATGCATGTATGTGCGTGCGTGCCAGCATATATTTCACGATATGCCCACAAGTGAAGCAAGTTATGGATTAGTTGCTTGAAAGAAAATAGCTACATCAAAAGTTCTTCATGTAAGTGATAACTAACAACATATTAATTTCCAAATTTTAATGCAATTCCTGCATCACACACACGGACGTATGCACGCGCACGCTTCACACACACACAAAACCAAACGAAGAAGGCTATTACTGGGAGTTACAGAGTAGCGGTTTATGGAAGAGGGAGGGAAAAGAGAGATGTACGGATATTAACTGGAATTATTGGCTTTACTTTCCATTAAGATCCCACAGGTAGATACTGTAGTCTAGTTAAATTGAGAATAATTACACGACGTTACAAACATTGGGGGTGTCTGCAAGGCACCTGCGTTAGCGTATAATTGTCCCTACAAACAAAATGTGGTTGTGGCGACGTACTATTAACGTCCTCTATTGGTCTCGTAACGTCCCCTTTACGTATAAAATTACGTAGTATTAACGTAAAAACGTAAGACCAGCGCCCCGTCGCTGCGACGTCGCAAAACAACGTTGTGGATACGTAACAATTACGTCCTTACAACTTTACGTTTGACAATGTAATAGAATAACCTTACCCCGACGTTGTGATTACGTCGCCAGCCAGTCATCCGTCGTAACGTTATAGATTTACGTCGCTGACACGTTGTTTAAACTTCTTTATTACGTTATTTACCTTTCCACAACATTGCTGATTTGTCACTTACTTACTAAACCCTGACCATACATTTAGATTTTGTGTATTAAAAAAGGTATATCATGGTGTTGTAATTTTGATCTCCATTCTATTCTACCAATGAATTGCCATTGCTTCTGTAATTCATATCTTCAAATTTTATTTTCAAAGATACTTAGTGCAGCAATAAGAAATGTACACAGCAAGCCCAAATAGAATAGAAAGCCTTTTTTGTCATTGTATAGAATACTATTGAGATCAGGTTCAAGTTACATTTCTAGGTAGGCAATATGTTCTGCAGCAAGCATAATTATGGTACAGAAGATGAGACAAACATACAAAACTAGTACAAAAACAACATAAAAAGGGTGACTTGCACTAGTGCAATGTCCATAGCAGGTCCCCCAAAGCATATGTGCTAGTATAATATACAGTACCTCCTCATCACCATAATCACTTCCACCACCATCATAAGCATCAACTGCAGCATATTGACAGAATATCATGACTACATCCTCCCTAGTATTTTTCTGATAAAATGATGGCATTACCATCATTACAATTTCTTGATATGTCAACAGATTGAAGTGCACAAGAACTAAATTAAAACACCCAAAACTGCTTGTCAATAAAATATACATTGTCTTGCATTGTTGTAGTTTCAGGACCGTAATAACCATAGACCAATGATTTCAACATTATAACAGTGTTGAGTATTTTTGTCTTTTTCAAGCGGTGAACTACATTTCAGTTAGGATCCCCCACATATTAAAGTTGGATGTCTGCAAGCATTAGCAAGTTAAATTTAAGGCTTTTTAGACATTTTAAATGCTTCTTAGAATAACATTTAAGACAGTTTGCCACACAAGTAAGCACAGGCAAGTTGTGCTTTTAGCTACTTGACATTTTTACAATTATCTAAAACGACAACATTGACATTTGTCCAAATGTTTATTTTGGTCCAAGAAAAGGACACATTGCAGGCTTTTACCATTCAAATACAAACACATTGTAACCACAGATAAATGCACCATGATATATTCAACTGTCATGATGTATTAGACAATTTTATGAACAAAAATAAATTTAAGACAATTTCAGACTTTTTAAGGTCTTGCAATCACCCTTAAAGACATGTCACATTCATTTTTTCATGTGACTTAATTTTCAAAAATGCTTTCCATGTTAGCTATTTAATAAGGTTATAAGAGCTCAATAGAGTCTTATTATGTACTATACAGTTCCAAATCACACTGCCCAAATTCACAGGCCTCCCGTGCATTGTTCTACTTGGAATACAGTCACTCTTGTCTCAGGCATGTCTTGAGTGGGGAAGGCTGGACCTCGGGTTCTTCACTGGGGCGACAGTCATAAGGCCATTTGTGGGAGCTGAAAGGATATGAAATTGGACCAAGTAAGAAAAATACATTGAGTAACACACGCAGCAGGCTAAAATCGTAATTGTGTTTTGACAATGATAAAAATGTCAATGAGCAAAGAGCTGTTTCCATAAAATATCCATAACTACCTTTGTTCTGATCTTGTGCTCTAGTTTCCATTTGTGCTATTGCGCCAAATGTAGAGAACTCTGCAGAAGAAAATCAATTTAAGTCAGTATTTGGTGAAAATACAGAAAAATACTCTTGATTAATATTGATTACACAATGAACTGGCACGAAGCCAAAGCCAATTTATTTATTTATTTATTTATTTATTTATTTATTTATTTATTTATTTATTTATTTTTAAGGCCACGATTACACCAGGTATAGAGTAATAGTGCTAGAGGATTTAGGGGGAAAAAAGTTTTTGTATTTCTAATGGAAATAATGTTTAGCTAAATGCTTTCAAAAGAGCGCAAAAATAGCTTTCAAAAGAGGCGCCAACAATGCTAGCTTAAGAGTGATGTGTGTGTATTTCCGCGTTAGATGACGACAGCCTAGAGTCTCTGGCAGTCGTTATTGTGTTGATATTAGCCTTGGATCTCCATGGTACTGCAGATGTATTAAACAGTTTTAATAAGACTTCTTGTAGTTTCATTATGTGCTTGTGTGTTCGAGTTTTCTGCCCGTTATTCAGTCTGTCACTGGCACATCATTTTTGAACCTCAGTGACTTTTCCGAACCTCATTCTTTTTGGATCATAATCACCTAACTAAGTTTGATATTGCCACAGTTAATTCTTGTTTGTTTTGCCACACCGTTGAGAGCAAATAGATCAGAATGCCACACATTTAAGAATTGCATGTAGTTAAGATCATTATAGGCTGAAAGGATATGAAATGCCTCCTTTCATATCCGAAAGGATATGAAAGGATATATAATGCCTCCTGTCCTGTAGGCATTATATTTCCATGTATAACATTATGCTGTATTGTTACCTTTAGCACTAACATTGGCACTGCCTTAAATCAAGATTGAGGTTTAACTTATGTAAGAAGAAGGAATGCTCTAAATATTGCAGTGACAACAGAGTGTGGCATTCCTCTCAGCCCATTTAATGCTCTTTTTAAAGACTGCTGGGAGATTGAGTTTGTTGGGCCCAAGGCTTTAAACCAGACAGCAAAAGTAAGACTTCATGTACTATTATGTCACTTTGCCCGAATAGGAATAAAATGAAGTTTGCTGAATGAAAATAAAAGCCCTTATTTTGGTGAAAGTGAGGTGTTTTCATGCTGCAGTTTTACTGATGGCATTCGTGTACCGCCAGTCCACATGCAGACGATGGGCTGAGATGCTGCCTGTGGTTTCACCTGAGGGGAAAATTCTGAAAGTACATTATTCTACCGTGGTGAAGTTGGTTTCAAGTTGGATATTCCAGTTGGATATTCAATTTCCCCGACTCTGACACTCAATTTCTCCGACTCTACCCTACCTCAACCTGGGGTTTAGAGCCGCAATGCAATGCGTCGGTCTTCACAACCGGCCGCTTAGTCGATGCAAATGGTTAGGGACCGTCAGCAAATTACAGATCCCTATTGGATTGCTCACCGAGTACTGACACATGTTGCACAGCCTTTGCTTTGTCCATTTTCATCTCATGCAATTTTATGTGAATATTTCAAAGTTTGGAATTTCAGTAGCTTTTAGGTCACATGACCTAGACACCCCAAATCACTATTGGATTGCTTACAGAATACTGACACAGCCCTTGGTTTTATGAAAAAAGGGAATAACACTTTTTTATTGACTAAAATGTATATACATTTTTGAATTATAAAGTTTATCAACAGACAAAAGGCCTCTTGTAAAAGGGTTTGGGAATTTATAAAAAACAAAAACACGCAGCAGACAAACAGCAGATAGACACAACATCAACAAACAGAGAAACCAGCACATCACATTGGTCGTGGAAATCCTTTGGTTTTCTGAAAAACAGATGAAACATTTTTATGTAAAAGAAAGTGTATCAATATTTTTGTTTTTCATAGCCTGACAATTTTCTGGTCTGTGTGACAGTTGTCCAAAGGAAAATATAGAATTTTATTTGTTTAAAAATAAAAAATTAAATGTTTTTTATTGACTTAAAAATGGACATCAGCAACAGAGACAACACTTCCATCTTCCTCTCTTCACCTTGTTGAGGAGTGGTGTACTCATTCCAAGGCATGATGGAACCATCTTTTAAAAGAGTCACACTGAATCTGAAAGGTAATGACAGAATCTTACACATATACTTACTTGCCTAAGTTCCATTATCAGATAATCTTATCTGATAATGACCTTATGAATAATTTAATACAGGAGCCACATAACTGACCCAAACTGTTTTTGGTCCACCCTCCACATTGAACACTGATTGTCTTCATCAAAGACTGAAAAAAACATGTATATTTCATAATAAAAGTCACAGTTTAATAATAATTAATCTTAATTTTCAATTAAACTTCTACTCTAATCTACCCACCTGAGCTCTCCATAATCTCAGCTGCCATCTCCCATCACTTGAATGACATTGCTTCTTTTGAAGGGTCAAACTTCATGTCTTGGGGGACATTGGGATGGTTCTCCACCACAGTTCTATTAAACTGTGTCTTTTATCATGAAATACATGTTTTTTTTCAGGCTTTGATGAAGACAATCAGTGTTCAAGAACTGAAGCGTACAGTAAGGCAAGGGCATAATACCACCCCTGGAAAAGATGGTCTGGGATATGAGTTGTTTAAGCACATGCATGACTTTGCTTTGGGGGAGATGTTATGTTTGATTAATACAGTGTGGGAGGAGGAGCTAATTCCGGACAGTAAGGCAAGGGCATAATACCACCCCTGGAAAAGATGGTCTGGGATATGAGTTGTTTAAGCACATGGATGACTTTGCTTTGGGGGAGATGTTATGTTTGATTAATACAGTGTGGAAGGAGGAGCTAATTCCGGCTGAGTGGAAGCATGCAGTGGTCGTTCCAATTTTGAAACCTGGGAAGGAAGCCGACAGTCCTGGATCATACAGGCCTATTGCCCTCACAGCAGTTATTTGTAAGATAATGGAAAGAATGGTTACTGATCGTTGGCTTTCTAAATTGCGAAGAAACATTTAAGGCGGTTTGTTTAGTCATATTATAATTATAACAGTATTGACTTGATTATCATTTTTAAATATATAATGGTAGCGTAAATACATTGGAGTGTAAAGCACCTGTATAAGCTTAAAAGCCACAGTAATATAAACACTTATTGGGAACTATAACTAAGCCCGCCTGAGTCAAAATTATACCTTGGAGTATACAGTAAATACATGTAAACGTACAATGATTTTCATAGAGCTTAACTATGCCCAGTTCTTACTCTAACAGATAAGGGTCACTTGTTGGTTAAAAATGAAAGTAATCCCCCTTGTGGTATAATATACAACACCCTTTATTACTGGTAATACTACATTTAAGCGGCAATTCCTAAAGGAGACTTTATATTTTTCTTTTTGGGTCCCTTTGTACTTTATTTTGGAAAAAGACACACACACCTACATGATTGGTTTCATATACTGTAAATAAGGATATTTATAGTAGATTTCTGGGGAAATGCAGAATATGCCATAATGTTTTGGTGTAGTAGTTCCACAGTGGAGGCACCGTGCTTATTATTCATTTATTCACTGCTCATTACATATTGGACACCATTTGTTTTATTCTCACATTTGCATTGTTAGTATTACAGGGAATTGAAGAAACACCATCTACTTGTAACAGGAAGTGTCAGCCAACTCACCATCAACCGCTGAGAACCCAGGATCCTGTTTAAATGTTAAATGCGATTTGTAGCCATTGTTTTAAATAAAGCATACATTAACCACATTCTAGACACTTACGCATTCACTCTGAGGTATTGGAACTGGATAGCAGTAAAAGACGCTGGACCTAACGAAACGTTGTCAACGATTTCTCGTAATTTCTTGGAAAATACTATTATTATTGAGGACTTTTGGGCATAGCTAAGCCATATATTTGCTGATAGACCTATCTGACATCGTTTTCTTGAGCAAAACAGAAGCAGATAGAACGGTCATTGATTTACTGTCTCTGTCTCTGTCTACTGAACACAGATAAAATTTCATCATTGCTGTGTAAGTATTACTGCTCAAAATATTTCGGTTATACGTTATTTTTGAAATTGAGTGTCTTTAAATAGGTCAGTGGCATTATATAATGTGGATATTTCACACTGTAATGTAAGCGTTAGTTAGTAGTGAAAAGTTTCCAAGAAAAGAGCTAGCCTACTGTAAGTCCAGAACATGTGTTGGCATTCTTACATTAGAACACACATGTCTAACAGACATTTGATTCCAATATTTGAGATGGACTTTGAGCTAGACACTATTGTCTCTTACACGCTAAACATGTTGCACTTTGTTTAATATGCAGACCTAACTTTTTTACTTTGATAATGGGTTTAATAGAAACTTGGATTTATTTTGGAGGTGCACTACTGGTTTAAATAATAAGCCCTCTTTTTTATTTATTTTTATCATGTTGGAGTTGCCAGTTTAAACCGACAGTTTTGCACTTTAATATGTAGCTAAACCTTTGTTTTGTGCTGTATTATACAACGACACATACAGTTTGTTGTCAAAATAAAATGAACGTCAACTAACTAGCTTCGCTGGCTAACCTTTGTCATAAAATTTTTCCCGACCGTGAAACCTGGATTACTTGTTTACATTTTTGACAGATGTGGCTAGTGGGTAAATCTATCACTGTTTCTGTCGCAGCACTTTGGACACAAGCAATTCGGAAGCGCTATCCTAAAAGTTCTTTTTACCGTGAAGAGTGCCTGACCAGCAACCGTAGTAATGTGTTAACACGGAGGCACAATTATATCAAGAAAAAAAACACTATATTCTGTAAATGCATTTAACCTACTATGCATAAAAACATAAAAACGCTAGTCAATCACCCACTTCTATTTATAATGCCATCATAGCGCGGAGTGTTTAAAACCATAAAGCCACCTCTCCGTTTTTTTTGTTTTTGTTTTTGTCAGCGCATCACCGTTATTTTTACATTCATTCTGATATGTGGCCTAAATGCCTTTTCACGTTCATTCGGCTTAAGGGGCTCCGCAAAATCACTTAGGCGCTGCGCCTAAGGCTTTCTATGGTAGGGAAAACGCTGTGAACTTAAATTAAATGGTCAATTTGATTTTTTTGGAGGAAAATTAATCGTTTAGGTTAATCGACTAATAGGTAAAATAGTCGATAGATTAATCAATAGAAAAATAGTCGTTAGAGGCAGCCCTAATAAACATGCTGTAATCCTAGGGTTGAATAGGTCCTGTGTCCTGTCAGGGTGGTATTATGTAAACAGTGTTATCCAGTCCCCACAGTCTGGACCTACACTTTAGCCCCTCCCATAAACACACACACACACACACACACACACACACACACACAGGCACACAAGCATATACACACACACACGAGCATGCACGCACACACACATACAAGCATACGCACACACACACACACACACACAAGTACACACACACACATACACACACATTCACACACACATTCACAGACACATGGGGATTCTACAGTCTATTTCTATTTATGTAAGGAATTATGAGACTGTAGCCCTTGAAGAGAATTACATTCCACGCTTTGCCATTATGATTCTGAATTTGAGCTGTTTGGACCACAGCTATGCAAGTCATAATCACACTGTCTAAGACTAATTTACTGCAAAAGTCATAGTAAGTATTATGATAATTGAAAATCTTACTGGCTCCCAAGATGGCTGATCTGACTCCCACTAAGTCCTACCACACTTGAAGCGTTAGGCAGGTTTTATTGCATTTTGATTTGCAGTTTCTGGTTGCACTTGATCTTGTTTACATTAAATGCAGTAGTGTCAGACACTATGTAGGCAATGAATCACTTTAAAACCCATGCCGTCTTCGAGGGTAGTTTTGATTTGGAAACACTCCAGTGAAGGAGGTCAGACTCAGACCTCAGAATGTGAAGTGATTGCATTGTGTGAGTTTAAAGTAGATTGTGAGGCAACGGCTCGGATGGCTGAGTTGATTGCAGAGTTGATATGGGCCGGGCATCTAAAGGCCAGGTCTATTCCTGAGTTGTCCTCTCTGCCTCCCTCTCATTTTGATAAGGCTGGATTCGTCCGTATAGCCATCTCTATGGGGCCATTGTCTCATGTTTGTTTTGTGTCAGAGCTGTATGCACAGGTGAACTATCTGTTCTTTTAAAAATCCATTGTGTGTGTTTGTGTGTGTGTATGTGTGGGTGTAATTGTGTTTGATTGTCTGTGTGTGTGTGTGTGTGTGTGTGTGTGTGTCTGTCTGTCTGCTTGTGTGTGTATGTGTCTGTATTTGTGTGTCTGTATGCGTGCATTTTTGTGTGTATGTGTGTGCATGCTTGTGTCTGTGTGTGTGCATGTGTGTGTCTGTGTCTGTTTAGATGCAGGGCATGTTGTTAAATCATGCAGTACAGGAGGCAGAAGTGGGCTCTTTGGATGACATGTTGATCTGTAATGTAGGCAGGGGCTCCTTGGCTTGTATTGAGTCAGGGATTTTTGCCAGCAAAGAGATTTCTTAACATGGCCAACATTAGCTGTCTGATAAGGGAAAGACATGCCTAAATTTAGAAGTATAGCAGTATGGGGATGTTTGGCATTGGTGAGCCTGGGTTTTCTCTGAGACTAACACACACACACACACACGCACACACATATATGCACGCACATGGACACACACACACAAATGCCCGCCCCCCCAGGAAGTATTTTGCAGCTGAAAGAGGAGCAAAACAATAGAGTAACACCATAATTATATGTGCAAGAGTGGTGATAAATTATAGAAGAGCAACTATGTTAAATATGTGAAAACAGCCATCAGTGACCTCTCCAACATATATCTGGGTCCATCCAAAGCATCAGGAAACCACCTCCCACTTCTGCCTTACTGGCACGTTGTAATACCTATTAGTGGTGTGGCAGGCTGTCAGCTTCTTTAAACATCTCCAAAATGTGTGTAGAGGTGTGAGATGAATGAATGAATCATAGGTATCCTTTGCCTGGCTTTCCTATCTTTGTTCATTTATGGTTTAATTAGCTAACAGGGTAAACAGGTAATTCACACTTAATGGCAGTATACACCGCTGACCAGTATGTGTCAGAATCTCTACTGTACTTGGAACATAGATTTCTCTGGTAGTTTGCAATTGGGTTTGATTTAACCTTGCTATGAAAAACGGTTTCGTGATGTATTTATTTCTTTCACATACTGGACTGTTCCAATATTTAACTAAAATAATAATGTTCTAATACCGTTCTTGCAATGTTCTTTCCAACTTAAAATAACATTGAATGGACATCTAGGAACCTGGATAAAGTCACATGATTTAACTTTCCAGGAACGTTCTGGAACCCGCAAATGTTAGCTGAGAAGGCTACTAGAATAGCTCTTGAGCCTGAATAATTATTTACTCTATCCTCCCCTTTCTCAAAGCATAGAAAACTTGGCTGGCAATCAGTGATTAAAGTTGTTAGATAGGAAAACAAGACGGCCTCCTCTTTGTGCACACATCTGTGCCGCAGTTCATTGTCCGATATCTAATGATGGTAAACGGAGCCATTTAACTGCAGTGTGACTTGTGTCTTCATGGAGCCAAAATGGAGCTCGAGGAAAATTTAAAAGCAGAACCTGTGTCTGTAAATAGTAAGACCTGTCCAATATCAACAGAACGCTGGAACAAAATGAATAGCCGCCATGTTACATAAACAGCGAGTGACAGCCGCTAAAAACACAACAGCAGTGCTTACATTTCCTGTCTCTGGTGGGGTTGGGGTTGTTGTGTGTGTGTGGGGGGGGGGGGGAGGGGGTTAGTAACCTGTACACTGATGAGAAATGACTTTGTGTTCCCTCCCCTACCATAGAAACATTATCCTTAACAGTAACAGCATTGACAGTGTGTTCATAAACAACCCTTTTTGAATACAGTGCCTTGCTGTGAGAGAAACGCACAGGCACACTCTCCCTCCACTTTAATTGGACAGGCCAGTCTCATGGCATGAAGACTTCTGCTGCCCATTGGGGAGATGGCTATCTTAATGACTTCCACCCTGTGACTGGGCCTTTTCTGTTTTCCTCTGTGCATGTGAAGCAACTCTGGCAAGGCTCTGTGTATGCTATTTGTTAAACATTTGCATTGCAAAATAAAATATGCAAAATATTTTCATTTTGTTTTCTGATGCAAGTTGAAATATTTCCCCATACCTGAGTACAATTCTAATTTTATTTTATTTTAATAATAGTCAGAAAAATAATCTTTATTTTGTAAAATACTAAACATATGTATTACATCTGTAAGTGCTCTGCTTGCACAGTTCATTCCATAACAAAAATTTAAATGTTAAATATTTGGTAACTCAGAAAAACCCTTACAGAATGGAAGTATATTGAAATATATTGCAGATACATTTTGGAAAATATAATGTATTACACAGCAGTGAATTTTTAAAATTAAAATATTGCAACATCTAAAAAGTTGAGCGGACATGTAGAACATCTTGCAACATTATAAACTCAAACTTTATTTATTTGTATAACACCTTTCATGCACAGGGCAGCTCAAAGTGCTTTATAGTAGGTAAAAAGCAAAAACATATGTGAATAACATAAGCATAATGAGGTACAAAAAATAGCATGTACTGTAATATGTAATATATGTGTGTAATATATGTAATATATGTGTGTGTGTATAGAAGATAAGAAGTAAATTCAACATGGGTGGAAGGTAGTTTATAAAAAACAACAACAAAAGAATAAAGTAGATATTTATATGTATTTGCCGTTGTCCATATATTGGACGTGTTGCTATGTCTTGATAATATATTGTATTTAAATATATTTTCGCACATTCCATTTCTGTACAAAAATATAAACATACACATAAAATTATAAGCACTGAAGATCAGAGGATATTTAGTAATTCACAGTAAAGGTGCACACAACCTGATTTTAAAACAGGCAATGGTTTTATGGTCTCTGATATTTTTAAGTGCCTAATTCTACAGTACATTACATTACAGGCATTTAGCAGACGCTCTTAACCAGAGCGACTTACACAACCTTTACATAGCATTTACATTGTATCCTTTTATACAGCTGGATATATACAACGGCAGTGTCCTACCCGGGAATCGAACCTGCAACCTTTCGGTTACAAGCCCAGTTCCTTACCCACTGTGCTACACTCCGTCTGTACAGTACTTGCTTGTGTACTCCACTGCATAGTATTTGACATAGGAGCAACAGTGCTGCTTATCCTTTAAATCCCCACATCCCAGGGAAACCACACAGGATGTGTGGTATGGTTATGACTGCTTATCTTAGTCTGATAACCACTTCATTCTATGCAGGCTGCGCTAGTTTATTGTCTCAATATTTTCTTGTTTGGTCTTGTATTGTTGTTTGCACTGGGATATTTCATGTGATCCCAGCCGTTCCATGTTAAAAGCAACCCCTTGAACGCATGTCTGCCTGTGGGCTAAAGAGATAACGTTTGTGGATATCTGATGATACTGGACATTTTAGTCCATGCCTCTGTATCAGTCATGCTTTAACTTATCAAAGGTCAGAAGAGCACCAGTGGTCATGGTGATGTCAGTTGACATGTGACTCTGACAGAAAAACAGGAAGGCATTAACTCATGCACTTTCAAGCCCCACCCTCTCTTCTTCCTTCTCTCTTCAAATCCATTTTGGGATACTCCCAGAAAAACGTATTGCCATTCTGTCCATGCTGCCCATGAGGAAAGTGTTACAAGCGTGCGACTGTTGTGCAGTGTCATGGGGAGAGTGCTCTGCTCTACCTGTAGAACAGAAGCTTCAGCCAAAACAGGATCCTGGCCGTCTGATCACATGCACTTTAAAGAAGCAATTTTTACTTGCGATTTATGATTTTGTTTCTACTCATTGTATTAACATAAACGGTAACTTGTGATAGGGCATGAAACCGCATTTTAGTTTCATACAGCTTTTTGACTTTTTTTTTCAATGGCAAGAGTTTAAATGTACTGTGTGTGTGTGTGTGTGCGCTCGTGCGTCCATGTGTGTGTTTTCATTTAATTTGTAAATGTTCTTGTTGTTGTAATTCTTCTGTACAATGTTCTTAAAAATCATACAAATGATAAGCTAATGTTTACATTATGAAGGTAAAACCACCACCCCTGATGGCGATAGTGATAGTTATCATAAAACTGGTGTGTTTGGGAATAGCCAAAACACTGCTTTTACTCTTGAGAGCCGCAGGGAGGGAGGGCAAAATAAAGAAAGAGAGAGACAGAAAGAGAGAGGTGGGGCCTTGCGGAAATGTCTGGTCCTCTGCGTGTTAGTGGATAAGTGGCTCCTCTGGCAGTTCAGTGCTGAGCCCTGGCATTTTCACTGGAGCCGTACCCGACCTGCTGCCGGTGCGCAAGGTCAAACGGGGGTCGAGTCGCTAACAGAGGTACCCCAGCAGAGCCACACAGCGAGCGGAAATGAATCCTATTGCACTCAGCAATGTACATCATCTCTGGAGAAAAAGGAATGCTTCACAGTGCAGTAACAGCACCTTGAGAGGAATTCTTCACAGTAACAGCACACTGAGAGGAATGCTTCACAGTAACAGCACCCTGAGAGGAATGCTTCACAGTAACAGCACACTGAGAGGAATGCTTCACAGTAGCAGCACACTGAGAGGAATGCTTCACAGAGTGCTGTTACTGTGAAGCATTCCTCTCAGTGTGCTGTTACTGTGAAGCATCCTCTCAGTGTGCTGTTACTGTGAAGCATACAGCACACTGAGAGGAATGCTTCACAGTAACAGCACACTGAGAGGAATGCTTCACAGTAACAGCACACTGAGAGGAATGCTTCACAGAGCAGTACACTCTCAGAAATAAAGGTACACAAGGGTACAAATTCTGTACAAGTACAAAACTGTACCTCTAAAGGTACTAATGCCAAGTGATTGTACCTTTCTAGGTACTGAATGGTACCTTTTTTCTGAGAGTGTATCACCCTGAGAGGATTGCTTCACATTAACAGCATCCTGAGAGGAATGCTTCACAGTATCATCACCCTGAGAGATATATGCTCACCTCACCTTGCACAGGCAGTGTGTCCGAAAAAGGAAACCACCACTCTAGCGTTTCACACATTCTGTGGTTCAGCATATTTCCAGACAGGAAGACTATTTTGCGTCGCTGTCTATCAATCTGGTCCGTGTTACACTGCTCAGGAATGTAAGTCTTAAGGGCAAAGCGAGGACAGCATTTTGTGTAAAAGTTAACAGAATCGCTGTTCAGCTCGTAGACCACGACTGCCTCAGACTTCTCTTGTGCAGGAACCTGCTGCCATGTTTATTTGTGTACAGGTCAGCACGCCATCACTGACTAACTGAAGGATTCTGGAATTTTCTCCTCTCCCAGCTATTGCCTTTCAGGGGTCAGGACTGAGCTCACATTACCAGTCTCAATGCACCATGAGCCCACAGAGGTCCGCGGCTGCTGACTTTCAGACGCTTCAGAGAGGCCTGAAGCCTGGGCAGTTGCCCTCCTTTTGACATTCCCCATCTCAGGAAAGCTGCATAACCCAACTCCTAGCATGCCTGGCCCTCCGTGGCCAGCTCACATAAGCACAAAGAAATACAAGCGCAACATAACAGCTATGCTGGGTAAATAAATCTGAAAAGGAAAATCTGCTCCTCTACAGTTAAGGGGCTGTGGGAGAGATCAGGGCTTCCAGAAAGGCACAATGGATAGAGCTACCCAAGGTTGTCACTCACTCACTGGTCCAATCATATAGCTGCTCTCTGCTGAAAAACATTTTGACTGGTTGAAATCAGTGAGTCACAGAAGGAATATGATGGCTCCTCCCATTTTTCAGTTTACAAAAGAAAAGTGCAGTTAAAACTTTGTTTCTAGTATAGTTTCTTCAATCGACAAAAATGGGGTTATGTTTTCCTTTTGTATGTTGTTGTTTTATCTTAAAGGAATTCCCCCCCATGGACTCCCCTTGAACACTGGCTGGCTCGTACAAGCTGCTATAAGAGTGCTTCTTCTGTTACTGTTGACCAGAATTTGAACTGACAGTACTTGGAAATGCAGTGAACAGTTATCAGGAGAACTATCTAGGGCCAAAGCATTAGCTTCAGTCATCCTATACGGCCACAAACTGGAGCAGGATTAGCTTGTTGGTCATTGCATTACAGGAAGCCACACCAATTAGCTTCTTATTACTGTTCTGCTAGGGGCCGAGTGGTAGCATACTGCAAGAATCAAGATAAAGTTTATTACAACATGCATGCCTGTTTATTGATTGATTTACTATAAAACATGTTTTGAGGTGTAGTCATGGCTGTATATATTTATGGAATTATATGGACTGTAAGAATGGGTCATACTTTTTAAATTTAGCAAGGCCTAGGCTGTCAAGAAAGCATGCTTATGAAAATGAGTCACAATGTAATGTTATATGACCTCATTCTATATGGAGCTTCCCGGTGTTACCTGGTCAGATGATTCATGCTCTCACATTTTCTTACACACCAGGAAATGCGTAGCTAGTTAGCGAGCATGCTTTCAAACTAGCTTTCATGTAAATGTTAATAAATTAAGTTTGTTCGATCTCAGCGCATGTGCATAAAGTTCCCCAATGGACTACAATCTGACTACGACTTATTCTTTGTTGACAAACTCTGTAAAATGTGTCTTCCTGCGTGCCGCAGTCTTTGCTTTACTTTAAAGATAATCTTGTCTGTTCCATTTCTTGTCTACAGTTTTTCCTGTAGCTGCTGCTGAGATTCTGTAAAACAAATACACAGTGGAAACTCTCGCTGAGACACCATTACAAGTCCCTGGAGCCTCAAACGTTAACTCTTTAGTGGGGTAATGGACACTAACACTGCAATATAAGTGGATACCACAGTGCTGGATGTTATGAACACATAAAACATAGCCTATAAATAGTGACCAGCTCAGTGCAGTATCATTGTCATCAAAATAAATAAAATTTAAGTCTGACACCTCATCTCCTTCTCCTCCTCCTTCTTCTTCTTCTTCTTCTTATTATTATTATTAGTATTATGATGCTGCAGCATGTATCCTGTAAGTGGGTGTGGGGCATTTGCAGTAAGGGTGGGGGGGGCATGTAGAGCACTCCCTGATGAGGTCGTTCTGCGCTGCTTAGCGCATCCCAAGGGGTCGCTGCCACAGACCTTGCCCTTCACCATGGAGACGGGTTACCCAGAATGCAAAACAAATTGCAGGAGGTAGGAGAGAACATGGCAGCCTGTCACAGCAGCAGTGTTTCGCTCACAGGACAGCTGCTGTGAGAGAGGAAGGCTGTGTGTCCTGGGTTTACCTCCTGACTCCTCTGCCCACAATGACTATTAAATAACAGTGTTTTAAACGGGTGTCTTTAGCCACAGTCCCTGGCTGCCACTGTGAATCACGTAATAATGGACCTGGACAGTCAGACCATCTCTGGCCTCCTTATCTCCAACTGTGACCCCTTCAGTTATCAAAAATGTAATCTGATGCAAAGCTACACTTATCTGTCCCAAACGCAAAATCTCAAATTTCATTCTCACAGCCGGAGAGAAATATATTCCTCAGTCCTGGCTCAAATTCATACTCCCTGTGTATGCGTGGGGCGGACAAATTATTTAGCAATGGAACCTTTAAAGAACTTAATGCAATCATATTTTGTCTGTCAATATATGCTAATTTAAGAGTGTGTAACTCTATTGATATTAATTCATTTCTCACATAAATAATGACAATTATAACATGTAAACATATAAACTCAATTAAAAAGTTAACCGCACAAAAAATAGATATGAACCATGTACTTTGTTCTCAAATTTCTAGGGCATTGAGGGAATAGATTTCAGTACTAAGCATTCTTGTTTTACACCTTTTTAAATACTAATACTTTTTTCAAGGGTGCAGATTTATGTCTTTCAGTAAAATGCCTGAATGTACTGGAGCTTCAACTTCTAATTTATGCTGTTTACTCCATACTGCCTTTTCTGTGTGGAGGTGGATTTCAGTACATTTAGAGCCCCACCTGGTCTTCAGGAGATGTGGGAGGGATGATTTCGCAGTGTTTTCCTGCCAAACACTGAAATAACCTGGTGGTGACATTTACTTTGGAGGAATTAGGACTCCTCTTTGACTCCAAAACGTGTTCAGGCTGGTATTGCCTCTGGATAACCTGGGTTAACTGTTCTGATATTGGTGTTAACTTGATATTTAATTTGTACCTGATGGCTTTACATTGGGAATCGTTATGATTAGTCTTTAAATGAACACAGAGCTTGGCAGCAACATGTTTGTTCTGGGCAACATGAAAACGTGGGTGGTGGAAAGGTGGTACTGTGGGGGATTTTTGCGGTTTTTAAGTGTCAAGAGACGCGCTGACATTAAAAATAAAAGTCAGAAAAACTAGTGTCTTTAACATCACTACTCGGATAAGTCAATCTTATAAATAAGGTGTTCTTCGTATTGTAGCCCTGAATGAATTGTCTTGTAATTTGTGTATATAGGGAATGTGGACAGGGTGTTCATTTTAGGGGGCATCTCCTCCATTTAAGTGGAACATTACGCACATCGTAATCGTGAGTGTTGGTTTAGGTATAGGGGATTTCCCATTTGTTAAACTTAAAACACACTTGCGCAAAGACACACAGACACACTCAAAATGAAACTTGACCCAGTAGAGGACAGAGAAAGATGGAAAGAAAAGGGAAATTGAAGTGATAGCAGGTACCTCTCTCCTGAGACACGGGGATCTCCGGTGTGACGCTTAATTGGAAACTTAGCGCCACGGCAACCACCACAGCCTGAGTCACTTCCCCTGCCTGTTACAGTTACAGTCATATCAGCCATGAACCAATGAATTATCTCAGGGCCAGAACGCTCAGTTTTAGTTCCTCTCTCCAGATGTCCCAGAGGTGCTGCGAGCACACTTCTGCTGGAATCTGCTTTCGTAACCTGAAGCAGCTCTCACTGAGATGTGCAATAAGGCCATTTCCTGCAGTGTGGAAATATATACACTTGCAATCACTGAGCACTGGCGATTTGGTAATCAGTGATGGTAAACTGAATTTACACTGCGATTATTCAAACATTGGAGTGGAGGCTAGTAACCATAAAAAACTGATCACATCAGCATAGGATTGGAGTGACATGCATCAAACAATTCTGTCAGAAACAAACAGGTCAAACAAAAGATCCAAATTAAACTAGACAGGTGAATTCAAATGGCAGATCAATACTTGATTTTTTCACATCTGTGAATCTGGGCTTTTCTTTTCTCTTCCACATCTAAATAGAATAACATGGCGCAGAAAGTCATAGATTGAAAAGTAAAGCTTTTGTCAATGGGAGTAGAAGCTTTACTTCTCAATCTATGACTTTCTGTGCTATGTTAGGGGAGCAAAAGATTGATATATTGTGACTGGAAACAACTTTTAAAGGCTCTGTGATCCTCCTGTGAAGTAGGGATGAAACATTCCTTGAAACAGTCCTCAGTTCCTTAACTTTGAATAATGCACAGCGATAATTATTACAAATGTATTATCAAAACCGGGAATTCTATAAGCCCAAATGATGAATTTCACTGCTTTTTTCCCATTCAGTCCTTTTCAGACAACACGCTTTCTTTTCTTAGTTTGTGTGTCCCATGTGTCTTATTTTCCACTGGGTTCCCAGACATGTTTCCCAGAGCCTTTCCTCAGGTCAGCTGACACAATGGGGACCGAGCCACAGGTCCCCTCAGACAGTAAACACTGCTGCTGGTTGCCAAGGAATACTGCCTGTGAATTCCGCACCATAAACATCGCAGCCGTACCCCGGTGACTTCTACCTCCGACAGCCCTTTATTCAGGCAGAGCAGCCCTGCTATGTGAGACGGACCCTTTGCGGAATGGCACACGAATGAAAGCTACCTTTCTCTTGTCTTGTTTTTTTCGAAGGTTTCACAGCAATGACACAGGGGTCCCCAGAAACACTCACTCAATGTTTATTTATTTTTGAAACGACGCTGTGAAAGGGCTGACATGTTCGGTGTACAGCTGCCAAATTTCAACTTAAACTTTATATGTTCAGTGGTATCTTCCCCACATAAATAAATTCCACCTTAAGCCTTATTTGTTCAGATGTGCCAGCCCCATATAAAGTTTATAATTGCTATTTGTGGATTGATTTTTTTAAATACTCCCTGGGTGCAAGAATAGGAATGTTCACTTTGCCTGTACCCGGGTGTGTGTGCACTGTTTGTGTGTGTGAGAAAGGAAACCCATCTCATTTCTTCTAGATGAGTGACATTTCCTATCCCTCTGGAGCAAACAGGCCTGAATGCCAGTGCAGACATTTCTTTCGTTTTTATGACAAATCCTCCTCTCAGGATCCAGCCTGGTGCAATGCTGAAGCATGTGAAGGTCAGACCAGGGAAGGAAGAATAGTATAATGGGTAAGGAGCTGGTCTTGTATCCTAAAGGAAGACACCCCCCTACCCCCCTCCTCCTCCATCATTTACAGCCTCCTGAGAAATGGATATCCGGCCACATACCTCATAAATACCAGTTTCCACAGAATGTGAGTCAGGGCCATTTTCAACCATCCCTGGGGGGGGGGGGGGATTGTTATGGTAAGTCTTAGCTTCTCAGCCCCAGTGATGGAGGTCCACAGCTAGCACAGTCCTTCATTTTGACCAAATTACTTGGAAGCCCAATTGCATTACAGCCTTCTTGGCTGGTCGTGGAGGAGCCCTGCTGTTTCAGGCTGCTTGTAGGTGGCTTTATCATAGGGTGTGCTCTCCGGGCTGTAATTCTCTTTGTGTTGCTGTGTGTCCAGTTCCTGACGCCCCACTCATATCTTACTCATTACATTGTCCTGTCTCTGTCTCATAGATCTAAAACAGCCTGAACATTGTCAGCTACTCAGAGCTAGAGTGAGTCACGCTCACAGGACTCCCTAAATGTATTCTCATATATAGCACTTAAAACTGGGGACACCTTCACAAGCCATAACATTTCTTTTTAAAGTTTTTGATTAATTTCCATATTTTCATAATGTATTAATCTACAAAATATGTAGGTATACTTACAGGCAACATTTTTCTAACCTTCAGAACAAAACGTCTATTCAGGTTTATTTTTGAGGAAATGAGACAGGGTTTCTTCACACACACACACACACACACACATGCAGACACACACACACACCTTATTAGCTAAAACCACATGCATTAGGACACTGTTAACAGAACAGCAGCATTGCATCACTGTGCATCCACCTAACTGCAAACGTAATCTCCTGGAAGACAATGACATTATAAACATCACATGACAAAGAAGGCCTACTTTCTAACTCTAAGAAAGTTTTTTTACACCTTTAAATGAAATAATAAATGTGAACTTCATTATTTCCCAGCCTCCAGTGCTTCCTGCTGATGCAACAGCCAGCAGGTTTTCCGGAAGGCTACAGCATCGCTGCTGGTGTATGCATTTCCTCATTTGTTTCTTTGAACAATGTACGTGTTGTAAGGCTCTGCTTCTGGAATTTGGCCTTTATTCTGGGCAGGTTTTTTTTTTTTTTTTTAAATGAAAGTCACTTTCATGCTATAAAGGATGGTGGGACACTATTGTTACACCAGAGTTTCACCTGGACTTGAAATTATGAAAATTACGACATATTTATAATGTTTCAGAAATATTTCCTGTTGTTTGTTGGCTTATGAATATGGAAAATCTGGTATCAAGCATTTAAACCCAACAAAACCACATTATGAGGAAATACATGTGTTCATTTTGGGAAAATGATTAATTAAGTGCATTAACTTACTCATAATGTGCCCTATTTGTTCCTGTTGCATATTGTGCTAATGAAACTACGGCTTATCATTACTTTTAGTCAATTAAAGAAGGCCTGCTAAAAAAAATTGCCATCCTATCCATTTTCTCTTCTAGACATTCATCAAAACATGCTCTATCTATTAACAACACTGAGGAAGCAGGAGTCGGGGATCATAACCTGCAGTGCTGACAAAAAAAAGAGTTTGAGAGTGTTTTATAAGACAGGGTCACACAGCATATGGCATCAATGGGACATCAGTGTCATCTTCTCCATCTGTCTGCGATCATACCATCTCATCGTGTGAAGACAGAACCAAAGAGTTACCAGAACTACTGATAATAATCAGCATTAAGTATTAAAGTATCTCTGGTATATGTTTAATCTCATAAAAAACATGTTTTCAACGTACAAAAATGCCAATATGGTAAGATTACAAAACACAGGGCCAAGTGACTTGAAAGAATTGAGGAAATATTGGGTAGCATTGCTTTGGAATACATCTTATTTAATTTCGGTGAGGCAAGATAGCCTATATTGTTTGTAGTACCGTAACTTGGCGTAATTTTGATATCAATACTTTTAATGGCAGGCCTGGATTTTGGCAGTCTGAATTAATTAGTTATTGACGGTGTATGTCTTGTATGTGTGAGTAACTTGGCATTTTTGTACGTTGAAAACGTATTTTTTATGAGATATCATTTCTTTTTGCAAAGCGTTTTATTACGAGAGTGAGAAATGCGAAGTGACCCTGTAAGAAACGGTTGTGGATTATGGCTATCCTTGTGTGAATTTGTACAGTCTGATGAACAGGGCGAGGTAACATGAATGTAGAAACGTGGCGTTTGCTGATAAGAAGGTTTTGTACGGTAGCCAAGTGAAGAAATATAGTTAGTAGAAATGGCACAGCGGTGAACTGGTGTAACTTTTTAATAAAAGGAATACATTTGCCGTCATGAAATGCATATGGGTGGTCGTGAGTGAGTTTTGGTAAAGCAAATATAAGCGTAAGAAAACGTTAGTGTAAAAGAGGAAATGATCTGCCTGAGGGCGAGTGGGGATTCAAGCCTCAAACCGGAGGTTTACCAGTCTGTGACTTTGTTAGTGCAGCACCATGCCATAGCTATGCAATGCGTGAAATATTAGCAAACCTGCCGGTGGTTTTAAAAAACACAGGCCAGTAAGCACAGAAGAGCTCCCGTTGAATCCATATGGCTTAGCAATATTGTAGCCGGTTAATAACTGAACGTACAGACGGTAAGTCATAATGCATATGGCTTAGCAATATTGTAGCCGGTTAATAACTGAACGGTGACATGTTGTTAGTGGGATAGGCGGCAGGAAAAATAAGAATGAGAAGAAGAAGAAGAAGAAAGAGAAGAAGAAGGAGAAAATGCAAAATCCCCTTAGTTTGGGGCTTTATTGTGTGGACATGTGAAGTTGTTTATGAATTCTGTCTGTTGAAATGGGGTCAGAATGTACAGAATTTAATGTTTTTAAGGGCTGAGTGTCTGTGGCTGTTGTGGTTATTTCTGTGGGGAACCCTGAAAAGTGCCAAACTCTCGGTGCTGTATAGGTATGGGGCATGCCCCCGCCAAGGCGTAACTTGGCGAGATGGCATACCTGCCATCCCAATCACCATAATGTGCTGCTAGTTGATCACAAAAGCACCTCATTTCCAACTGTATGGCTCGCTGGCGGAGTTCTCACAAGCATGTTCCAGTCTGGAGGCGAGAGGTGAGGACAGAAAGCCCAGGAGACAGACAGGAAGTGCGCATTCTCCAAGGACTGGGGACAGAGGGGGGGGGGGGGGTGGTGTTTATGAACAGGATGCGGATATAACCCAGGGATTCAGGGGTGGAGCTGTGCAGGGCTGGATGTGGTCTCCATGCTGCAGCCATTCTGGAAGTTCTGCCAGCGTAGACCCATGCTGGTCGGAGATCAGGAGCTGCAGGACTTTGCTCTGGTGCTTCCATTAAAAACAGAGCTATGGAGGAAGAACACGCAGGTGCTTTAGCATCTCAGCTCGTCTCATTTGCATATGTAGAAATGCAGATTTGATGCATGAGAATGAGTGGATGTTTTATAAAACCACAATGCAAGTCAGGAAGGAATGGAATGCCTGGTGCTTTTTTGCTAGCTCACATCTACAGGCCACAGTCACACATTCTCGGCTCTTGGTCTATGTGACCTTGTGTCACAACCCCAAAGCCAAATGCAGCGCATTCTTAATACAGCCTCGGTTCTGCACTCGCAAAATACATATGTTAAAAGCGACACATACCATGTCGTTTTTTAACACCTTCATGTCTAGTTAAGGACAACAAATTCTGTGTTACTTAATACATAGTCTGTGTTCAAAAAAAGGCTCCCCTTGTAACATAAATTGTATATTTGTAACACAAAAGTAGAAACTTTGACACAAAATATGTTGAAAGCATGTTTGGAGCTGGCCAATGTGTATTTTTATTACCTGAATGCAGTTAACTGTTAGGCCCGCATGACCATAATTTCCAGGCCAAAGACACCTCATTGACAAACAATACAGAACATTAAAACTGACCATGCACTCTTTTAAATATTTGCATTTTCCTTTTCCAGAAGACCGCATAGGGGCATAAGTAAAGGATGAGTGGTTGCAACAGATGCCGCACATCAGATAACAAAATGAGCAATGCGCTGCACTGACCGCGTTTCCAGGCAACAGGTGGAGCCACGCCTACCAGGCTGTTTTCAGCAGCGCAGCAATATGACACGCGCGTTTGTTAAGTGCCATGGAGGCCTGTCACTTAATCATGAACCATCCACCTGCAGATCTGTCTTTTTAACCTTATTCTGGTTCCATCTGCTCTCTCAGTTGTGTTCTCTGTTGTCCGAGCTGATGCAGATTGCAAAATGCACCTGTAGGGCTGTTTGTCGAGGAAATTAAAACATGATGGAAAAGTGAATGGATGCTCCAAACTATTACAATTCACCTTTGCAATGGTCATTCATTTGGTGTGTCTGGGATACCTCAAGTCACACATTTCCTGGGGTGACAAACACTTTTTTTCCAAAGAAAACAAATATTTATTTTCATTCATACATGCTAATTGTTCATTTCAAAGAAATTGAATAGTACTATTTTTCAGAGAACAGCCCAGGGTGTCTATTTAACACTGTGAATACAAACCTGCGTAAGGATCGATCTTTTGCAAAAAAGTACATATTTAGCTCACACATCCTTAAGTCCATTGGTTGAGTGTTATCTTATTTTGTCAGGGGACCTTTCCATTTTGGACCTTTGGTGACCCACAGATGAATGAGTACTCATTGTGAAGTAAAACACAAACATACAGTCAGCAGTAGAGCTGTGCTCGGGTTGTATGCTCCCAGCTGACCCGATGGCTTCCTTCGTCCTTGACCTGTTCTCCCTCATCTTCCTGACCTACCTCAGTACAAGTCAGGGCAAAATGGTGACCGGGCATCCTGTTCTGTACATTTACATTTACAATTCCTCTGTTGATCTGAGGTACGTTGTGAAAAAAGTGGAAGAGTAATACAATGGGACATTAATACGAACAGAGCAAAGGTGGGAATGAACAATTCAGTCAGTTTACACTTCTACAGCTCTACAACCACATACATCCTTCCCCTTCAGCAAATGTGTACTTTATCCGTGAGTCTGTGATTGACAGCTGCAAGTAGACTGCTTGGGATATTAAAGAGAAAAACAAACAGGATGCTACTGGCCCATATCTCGCAGATGGACCGTTTCACCTTTACAATTCTTTAATGCCATTGATCGTTGATTCCCTGAGCACTGATGTCACAAACCATTTAACTTTACCGCTGATGCTATATTAAATTGAGACTGCATCAATACCTTTCTGGCATACCCTATCCTAAGTATAGGTGCCAACTGGACTGAGTAAAGAACACATACTTTACTCGACATAGCTCAGTAGGTAAGAGCGGTTGTCTAGCAGTCGGAGGGTTGCCAGTTCAATCCCCTACCCTGGGCATGTCGAAGTGTCCCTGAGCAAGACACCTAACCCCTAATTGCTCTGGTGAATGCGAGGCATCAATTGTAAAGCGCTTTGGATAAAAGCGCTATATAAATGCAGTCCATTTACCTTTACCATTAAAGGAGAAAAAAGAGCAAACAAAAAATATATAATATGATTCAATACTTCCGTTGATGCACAATTTTTGAGTAAAGGCTCTGAGTGAATGTTGACTATGTCGACCATCAGTTTAAAATAATTTAAATAAACAAATTCACTGCTTTTGCAAAACGAGGGCCACATGCTGAGCACAGCTGGCATCCTTCCCAGCATACGCAATCACAGATAGCCATGGTGTTAAACGGAGTCAAGTGGGAGACTTGTTATAATGGAAAATCCCAACACCGTGCCAGACAGGAAGGCAAGCGTAACTTTACCGTACCTCGCAATAACGTCAGCCATGCGGGTCTAGTAACACCACAAACAGGATACTTACCACCAGGGTTACCATGCTATGACCCTTCAAATAATACATCAGGTGCCCATGCGCTGATGCTATCGTGGGTGGAACCTCGGCTCAATTCTGCTAATCCATCTACATCTTGTCCACAAACCCATTGTTCTCATCATTCACGTCACTCGTCAGAGTGAGATGAAGTTACCCAGTTAAAGACACGGAGGAGCAGCCTTTGATGCGCCTTACTGAGACTGAAAGAAAGAAATAAATACATTTTAAAAGTAAATAAATAAATAAATAAATAGCAGGTTCTGCAAATGTACGCTATGAATTGTAAGCTAAAAAAAATCGCAGCCTACCGCCTTAGTAGACACTGTTGTAGGGAGGGTGAGAAAGATCAGACATGATTGCCTTTATCTCCTAGCGTGTATGTTCTTTTTTATGTAGGTTAGGCTAGGCTGTGTCCCTCGTGGTCTTCTGTTCCACTTGTCACAGACCAGATCCACTCTTTCTAATGAGTTTTGTTTTGTAATGGTGAGTAGGCTAAGCAAAACCAGTCAAAACATGCTGAAAGTTAGGACAAATTGAATAAAGACCGCTTGCAGGACTGATTGTCCGGTAAATCAATACAGGGTAACTTGGACTTTATTTGTCCCGGGCAGCAGATACACGGTTCAGTTTCGAGAGGAGGACCCAGGTTTTCTCGTTTGAAAATTACAAACTGAACACACAGCGATGAGTCGCGATCGTACAAGTTGAACTGAGGTTACTTCGAGTCAGGATTCTGCACTCATGTTTGAACTTCTGAAGCCGAGTAACGTCAACAAACAAACAGAGAACAATGCCAAAACTCTATTAAATAACGGTATGCACTGTTTAAATATCGCAAATGCTCACTTTCCAAATGCCTCACCGGTTCGGCAGCAAGTTTAAAATTAGCACAGCGAATTAGGCGACACAAACACTCCGCCCTTTTTAGGTGAATTTATAAACTAGGCTACGTCAGTAGGAGTGGTTGGTGGTTTTCTCTGTCATGATACAATCACTGAACAGAAACCATAGCCTTTTGGCAGTAGGCTAGTTATCGCACTTCGGCCGGACTTGGTGCGGAATAGTCCTTCTAACTCCCAAGGTATTTAATAGGCTGTATGGAAAACGCGTGACTGTGGGCCAGTCAATCTGTGGAAAACAGGGATGTTTTCTTTGATGAGGTTGTACTTTGCTTGGAACTAAGCGGAACATCACAAGTGGCGTCTTACAATCAGTTCGCCACTGTGGAAAATACAACAACTTAGCTGACCTGTAGTTTGGAGTCAACTTGCGGTGAAAGGATGAGAAGTCTCTGAAAAAGACGGACTGATTCTGAATTCAAAGTAAAGGTAGATGATCGTTTCGTTGAAAAACGTCTGTTTTCCTTAGCGAACGTTTTATTCGCGTTCGAGTAGGCTAACCGAGTAGACATAAATATCTCCTGGTCATAGTTAAAAAAGCCCGCTTTTGGTATCACGATTTTAGCTCAAGATGTGCTGTAGATCTAGCTAATGTCTGCCAGGTTTATAATTGTTACAACAACGAAGTAGGAAAGTTAAAGGTTGTAGCTTGCGAATTTAATAAAAACGGGCAAGATTAGGAAAAGCTTTTGATGTTAATGCGTTTAAGGTGGATAAGCAAACGTATGAACTTCTCTAACGTTGAATTGCTAGGTTCATTTAACGCCAGTCGCAACAAGGTTAGGCGATGATTGCGAACGGGATGATTAAAGCTAACTTTGTGAACTTCGAAGCTGGACAGATTTCGACTGTGATGTTCATAGCCAAATTCTTAAAGCATTCGATCCTACCTAAAGCACTATTAATCATTTTAATTAGTTATAGCTACCGGTACCGTTAGGCCTAAGTTATACTTATAGATGATGTGTCCAACACCCAATACGGTTTGGAAGCGAAGCGCGTGCGATAACGTTAAGTGGATTGTGCGGTCAGCATGCACACTTGTGCAGAAACTAAAGCGAGCATTAATACATTTTCGATGGTGTTATTTCCTGTGTACATGCTTAGGTGAATAGGAGGCGGTCATGTTTTTCTTTTAGATAGCGAGACCAAGCGTATCTCCTCCTCCGGCTGTGAAATCATTTAGCCAGATTTCTACCGAGTTATGAAACTTTATCTATTGTGTCCGTTTAGTGAGCTGTATTGTAGCGTGAAGCAAAATAATTTCCCCTTAACGGAATTGTTCACTTAAGGGTTTTGATATTTCAATTTAAGTCTGTTTTAAATTGGCCACGAGTTTTTGTGTGCAGTAGGCTAAATTATATTTTAGATATTTGCAGAAGTTTTTCACAACCTGCAGGCAGTGCAATGGCTTGCATCGGGCCATTCAGTGTTGAGCAAGCTGCTTTGGCGTTACATTATATATTATATATAATAATTATATTATTTTCTAGCTTTAGACCATGCATACCTGAATTCCCTGATACCAACCACTGTAAAGGCAAAACATCACTAGCACGTTTGTAGGATCTGAAGTATCCTTAATTGCGCAGGAAAGCTGTGTGGCACAGCTGAAAGCATAATAAAACTGAAATAATATTTTTATACTGTATTTTTGTCTTAGAACGTTATTTTAAATTTGCTCCAGGGTTTTTCTCCTTGTGGCTTTTGGTCTCATCAGTGTGAAGTTAAAGCTATTAACATATTGACCCCTAGATATCAAATCAAAAGGGTGGTTGGGGGGTTTTAGAGTCTTACTCTCCTGATTACTCTTGTTTGATTACTGTTATCTGAGTACTCTTGTTTTCATATTGTGGTTTGGTAGTGGGACGCTCTTCACTTTAAAGATGTTTGGTGATGAATACCAGGTTGGATTGCATCATAATCCTTTTACTGCTTATAACATGTCACTGTAAGCATATTTGAATTGACAGTCTGAAGCACTTTTCATTGCTAAGATGTTTTGTTAAGCTACTACAAAACTTTAATCAAATATCAACTATACTGACATTACACTTGGATGACATCACTGTCCATGCTGATATGATTAATGTTGTTTGAATCCCTAGCGGGTCCGTAGTGTTACACTCTGTGTCATGCAAGTTCTGTGTCTGGGTTTAAGTGACCACATGCTCCAGTCACAGCAGTTGCTCCCAGCAGAGGAACATGGTTATCATACTTCAGTGCAGCTCCTAATCTCCTACAACTCCCATGATACATCGAACATCTCAGGTTATAAGAAAACAGTTTTTTTCTTCAGTAGGCAGAACACATTTTAGTGTTAACACTTTTTAGAAGTGAAAGGATTCTTCAGAGTTAGTGCAACCTGGGTGGTGATTCGTTTTTAGTCATCACACAGCACTTAACGATAGTCATGTGCATCGGGTGAAGGCACTGCTAAGGGATATGACACAACTTCCTCTCCAAGTCACATTTCCTTTCTGTCTGGCGTTCGATGTTCCACTGTCTTCAAATGAGGTGTGTGAGAATGTGTGCTTTCCGTTAGGTCATAAACTTGCATACTTAATTCCGCAATAAGAATTTTGCTTGGTGTGCTTAGTGAAGCTTGATCTTAATGAGCTTTTTCAGAACTCCACAGCAAACATCAATAACGTCTTAATCTACCTTCATTGTTTTGACCGTTTAGCAATTTAAGGAAATGTAGCTGTTGCAATAACTCATGCAGTACTGAACATTTTGTCATTACTGAATTTGAAGGAGAGCCAAAGTTTGAGCTGTGATGCTTGTCCTCTTTTCTCTGAGCTTGTGGTGCTAAAACGCCTGCTTATTCTGGCTGTTCCTCTCAAACCGTTGTTTTCCAAAGTGCTCTGGCCACATCGAAGCAAGGCCTGCTTCTTGGTGGCATTTAAAATGTAGCTATATTCAGGATCCCCATTCCTTTGAAGAGAAAACATTTGTTTACAGTCTTAAAATGGCCTCTCTGGCCTTTAGCATGATCGAGCCATGCAGATTGTAAAATCGCATAGTTTCGACTGTGAATCACATTTAATTTATTTATTTATGTATTTTGCTGGCGTGAGCTGGATTGTAATGGTATGAGATGCAGGAGGCAGGCAGGTGTGTATAGGGATGGATACGGCTTTCTGCTGGTGGCTGTCTGGCCTCACACTAACTCATGAGAGACGGAGGGGCTCATAGCCCTATGGGATTTGTAGTTCTGTTGCCCGGCTTAAAGCCGCTCTATTTCTGGGGTTGTGCAAGTGCAGGTGTTTGCCTAGAGGGTTAGTATACCTGGTGTCAAAAAAAGAGAGATAAGCTTCTGACTGAATTTGAAGAGTTTCATGAAATTGTCCTTCCGCTGATCTCTGTGAGCCCCATTAGCCATGACACTGGAAGGGACAGTGTCACATGGCCTCATGTAGCTGGGACAACAGCAGACATGAAACCCGTTGTCCAAACAGTGTGTTGAAGGGCTTTGGGAACCAAGCATCCATCATTCACCCATTAGGCCTACATGGGGTTTCTGACCAGTTTCCCATACAATTCATTTACTAGGGCGGCCCACCCAAAAAGGCAGCAAGTGAGGGTGCTGAGAGAGAGGCTGCAGGCCCATCTGTGAGTGAGGAGAGACAGAGAGAAAGGGTGTGTAGTGGAGGAGAGGAGACGGAGAGAAAGGGTGTGTAGTGGAGCAGAGGAGACAGAGAGAGGCTCAAGTGTGCCACTGCCTGAAACTGGTGAGGGTTTTCATACACAGCACAGTTGCCAGGAATGTGAACTCTGTCTGGACAGCAAAATTTAATAACCTGTTAATAGTTACCATACAATTTCATAAACGGGACAAACAATCCTCAGAAGTCCATTAAATTTTATTTATTTTTTTTTTTTGAAGGGAGTTGGCCATCGCAGACTGAAGCTCTCTGGGAAAGGAAAGCGAGTGCTTGCTCATATTCAGACTTTCTTTGCTTTGATGAATGTTTGAACATGTACTTAGACGAATGTTTAAACACGTACTTTCTTTTTTGCAAAGGGAACTTTTATTTGCACAGTCTGGGGTCGGCCCACAGGGTAGCAGGCAGTTAGCTGTAGCCTCTCCTTTCAGAGGAGGGAAGGTTTTCGGGCACTGCCTTGTCTCCATCTTATTCCCCAAGAGAGCGCTGGACTGTGCAGTGAACGCATGCGTCTACAAATGAGTTTTTTTTTTTGTGAGGCTGGGGGGAATCAGGGATAAAAGTTGATTTAAAAGATCCGTTTTCCATAACCTGATCATGAAGAGCTTTCTGCCCTTGATTTATCCTGATCTCATTTTAAATCAGAACGTTGTTCATGGATCTTGAGTTCAACAACATGCTTCCTGTTGTTCGGAGATCCTCGTCAGAATCCTCGTGATTTTCAGTCATCGCGAGTCTCGCTCTTTTCCGCGTGCGTTCACTTAAGGCGCAGTCTCGCTCCAGTCAGGTCTGCGAAACCGCGGCGACGCCCTAGCGCTGAGGGAGAAGCCCCAACCCGGTCCGCGTGGTCGCTCGGCAGATCGGAACGCACTTGAACAGCTACGCTGCGCGACCACAACATCGCTTCCAAGTTCTGCGTAATGATGGGGGCCTCCTGGGAACTCCTCGCCACAGCACGCTCCGCGTAGCGCTCGGGTCGCTGGGAACCGCGCGCACGAGCGGGAACGGAGCGCTACCGCTAGCTCGGTAACGAGCGCTACGGCTCTTCCTGGAGAAACTTCTAGCTTCTGATGGGCCCCCCCCCCCCCGACCACAGCGAACCAGTCGGAGCCCGGAGGCGAGTGACGAAAAAGGCATCTCCCCCATTTGAGCCCTCCAGGGGCCTGTCCCGCCATGACCGGGGAGTGAGAGCGCTCCACGCGCAGGCCTTTTATAGCCAGATAAGGCTGTTTACACTCCCGTGGGCCTTTCTCATTCACTGTCAAACACGTGAGGTGAAATGTAGCTCCGGCTGCTTCCAGGGCGGCCCAGGCTGGATGTGTTAAGATCTCATTCACGTGCTCCAAACCTTTGTGAGCCCACAGCCCACTTCAGTGGAAGTGCATCGTCTTGTTTTTGTTTTTGAGTTTTTCTCTTTGAGTAATGAGAGGACGTTCCCGTTTTGCGGTCTGCAGTGAAGCGTTGGGCGTGAGTTAAGGAGACGAGGCCGGCCTTGCTGACCGTGTGCCGCGGCCCCTGAGCTCGCAGAATACCGGCCGGCCGGCGCTGACCCTCGAGTGTGCGCCGTGAGAGAGAGAATTCGCCACACGCTGTTCCACAGCCCTCGTGTTAGCACCTTCTTGGTTGCAGTTGAAAGATTGCCCTTTGAAAGCTTGAACAGGCTAACAGGCTGGCTCCTGCGTGCCTTTTTTCTCCTCCCTGACTTGTATGATAGAATATGGGGCAGTTCAGTCACTCTTACTGTCGGGGGGAAATGGCAGTTGGTTCACCCAGCTGTGCTGTGCTGTGCTGCCTTGTTGCAGTACGGGCAGACTCTCTCTTCTCTGGAAGCTGGGAGCCACCTGTGCCTCTCTAGTGTTTCCACTGTACAGCACAGTCTGTGGTTTCACTTCCTGTGCTTGTGGGTTCTGTTGTCGTACATCTTGTGCAGTCTTAAATTCTGAACATTTAATTGAGATTTTATTGGGTGGGACAGGGATGTTCTCTCTACTGTTATGGGGCACTAGGGGTGACACTCTACTTCAGGTCCTGTGGGCCACAGTGTCTTTCCTTGCTTCAGGAAGTGAGCTCATTGGTGAAATCAGGTGGTGTACCGCACGGGTGGAGCAAACACCTGCAGATACTACGGCCTGCTGGTCCTGGTGCTGAGTAGCCCTGGAGCAGAGGGCTGGAGTAGCTCTCCAAACAGACGGTACGCAGACGGTTGACCAATGGCCACTTGCTGCCTCAACCAGGCCAGATGAAACCCGAGCATCAAAGATGTGTGCTCTGCCAAAAAAAGATCTGAACCCCCAAACGCACGGTGAATCCTGGGTGTTTCCTCTCCCGGGCACATTTAACACACTGCCTGCCCCTGAACAAGCGCGCTGTTCCTAGTCGCCGTGGCGACAAAGCGCATTCTGCATCTTTGCCGGTCGCTCCCTTTTCCTTTATGCGGCAGTTCCAGAAAAACGCGCAGATGTTGATCCGTACATTTCAGCCTGACACATTCTTGGTAATGTAATGAATGAATCTACTCCGCTCTCGGTAGTCTGGCTTAGGTGTGGGCCTGCGCGTCGCCACGCAAGCGTCTCAGAATGTAGCGCTACAAGCTTTCTCCGGGGACGCAGGGTGGGGTGCGGCGGGGGGGCCTGTGGTGTTAGCACACAGCTTTGTGTGTTAATCATTAACGTTGAGGGCAATGCTCCGGGGTTCCTGCAGCGACGGAAACCGCTTATGTTCCTCTCAGGAAGGGCCCGCCTCACCCCCATACTGCCTCCCAATGGATGGAGGAAAGGCCCTCTCTCCCTTCAAACTCAGTCCTCTCTGCATGGGGCGATTCACTCATGCACTCCCTCAGGGTAAACATTTGCTAAATGAATAATGTTGACACTACTGCTTTTCCTCTACTCCCAACATTGGAAAATTCAGTAGCACTGTGTACACACACACACACACACACACACACACACACACTTTGGTAAAGCAAATCGATTGTATTGATGAGATTAAGAGAGGTTTTTATTGTTTGACCTGAGCAGGGAAAATATTTTTCTTTTAGTTGTCCTCAAAGAACGTGCAGTTTAAATCTGTACAGTATTGTCAACAGAGGTGGAAAATCCCGGTTCAGAAAGTAAAATGACTCTGCAGTATGTTGTTTCAGTCACCTGGGTTTGCAAATTGGCACAGTTCCTCAGTCAGGAGGTAGAATTAGTGAAATCAGCTGCCTGAGTTTGTTGGTGAAAGAAACGCATGGCAGGACTTTTACCTTCTGACCCCTGGACTTTCCACCTCTGCTTGTCAAGACCTTCCCTCTGTTGTTGTTTCAAATTTTTGTTGATGCTTGAAAAACGTTTTTAAAAAGAGGCCGTCTCACAGCTGTTTTGCTGTCGTCTCATTGGTGTTTTGTCCCTAACGGTGGAATGACGGCGCTCTCGTGATGAAACATGGAATCATGGAACCATTTCTGTATTATTGTGCATGAAATAATTGAGAAGTGCACTAATGCTGTCCCACATCAGGAGTCTTGCTTGATCTGCACTTGTAGAATTAGTGTTTTTTGTTGTTGTTTTTTCGTCTGGGAGCTGGATAAATCTGCATTTGCATAAGCCTCTTGCATGCTCAGTTGATCCTGCTTCTTTAGCAGATTTCAGGGTTGCGCGGAGTGCTCAGTGGAACAGTCCGGCCTGTGTTTGTTTTAATCGGGACATTGCCTCACCCCTCGACAGAGGCCGTTCTGTTCCCGTATGGGTCCCCACTCCCCCACCCAGGTTACCTCAGAGGTCAGTCCAAGGGCATGTTATTAACTTTTCCAGCATCCTTCACCTCCTCCTCCCAGCATGCTTTGCTTCAGCTCGCCGCTGGTGACCGAGGTCGGCAAACGGTGGGGTTTGACCCCGCCCGCCGCCAGTCAGAGGTGGCTTGGGGGCGGGGGCTCTTTCTGGGGGTGACGGAACGTGAGAGTCGTGCGTGTGTGATTAGGGCGTTTGCGTGCGCGTTGCCGGAGGCGTCTGGAAGGCGTGCTGATGCGGGTGTGTGTCCCCAGGTTCGATGGGGTAAGGCCCTGGAGCACCCAGCCAGAGGGGAATCCACGGGACAGCACCCGCCCCTTTTCTGATCACAGGTAAGAGAGCCCGCCCCCCGCGAAAGTGGAGAGGGACAGGGCGAGCCTTCTGCGACCAGGCCGCGTGAGACCGTCACCCAGGAGACACCGTCCAAGTTTTGGAGTGGCTAAACTCTCAATGTGGGAGTGGCTTATCTACGCCCTGAGTGTTGGGTACCGCATGGACTAGATTGAGTGGCAGAAGTGTTGTTGAACGTCTGGGTTAGGTTTTCGTCAGTGTAGCAGAGACAGCATTTGCACTTACTGTAAGGAAAACGTGAAGGCTGCCTGTTTGAGATGGGAATGTGCACGTGCTGACTTTGCGCACGTAAGCGTTTCTTACCTACAGCACAGAATCAGTGGGCAAAGAAACGAAAACTTCCAAAGTCACATCTTCTGTTTTGTGCTTTTCAGCAGAGCCAGAGATGGTCTCCTGATTTAGGATGGTATAAATCTCAGGCAAACTGAGAGAGAGGGACAGCAAGGGAGAGTCTTGGATGGAAAATATGAAGCAGAGTTGCTAAGAGGGAACGATAACCAAACAAGGTGGGGAGGAGGGGGGAGGGGGTGGTGAAATGGAGAGGGAGGTAATTGGGCATCTTTGAAGGGACGGATGGGAGGAAAGGATTGAATTATATAGAATAAAATTACAGAAACAGGAAGGCAGATAAACAGTGGTCAAGCTGTGTTGGTTACCAAAGCATTATTGCGGAGGGATGTTTATATTTATTCAACAGGCCACTGCAGGCCCTTGTGTTAATGATGTTATTTTTCTACAGAGACATGTCATTTCTGTACATCATGGTACACACTGTATTGTCTGACAGACCGTATCATTGATGCAATGTATCGTGACAATTTGTGATTCTCTTTTTTGGAAAAATCATCATATGACTGTGTTTCATCATATGAGGGTTGTGTTTGTAACTGGGTCAACTTATGATCTCTCTTCTTTGGTAGGCTACTGTAGATGAGATGAAGTGAAAGTGAAAGTGAAATTTAATGTTGTATACATTTTGTATTGTATGGAGTGAGCTGAAGCAGAGGATCAGAAGCTGTTGGCTCCTAATCGTCCCTCTCTCACGGCTTTGCTTCTCTCCTCCTCTTCCTCCCCTTCCTCCGGCGTCAGGCGGAGAGAAGCACAGAGATGAGCGCGTCCTGGAGGAGGCTGAAGGTGCTGGGGGCGATGATGATGGTCAACCTCTTCATCTACGTGATGGTGGAGGTGTCGCGGAGCGGCGGGCGGGAGCCGGGCGGGTCCAAGGTGCGGATGCCCAGCAAGCGGTTCTGGACCCGGAACCCGTCCATCGAGGCGTACTGGAACCGCGAGCAGCAGAGGCTGGACCGGGTCCACAACCCCATCCTGGGGGGGGAGAACGGCTCCAGCGTCGCCCTGCCCATCTGGCCCGGCTGGACCAACGCCACCGACGAGCTGGCCTCCTGCGACCCGGACCCGGCCGTGACCCGGCTGGTCAAGGACTACAACTCCCTACCTGCCCGCTTCAAAGACTTCCTGGTCTACATGAGGTGCAGGTCCTACCCCCTGCTGGTGGACCAGCCGCACGTGTGCAAGGACCAGCCTTTCCTGCTCCTGGTGGTCAAGTCCCTGGCCCCGCACTTCGACCGGAGGCAGGCCATCCGGGAGTCGTGGGGCCGGGCGGGGCGCGTGGCCAACCGGACGGTCGCCACGGTGTTCCTGCTGGGCAACGCGGCGGCGGCGGACCACCACCCCGACCTGTCGGAGATGCTCCGCTACGAGACCTCGCGGCACCGGGACATCCTCCAGTGGGACTACAGGGACTCCTTCTTCAACCTGACCGTCAAAGAGGTGCTCTTCCTGGACTGGCTGGAGCTGCGCTGCCCCAACGCCAGCTTCGTCTTCAAGGGCGACGACGACGTCTTCGTCAACACCCCCCGCGTGCTGGACTTCCTGGGCGGCCTGGCCCCGGCTAAGGTCAGGGACCTGTTCGTGGGGGACGTGATCACCAACGCCGGGCCGCACCGGGACAAGAAGCTCAAGTACTTCATCCCGGAGAGCCTGTACGTGGGCCAGTACCCCCCCTACGCCGGGGGCGGCGGCTTCCTGTACTCCGGGGACCTGGCGCTCCGCCTGCGGAACGCCAGCCGCCATGTGGCGCTGTACCCCATCGACGACGTCTACACGGGCATGTGCCTGAGGAAGCTGGGCCTGGCGCCGGAGAAGCACAAGGGCTTCAGGACCTTCGACATCGAGCAGAAGTACAGGAGCAACCCCTGCGCCTACAAGGGCCTGGTGCTGGTCCACAGCCGGACCCCCCAGGAGATGATCAAGATCTGGGGTTGGCTCAGCGACCCCGAGCTCAACTGTCAGTGAAGGGCGCCCACGTCCCACGTCTTTCAGGCGCGTGGTCGCCGGACGGTAACCTTAGATACGGGCAGCTGGATTATCGTTATTTTTGTTACAGTTACAGTACTGCCTTTGTCCTCTTATTGTTCCAAGGCTGAACCGCGGCGTGAGCTGACAGGACCTTTTCACTGAAAGTTTCTGTCGTTTAACGTGTCAAAGGCATACCCGACTCCACCCCCCAATTCCCCAGTAATGCAAAACCGTTTTTAAAAATCGAGATTTATTCTTTGATATTGGCTTTCACATTATTTATCTATCTTTGTTATCTTTCATAGTCTTCTTTCATGTTTCATATCTCCGTTTTAGGATCTGCTATTGAATGTTGTTGCTATGTTACGTAGATGTTGGCATGGTAAAATTTACTTGGCTGGAATGTGGCAAGAAATCTTGAGTATACATTGGCCAGTTCTGGGACACCACCCAACACGCAGTGTTACATTTGCACCAAACCAAGAAGCTTCTAGATGATTGTGAAGACGTCCTTCAGCTGTAATAGTGATTTCTTAGTGTGTTTTATGCCACAACCTTAATGATCTACAAGAACAGGGTCCAATGAAAGGTGGGTGTGACGACGGTGGTGTGGCCGTATGAAATAAAATGGAGATTATGTGGCCCGTAATAACACATTCTGGACCTTTCTGTTTTGTGTTGCATTGGTGTGAACCATGGCCATACTCCTAAGGCTGCTACTGGAAAAGTGATGCTTGGGTCTTAACAAGGTCAGTGTTGACTGCAGTGCCTTTTCACCATTTCAGTATTCAAACGGTCCCCAGTCGCGTACGAAGACACGGCTGAATTTAACGCTGCGCGTTCATAAGCACTGATACTAGTGGAGCGCACAGGATTTATGAGTGATGCTGCGAATGTGCACATCAGCGCTATTTCAAAAATTAGTTACGGAAGTTGACAGTTAGCATATTTAATGTTCCGATTTTGGAATGTTAGGACCGTTTTGACCGTTGCCATGGATGGGGGTTTTGTTTACCTGGTATCCTTCACAGTGAACTGGTTCTCGTCTCTTTAGAAATGCACTTAGCGTGTATGACCTTTCGCGGGAGATCTGGATCAGTATTCTGGTCTTTGAGCCGCGGCCTTCTCTTTCAGTACGTTTTTTTCGCTGTGGCAGTAGGTTTGGAAATCACTTTTTTTCACACGTGTGACCCTGCATGACACCTGCTGGACGGGTGCGGAACTACACCTTAATAGTTTAAATATTATATATTTTTTTCCCGCAGACAGGCGATGATTGTTCTGTACACTGGAGCTGTCACTCAGGATCTGATGCTCAGACTCCTCAGACTTCTCTGTAGGATGTGCTGCAAGAGCGAGCCCTGTTCCCGCTGAATAGAACCGAGCAGGTCTTTGGTATTTCCTGAGCATGTACTGTCGTGATGTTTTAATACTGTATGTCATATTTAAAAACCAAAAAATTAAAGGCCGTAGTGGTTCTGCCTGCGTAGGGCAAATGTTTACATGTGGAAAGAAATATTTAAGATATTAGTGTGTGCATATTAAAATGAAACAAGTGTAGTCTGTGTAGTACAGATGTTATTTGTGAAGTGAAATGCGAACTGCTGACTTGAGTTTTCTCTCTGTTCTAAAATTCCATGAAATACATAGCCATACATCCCATATTCTGACTGTAGCTTGCTGTTGGAAATGTTTTAATGAGATTTATTCAGAACGGTACCAGAATTTGAGACTTTTAATGTGGTATGGTCTAGGAATTGAAAAATGTAGCAACTTTGGCCTGTTAAATTATTACTTCTTTTTTTTTGGAAATCGTCGTGAAGTCGTCCGCCCTGGTTTTTGTCTGTAAAATGAATTGTGATGCTTTAAAATGCAAAGTGGCGAAGTGGACTAAAATGGCAGTATTTGCTCACACTGAGTTTTGTTTTTATTTTAAGAGGTGATTACTTGCCATTCTTGACAGCAGATGTCTGTTCTTTTTGACCGCACTTTTTGCATTCAACGCAGCGCTCTGTAAATATAAATTCTATAAATGCCCTTCTATATTGAGAGACACTCGTAAGCCATAAACGTACTCCCTTGCATTCTGTATGAGCTGTGCATCTGCCTGTTCTACGCTATTGGCCAGTCAATCCTGTGAACGACCAAGACTCACTCTGTATGCTGTATGCATTGTTGCGTATTCCGTATCGATTTTGCTGCAAAGGGAAAAACAAGATTAAGGGAATGCGTTCTGTTTTCTGCGTTCTGCAGTGAAAGTGCACGAACGATCGTGTTTCCAGAACTCGTTTGTCTGACGGAGAGGACGTTCTGGGGTTAATGATTTTCCGGAAACTACGGAGACTGCGTACCGTCCGTTTGTGCCTTTTTAAGGCACTTGGTTGAGAGACATGTCTGTGTTGACTCAGTGTATATATATATTTTTAGATCGTACACTTGAACTGAAACCTTTCACTAAAACACAGATCAGGTTTTTTTTGTTAGCCTATCGTGCTTTCCTTGCCTCACAGTTCAAATCTGAAGGTGACATTTTGACTCCTCCTGGCTCCGGGCTCAGTTTAGCCCATATGAACCTGTCTGTGGTATTCATAGTCTGAATGAGTTATTTATTTTGATCTAGGCCTGATGAGGTTACTGTGTTTGTGTCGAATTCACTACCTAGAAGTGCCTGCTTGCGATTTAGCTTGGCTCTGCGCAAGCCCCCTCAATGTAAATAGTCACGCGAGAGAATGTTTGTCATTTTGATATTTGTTTGTGCCTTTTCAGTGATTTTGATTAATGATTTGTAAATAAAGTCTATTTTGTTGTTTTGTGATGCAGTGTTGCAATGGGTGCTTTTTTCATTTGTAAACAGTTTTGCATGTGATGGTGTTCAGTCTTACACAAACACAACACACAAATGCAGACAAACAACATCACTTTAATTTTGTTTTAACTTGGAGTACATTACAAGCTTTCAGTGTGGAGCCTTTGCGGAAGAAACAGGGTGCACATTTCCACACGTGGAAGTTTATAACCTACAGGAGGGAAAATGACAACTTTGCATGCCAAAGTTGTAATTTTTTGCTACATTAGTTAAGAAAAATGAAAAGCATATTAATAATGCTTTTATTTTTATTTTACCCTTTGTCAGTACAACAGACATGAAAGTAACAAAAAAATAGGACACTTTGAGTTTGAGACCTACAAACTTTGTGTTTGTTCTTCTGTATTTTCTCTTAGAAATGTGAATGAGTGGGCGTTCTTGGTGTGTGTACCTATCTGTCTTGCTGTTCTGGGGGAATTGACTCTGGAGATCATTCAGGTGCTTGGCATGTTGGTGTTCACAGTACGAAAGCACCAGTGATTGATTTACTACTTCCTGTTCCTTTCCCCTCCCCCCCCTCAGCGGCAGCAGGTCACTGGCTCCTGGCGCTGTCTGCTTAGTGTCCTGCATGGGTTGGGCTTCAGACCCATGTACCCTGAAGAGCACTGTGAGTGCACTGTACTACTGGCACCACCAGGGGGCAGAATGACTGCAAGGACAATCCCAGCAGCAGCTGATGGGGTACCAGCACCCCCACTCGCCCAACACATACAAATACACACACACCCCTATTTGATGATAATGGGAGGGTGAGGACAGCCTTCTTAAATACAGAGCTTACATTGGGTAGAGGATTGTTTTAGAATATGTCTGTAGCATAGAAGGGTAGATTCTTCACTATTCAGTTTTTTAAAAGAATTTAAAATCCTTGAGTACTTAAAATGTTAAAATTCCATAGCGGTTTGATTTATATATAAAAATAATAATTAGCCCATTGATAAATTGATTTACTGATCTACTTATTTTATTAAACCAAATTTAGAGAAACAAATTTTCAATTCAGTTCTATCATTTCAACCCATTTGAACTATTTTCATAGTTCAATACACAGGTGTGGGTGTATAAAATGGCTGTATTTGAATAAATTTTAGATTTGAACACCAGCCAAACTTTCCTTCATGCAAATCTTAGGCTCCTAATATTTCCAGATTATTTAAATGATACATTTTTTCACCGCCAGGGGGCATTTTGTACCTCCAACTCATTTGATTTAAAAACACATTTTAAATTCAGTTTAGCGTGGCACTTTCCTGTCGGAATTTAGAGCACATGCATGTATAAGAGTTTTAATAGAATAAGTGTGTGTAGCAGGAAGAGTAGGATCTCTACAGTAAAACAGTGATCTGGAGCAGTTAGCGACTGGAAGAGTTGCACTTTTTACTTTTCTCAATATAAGGACCCAACAGGGAATTCAAGTCCAAGAGGGTTCGCCCAACTACCCTCTCGTTCCATCTCAACAGCATCACGCCATTACGACCTTTCATTTCCGTCTTCTGCAACTCCAGATAATCAACTGCTTTAAACAAAGCGATGAAGCGTAAGTTTAGTGAAATATTGTTACCTATTTGTTAGTTTCCGGAATTAACACAATTAGAAGGTGTCAAATGAAACTAAATAATATCGCGGTTTAATGGGTTTTTCTGCTTTCAGTTTTTCGGTTTCTTTGTTTTTTGATTTTGTCCTTGCACAGCATGGGGTTGTGTTTGATTAATGCAGCGCTAAATCCTGTCTAGTTGCATGATCTTGTCCGATGGGGCTCAATCCTCAACTGAGAGTCCACCAAGCCGGCAGCCTCCACTGAGCCTCATCCCTGCTGCATCTGCCGAGAGTCCTGCCCGGGACGAGGTGAGGGAAGTGCGCAGAGAGGGGCGCGACTCACCGTCTCCCAAGGCAACGCTGTGGCTCCGCCTCTGGCCCAAACACCGCTGTGTTCTAAGGAAAGTTCAGGGCCTCCCCCCCCCCCCCCCCCCTTCCAACCATTAAACAGCTGGGTGTGAGGAAATGGCTGTCACCAGGAGCAGTCCAGCCGATACATCTGTCTGTCTGTCTGTCTGTCTGTGCACGTCGGTCACCTGTCCTGTTGAAATGGGGCATTTTTTATATTCTATGGGCTGTCAGGTAATAGCTTTTCTGCTTGTCAACTTCACTTGTGAATAGTTTCCTTTAGAGTGCAGTGTATTCCAGGTTTTAAAGTGTAACTCGCTGAAAGTCTCTTGTTTTGATGTGGTATTCCTGATCTTACTATTCAGTAAGTGAGAAATTTTTAAAGCAAAAAAACACCAGAGAAAGCGTAATTATCTTCCATAGAAAATGAATTATTAAATGAATGTAATTGTTTATATACTTTAAAGGTTTAGTTGAATGAAGAAAATCAGAGTTGCTGCTTCCAGTCCTCCAGAATTGTATCTAAGAACAAAGCACATTGAACTTCAAATTCCTCTCAATAACACACAAAATATCTTATCATAAAAAATACATTATCACAAAGATTATATCTACAAATTAGCTAACATACACTGAGCCTATATATACATGAGAAAGTAGAAATAATGACACAATTAAGCCTTTCAGAGCAAATATGTGGAGAGGTGGATAATGGGATTTTAAGAGGCTTAGGAAGCCAGAAATCCTATTAGTGTCTGTTCTTATCTATCTACCTAAGGGAACTTCCCTACGGGATCAATAAAGTTTCTATCTATCTATCTATCTATCTATCTATCTTATTTGTGACAGCAAATGAAAGACTGCAATATTGAACGGCAAAGACAAAATTTGGTGCTTAAAGTTATTTTAAAATGCCCGAATCCCTTTCCAGTGTGTGACCCGACGGTGCTTAAGGGAACTCGCTGATGTTCTAACATTACATAGCCGTACTTAATGGCTGCAGTTTACCACGATTTGGGCGGAACATTGTGGAGTCGTTGCCCTTTGTCAGGACTTTGTGGTTCATCCAGATTTCATCATGGAGGCCTGCGGTGATCACGAGGGTGCAGTTTGCTCCCTGCAGCCAAACCCGGGCTCTGGCGCTCTCTGCAGCCCCCTGTCCCCCTGGGCCTCGGGGAGTTAGGAGAGCGGTTGCCATGGATACAGACTTACGGGGATGCGGACACCTCTGGCCCAGTTAGACTCGGAGATGAGCAGCCCTTTTCCACCGACTCCTCTATAGGTGAACAGACTGTGAAGTGATCTAGAGGCCTTTCTCCTGATCTGCCCTAAGTGTAGGTCAGCTGTGGGTACGATAGCTATGATATCAGATTGGTTTTGAAGCCGTATTCTCCTGGATTCAGTCCAGGAAATTCATTTTTGTCCCCTGTAGGGGACATTCATCTTTGATCGTAATCTCAAGAGCAAAATGTTCTACTATGCTGAGACCGACACTACAAGGGACATTCAAAAAAAGTAAAGGAGTATATGAATCATACAGAATGTGACAGGTTTATCCTGTGTACAACATTAATATTGACCAAAAAGTCTTTTTTCAAAGTTGACTCCAAATGATGGCCTAAATCAGTGGTGTCAAACTCGTGCCATGGAGGGCCGTGTGTATGCAGGTTTTCATTCCAGCCTCAGATCTTGATTATATAATTAGTTAAATTATTTGCTGAATTAGGGATGCAGGTTTGTGCACAATGGTGACCCGACGTCTATGGTGACCCGCATTGTCTAAATAAAAATTTTCTTATATTCTGTGCTTCAATGCAGTTAAACGCATATGGCTGAATGAGTAATTGGACTCAATTAAGGCAGCATTAATTGGTTGGAATGAAAACCTGCATACACACGGCTCTCCATGGCAATGAGTTTGACACCACTGGCCTAAATCATCATCAGTAGGATGCATTTGAAGGTGAACAAATTGTTTTCCTTCCAGTTTATATGTCTGTTTATTTAAAAAGCAAACTAGACAAACCCAAAGTTTGATCTAGGTCAAGGATACTCAAATTCGGCCTTTGTGCCAGTAGTATTGCTGGTTAAATTTTCTACCCTAGCGTTATTTGACTGATGAATGGCACTAATTGCTAATTGGCCGGTGATTTAACCCACCTGGTGCCCCAGGTTTAAATCAGGACAAATGAAAACCAGCAGAACTCCTGGCCTCCAGGTCCAGATCAGATTTGAGTATCCCTGGTCTATGTGATTCCAGAAATCCAGCAGACACACTAAGGTGGGCAACAAAAGCCGTATCTGTTTCTGGTTTTCATGCCAACTTCTGGGCTTAATTACTGCATTAACCCTAACATTTACACCATTTGACATTTTGGCATTTCTCGGTAAGTGCAAGAATGACAGCTGAAGACTCTTTTGCATCCTTACATGACATGTTCTACTGTGATCTAGTCTACAAGTGAACCAGTGTTGGCGTGCACAGCCATTCAGCTCGTTTAGCCTGGGTAATTGGTGGAAACAACCAACCCTGCTCCACCAGCTGAATACAGATCATACACCAGTGATCTTCATTCCTGGTCCTGGCGAGCTGTAGGATCTGCTGGTTTTTGCTTTTGCCTTAATATCAGCAACCAATTCAGACCCAAGAAGCCAGGTGAGGTGAGTTAACTGTGCAATCGATTGCTTTAATTGATCAATTAAGTGCTGAGAAACTACAAAAACCAGCTGACGCTGCGGCTCTCCAGGATCTGGAAAGAAGATCATTGTCATACACGTATATGACCCAGCGCTGCTGACTGGCCTGCTCTGGTTCAGTTATGCACTGAAAATCTGGGGCAAAACTCACATTAACCTCAGTCTGTTTCAGCTTGTTTATTCTTGTTCAGAGCAATTTGTTTCTGAGATTATTTTAAGGCAAAAACAAGGAGGTAGGTTTTCTGTTCAAAACAGGTTTGGAATTCCAGTGTCCAGAACCGTCCTCATTGGATAACAAATGATCTTTAACGGATGGATATGCTTGATCAAATCCGCAATACATAAAAGTGTTTGTTGGTGTTTTCATGCATGGGACTATAGTCGATTCTTCATTATTTGGGGTCACGCTCCGCTGCCCCCGCAGTCCGTCAGTGTCTTACTGAGATGAAAGTCTGGCCGTGTCACATTCTTTCCCCGAGGCCTGTCAGATGGCACTGAGGGGGCGGAGTCAAGCCCTGTGTGAGCCCTGCAGTCATAATTAAGCCATAACTGGGGGGAGTGCAATGTCTCTAAATGACAGTCACTGATTGGTCAGCGTCCTTGTGTGCCAGGACGCTTAAGGACAGGACAAGAAGGGGTGGAGACTGGCAATATAATACTGAATGTCTCTAAATCCGTCTAGTCTGGCACAGGGATGGGCGGGGAAGTGGGAGAGGAAACAGGAAGCAGAACCGCATGTGGGCACAGCAGGCATCAGGAAATAAGTTCATAAAATGAGCTTAAATCAAATTTACGAGGATATTAAATCATGATCCTATGTCCCTCTGTCCCGTTGCCTTAGGGGACTGCGCACTGCGGACTGGGGTTTGGGGACTGGGCTGTGCTGTGCTGAGCTGGACGGGTTCCAGGTCACATGTTCCAAAGAAAGGCGAGGCACCATTCCTGTTCTGCTGTGGTCACTGACCCATTGTCCTATAGGGACAATGGTGGAGTAGCTTCTGCATGGCATGAGCTGATTACTTATATATTTCCACCAGAATCCATAGCCTTAAAGTTGGTGCCATTGATTTTGTCTCACTCTATGGATTTTCTATTGTCAGCTACGTGCCCCAGTATTTCACCCACACTCACGCTGGCATACTGAGCTGTGAGTGGTACTGCCCCTTCCCATCTTCAAACAGTAATTACACCACACACTCCAGCCTGGCCTCTCTGTTCTGTGTCCCCTCTCCATGAACCTAGATGGTGGTGCTTATACTACAGTGTTTTACATGAATGCGCTGCTTCAAGGCACTTTGGCAGATGGCTGAAAGCATCTGCCAAATGATTAAATTGTAAATTGCATTTCGATTGTATATATGTAAATCAAATCAGAAAAATGCTTCACACTTCAAATTATCTTAAGCAATGTGGCCTCTAAATTGTCATATTGCAACTAGCTTTTTATGGGATTTGTCAGATTAGTCTGATTTCTTTAGAACCACTTGACTGGCGTGTCAATATTTCCTGATTAAACAAACTCATTGTACTTGTTTTTCTCTTCCGACTGACAACGTATAATCAGCTTAGGTCTGAAAATCTATAATCTCAATATGGAGAGATGATTCATTTTCTGTGACATCTACCTGCAAATTAAAGCTTTTTTTTTAAAGTTCATTTTCTTCGGCTGCATTTTGATCTGGTTTTGGGACAGGGAGGGTAGCAGTCTCCACACAGGGAGTTCTGCCATGTACCACACTTCAAGAGTAACCCTGAAGACAAGCAGCTCTGTCTTAACCAGGACTGGCCTTCCCAGTATCTGATGTCTTGAGGTTTGACTCTTCACAGAAACAATGTCAGTGTTGTCTGTGAAAAAATATTAGAGAGAGAGAGAGATAGACAGACACAGAGACAGAGAGAGAGGGGGAAAGAGGGAGACAGAGAGAGAGAGAGAGGAGAGACAATTATTTTTAAAATAGTTTTTTCTCTTATAGTTATTATTTAGTTATGTTATTTCAGGGCACATTGCATTGGACAGCACAGATTTGTCGGCACTTCTGGAAACCGACGTCACACAACACATCTGACATCGATAATTGTCTGGAGTGCTGTTCTGTGTTTTATTACCTGAAAGGCAGCATCTTTCAGCTAATAAAATAAATAAAGATGGGTCAATAACATGTACATCCACTTTTTATGTTTATAAAAGTAAAATAAACTACTTTTGTCTGTTAGCTTATATTTTTAAAATAAATATACCTCCATTAGATCCCATATCCACATCTAATACTGCATAATGCAGCACAATCCATTAATGTGAGCTGCCCATGAGCAAATTATTAGCTAACTGGATATTGACCGAAAAACCATTTCAATCACTTACGAGAACCTTCCCTATCACATAAACTAGCAACTGAGGAAACTCTGTGATTTCCAGAGCGCAGTATCAATGTTAACACAGAAGGCTTCCTGTTTTAATGCGAGACACACGGCATAAATGACATCAAAGGTTTACACGTTGCGTGATGACAGGAGATTAAGGGAAGAAAACCGGTATGTGGCTTCCACCTGAAACATTAGATATGGATTAAAAAAAGGTTTGTCCAGGTGTGGCTGTTTCTGTGGCTGGGCAATGGACATACCCCAGGCTAAATGCTTTACATGGGGAAAAGATGACGGAAGTAAAAAAGGCTAACAGATATAAACTGATATGGGCTAAAGACCAGGGTTTAGGTATATTCACATCCCTGCTGACCCACACCCTGTAGCATGTAAGGTATGTTGTTATATGCGACTTACTATCTCAGTCAGCTTGGTCCTGCCCAAGCTCACTTCATTCAGGCACAGGTACAGCTTGCAGTATGTTTGTTAGGAAAGATCATGGCAGGATGTTAGTATGATCTAAATATTTAAGAAATATTGTCATTCAGGAAGGGGAAAGTTTTGGTTGGTTGGGAGTGACAGCTTTTAAAATTGTGCTAGCCATCCCTGTCAATCCTACGGGTGCTTGCGATTCTCCTTTGAACAGCGCATGAAGTGTCATTGACTCTGACTCATGAGTCCTCAAAGCGGGGATGGCAAGAGATGGCTGAGTATTATAGCTTAGTAATGCTGCTTGTGTATAGTTTAATTAGTGTGTGAAGGCAGGAGGTGGCTTACCTCTTGCAGATTGGTATACCAATTCCAGCACCTTGAACTGAACTTTAGTTGCTGCTGCTAGGCTACTACACTTCACACACGATATCAAAAGGACATTTAGTGCATTTAGTTTATTTAGTGCATCATCATATTGGTTACCCATGGAGATCCTATTTTAAAGAGTTGCTGAAGGGCTTCCCCCAGTTCATAACAGTGCTGAGGTAACACGGAGCTTCCAGAGCCAGTGTGTAAACTGAACTTCCCTGTCTGAAAAGCAGAAGGGCCAGATGGCTTAGATAACCATGTGTGGAGACTAATGTGAGAATGACACAGCTTTCATTTTTCATCTGAGCGTTATTTTCCGTTTTAAAAGGGAGCTGCTCGGGTCATCCCAGTCAACATCCATTTTTCCTCACAGACACCCAGGGAATGCAGTAATAACATGGGGTGATTGATCATAAAGCTCAATGGTGTGTCAATAGTGAGGTTTTGAGGTCACTCTTGTTGTACTGATTGAATGGCTTGGGTATTTAATTACCCAGCTGCCTATTCCCCATCTCGCAGCTGACAGCTCTGGGCTTAATCACCAACTTGCCAATGCTGTCACCAAAAAACCTGAAGAGCATTTACACCACTATCTCTCCCTGCATTCCTCACCAGCAAACAGTGGTGGCTTCTTTCAGTCTTCCTGTTTTCTCTCTGTTGAATCCTAGTTAGAAGATTCTTACTTAGAAGAATCATAGGGCTAAGGTCTGATTTTAGCTTTAACATTGCCTGGTCACACCTTAAAGAGCAAAGATTGTCCACTTTGTGATCGCTAAAAATATAGGCATTTAAGTGACGATAGTTTTGGCTGAATCTTGGATTAATTAACTACAGCTTCAGTCTAAAATAAAGCTTGTGTATCCCTGATTTACTTTGCTTTATTTTACATTTAAGCTCCTCAGAATCACCTGCCGGGTCACAGGTGTTTCTCTTTGGAATCTGCATCTTCATCAGAATGTGACCACAGGATCGATGAGGACTAATGTCATTTTAGAAACGTTTCCTCCAGCTACAGTATGACTAAACAAAGGAAGATGGAGACGCTCTTCTTCTGGGTTTTGTTGCACTCCATTGACTCATTCCACATGTTAGGAGGACTGGCAGGATTTCAGATAAGGACCACTGCAGTAATATAATCTATCAGACCATCTGGAACCCTGATGCTGGTTGTAACCAGTGTGGACTGTGCAGGGATCGACCTGCTGTCCCAGCAGCCAAAGGGCAGTATGAGCAACAAGAGACACAAATAATCTATTAAGCTGAAATAAAAAAGCCATGGCCTGGGCTATAGACTGTTGGGTGGCCGTCCTGTTGAAGGCTCTGGTCCAGTTTGTGAATGGGCCCCACGGTCTGGTGTCAAATCTGGACCGTGATGTCCTTTGCTCAGCTTCCACTGGCTCCTGACGGAGAGAGCTGAATTTCTGGGCTGTTTCATGAAAAGCAGCAGCTTGATGTCACGCGTTTCAGAGGAGAGTGCCTACTTTTCCATGCTCCAAATTCCATGTTACAAATTGAAGGAAAAACTGAAAAAAGGGGCAAAAAAAAGCATCGGAAAAAGCTCTTTTCTGGTCTCCATGGGACAATTGGCAGTGTCAGCGAGGGACTCAAGCACACGTGCCTCTGTTGCATTATTCATTTTGACAGGTAAGAGCAGTTTCATTTTCCCTGCAATGCGTATACTCTCTGTGTCCATTCCACTGAAGCTGTTACTCAGACTAAAACATAAACTAAAACCCTGTTCTTCTATTTACCACCGCACATCACTGACTGGTCTCTCATGAGAGCGTGTCAGATTTGTCCGGTGCGTGTAGGTACAGGGCGGTGAATTTAACCCCAGTACCATGTGTTTATGGGGAACCTCTCACTGGTGTGGGGTGGTCAGTAATGAGGGCTGGATGCTTCCACCTGGGCTTAATTTGAGGCCCATCTCCTCACACACAGTGCATATAAACACCATGGCTCCCCCTGGGAAGTGGGAACGAGGCTAAGAGCTCTGCAGGCAGGGGGAGAACCGCGCTTATAGGCTGGACACTGCTTCTCTCCCCAATATCTTCTATAACACCATCAGGAACAGCTTGTGTTATTTCACCTGCAAGCAATGAGGGCTAAAGTCACCATGCTAATATTCGCCTCTCTCTTTTTTTTTTGAGTCAGTACAGAAACAGAGCAAAAATAAATGCTAAATCTTCCCCTTTCACCCGCTGTACTTGTGTCTTGTGTAAGGGTTTGAGAAATGCTTGTGCCGTAATTATTTCCCTGCTGCTCCAGTTTCTGCACATGGCATTGTTTGCGCAGTGATGTGCATCGCAAACACTGAAACAAGGCAAAGCCACTGTTTATGTTCAGCAAATCTGGGATCATTTCCACGAATGCAGCATTATTAGGTCTGTGTGTGTGTGTGTGTGTGTGTGTGTGTAATTTCAGTATGTGTGGAACAATCCTCATTAAATCTAGACGCAATATAACAAATCCTTTTTGTTCATGGATAAAACGTGTTTTTTTTTCAGTTTCTTCACAAAAGAAGACATGCTGGCTGCACCTGTCATTTACTTGAAATAAACTCAATTCCACTAATGACATTTATAAATATAAATCTGTGTAGTATTGAGAGGCCCACTCATCAACACCCTCCCCCATACACACAAAAACACCCACAAAAACATACATACACACACTTCTCTCCCATCTGCTTTTTTTTGTAAACGTGGTTATGTGCATATGAAAGATTTTTTTATTTATATAGAATACATTGTGGTAGGAGAATTATCAAGAGCAGTCAGAGCTGGATTTGCTACAGGATATCACAGTGCTGTCCCAAACCGAAATGAAAGTGACGTCCAACGGATATAACCCTGAAATCGCTGCTTTTTAACACAGGCCTGCAAATCAGGAGCTTAGTAAAAAGTGTACACCATTTGTACTTTGCAATCAAAGGGCACCATCGGGCTTTGATTTCTCTCCAATATGCTTCATGTGAAGACACGTAGAGCCCCCGGGTGATTTTATTTCAGGCTGGTGACTGTTGCAAAGTGACTAGGCTGCACAGTGATAAATCTCATCAGTTTTACAGCTCGTGGGGTGCTCAGCTCAATGCTTAAAACTTCCTGTCGGCAGCTGCAGTTATCTCAGTGGTGCCAACTGTCACTCAAAAAGCTTATTTCCTCTTTAGTCGCTGGACTCCAAAACTGATTCGTCTTTGAAAACATCACCAGAATTCGCAATCACCACAGACACATCTATCTTCATAAGGTTTCATAAGGCCGGACTGACAAAACTCAAACTCTGATTTGGTAATGACGCTGTATCCACCTCAATGCTATCCGAAGCGTTGGCTGATCACTTCAACACTAGAGCTTTTCCAAGTGAATAATTCAGTTCACCTCATTAAAACAGACTCCTTTTGCAGGATGTTGCCGAAGGTCTTTTTTTGTTTTGTTAGGAACACATGAAATGTGCAAAATAAAAAGGCCCTCTACATAGCCCATGTTATTTCTATTTATTTATTTATTTATTTATAGTGATGGAAGTCCCTAGCCTTCTCAGGACAGCAGATGTTCATAAACACAGAGAAAGGGGTGCAGACTGAAATTAGTCAAAGGGACCCTCTGCCAACCATGAACAATTTCTTGGCTCCATGGAACAATTATATGTGATTTAATTTTGTTATGATTACATTATAGGTTGGGCAAGCAATTTGCACATTCTTTGGAAGAAATTGTCAATAGGTAAAGGTTACATGGCGCCTGTGGGGTTTCAGAGATTGCTGGTAGGCAATGAAGAAAGGGATCAAAACGTAGAGATTGCAAAGGGACTAGCCTTTATGTCCTCCTCAAGTATGCACTTGTGAGTGAAAATGGGCCATATTCTAGATCACCAGGCCTCTGTTCTGACCCTTTTTCTATCTGAGCAGAGAAACAGCAGAGCCATTTACACAGCTATTAAACTCTTATTATGGGGTATGAAGGGTAAAACTTTACTTCAGATCTGAAGTAAGAGTCTGTCTGCTTTCTTCAACTTACGTAACATTTCACAGCAAAAATGTTTCACAGATACAGTACGAGAACGCACAGCCAGCAGGTGAGTCAGAGGACTCATTAGCAAAATCAGCAGGATCGTTTAATCAAATTTGGGATTATGCTGAAATGTGCTCACATTTGCCAGGGTGCATGCTCAGCCATTGACAGGTTATGGAAGGTTATGGAGATGAAGCTGATGGCTTTCAGTCAGAAACCAACAGCGTTTAGGTTTTCTTCCTCATTCTGCCATCCCAGTACAGAAGCCCTGTGGCTCTTCCCCCCTTTAATTCAGTCCTGGTCGTTCAGGAGCTTGAAACAGACATCACATATGAAGCTAGCTGGATACATTTAGTTTTACTGCAGTCAATATTATTTCTGCTACATGCTACAGTTTTAAGAATTTTAAGAATTTTTTACTTAATAATTAGTTTCCACTGTGAATTTAATATTGTTCGTCTGGCTAAGATTCGTTAATGTAGCATGGCTAATTACCGCAGTCCTATGCATGGTTGGAAAACTGCTTATTTTACCAACTATTTGTTAAGTAGTGAGGTGTAGCGAGGTGTAGCTAATGACAACACAAAACTTTTGTACAATTTTTTGCTACATGGAAAACAACGTGAGTATTTTAATCCCAAATGGGCTCAATGAAGTGATATTCCATGACTCCTAGTCAGAAGGAATCATTAGTGCCTAGGTCTGTAGTATTTTTTATTTAGGTTGTGAGGCACACCAAAGCAAGTTCACCCTTTTGCATGCGCTGGAGTGGGAGAATATTACTACTTTGGAGATGTGTGGCCACTCAGCCTGCTCCCTGCAGTCATCCCTCCTCAGCTCCCAGCGTGGAAGTCATTACAGGAGGATATCGCTGCTGTGCCTCCACTCACAGTCCCACAAGAGCTGCCTTGTGAAACAAAGCTCAGATAGTGATATCACTCAAACTTTCCCCCTTTGAAAATTTTTGTCTTATTTTCTTTGACATATTATGAGTTAAACACACACACACACACACACACACAATAAATGTGTCACACGCCAGTGTGACACCCCTGGGAGGGAGATGCGGCAGTTCTGAGAGTGCACCGTCGGTTGCTGCATGGAGAGAGAGAGCACACCCACACTAACTCGAAATCAAATAAATGAACCTCTTCACCCGTCCCCCTCACGGGTTCTGGGCAAAAACAATAAACTAAAACTACAGACTAAAATAAGGAAGACAAAAGACAAAAAAAAGTTAAATTGAGCTGCAACTTTTCAGTTCCCCTCTCATAGCTGGCACACTTTTCAGCAGACCAGCTCCTCTTGCTTTTCAGTGGCAGGACGCCCTCTCGGCGTGTGCTCCCGGTCTCAGCCCCAAAATGTGGAGAGGAACACACCTTTAAGCACCTGGGCTGATTATTGCATGTGCTCTCTCCACCTGCCGGCGCAGCCGAGACCAATCCGCTGGCCGGATGCCACAAAATATTCGGTGAGTGCTCTCATCCTAAGCCATTCTGAGTGATAGAGATTAATCGCCGAAATTCATGAGATTGCAAACAAATTGCATGCAACCAAGCTTGAGAGATTATTCAGCACTACTTGAGCTGCGATGCTATGTGCTAGTCATTCAATAAGACTGTGCTCCAGTCCCTTATTAAAACTGTGCCACTATTAATGAGATCTGATTCATTTGCATATATCATCAGTTTTTCTCACAAGCGAGTGAGCAGACACTAGCTCTGCGGTCACGTTGCCTCATGGGAAGACAACGATCCACTCAAATGCATTCTGTTCTCTTCAGTCTCGTCGCACACTTCACAGATTCTGGTGGTTACATTACATTTAGGAGATACCCTTATCTACAGTGATTTGACAGAACTTACAGAATAACATACAATTGATTTCATACAGCTGGATATGTACCAAAGCAATTCAGCTTTAGCATCTGCCTGATTGCTGCACCAGGTATTGCGAGTTTTCCTCGATGGCGACAGTTATCAAAAAGCAAAGATATACAATATAAAAATGGAGAGAAGTGGGCATTTATTAAGAGGAACAGAGCTTGTTTAATTTGTGTGAGCTAAAATCGCATATATTGTTTGTTGTAACTTGGCTTCATTTTGATATCAATACTTTTGACAGCTGAACTAGATTTTGCAAGTTTAAATCAATGACTTATAGACAGTGCTTTGTATGTGTGAGTAACTTGGCATTTTTGTATGTTGAAAAAGTTTTTTTTGCTGAGATAATTTATTATACAAAAGCCATACTGGTGATTGGGCTTTGAAATGAGCATTGGCTATATGTCCGGCAGCAGATCTGTGTCTTGCTTAACGTGTATCAATTGTGACACCAGGAAGGGAATTGGGGTGCTGTCCACCAGGGGGTAGCACTGGCGCCACTTACTGTGGACATGTCTATTTAACTAGACAGGCCAGCACGCCTTCAGTTAACCTAAGCTTGAGAAGCCCTAGGACCAATAAATGATATAATCGTTTCACAAACTACTACACATAATGAAATTTATGATCACAAAACACTGACCGATGAGGTTTTCTTTGGTTGTTAAATCGCTTTGGTTTTCTACATTGAATTCAATGGGCAGCAAGCACTTTTGCCCTCAACATGCGCAGTAGAGGCTGTTTCCCATTATGTCCTAGGCTTCACCGCCTGGCGCTGCCCACCCTTACCAGTTCCTATGTACGCTCTATGCTACTTACAGGTGTGGCCATAGCTGTGATTCATGATAATCGCATTGGCTATAGAAGACAGCCTAAATATTGGGGTTTATAAAAGATGCCTGGGTTTCAGGCCTAAGAGGACAGTTTTGGACTGACTATATGAAATGCGGAAGTGGCTTTGGTTGTTTTCATATATAGTTTTATGTTGAAGATTTTTTTCCTGCCCCTTTTTTTTTCTGTGGAGTGTTTTGTTGACTATTTTTCCTCATTTTGTGTTTGAAGGTTTTGGTGGGTTTTTCATTCTGGGACTTAATAAATGGCGGCACTTCAGCAAGCCAACCTTTTATCTGAGTTTATTTTGTCTGTTCACTGCGTGATGCAGAGTCGCTCCCTAGTCCTGCATCGCACAACGCTGCTAAATTGTATTCTCCCCTACAAATATACGAATAAATAAAATGATGTCGCTATTCCACAAAACAATATGAAACATTTTGGTGAGAATTCATAATGAGCCTGCAAGTATTATAAGTCATAAAGTTTCTCAGATAAGATCAGAGGCTTTATAACCACAAAAACTGTGTCAAGCTGACAGCTATCTGGAAAGACCTGACATTGTACTTTTTATGCCGCAGAAAGAGCACTTTATGCAGAAAAGCCCTTATCTTCCATATTAGCCATTAAGCTGCAGGAGTGTCCATATCTGCACCCAGCACAGGATGTTAGCTGGCATGGTGTGTTGAGGGTATGAGCATTTCCTGAAAGCCTTGAAACATCGGCATGCTGAGAAAACCAAATCTAAAACCACCATCATGAGTCAGCGTGGCATCACTTACTGTAAAGATGCTTATCTTAAAGGCTTACTTCAGTCTCGTATTACCAATGGGAGACAAACAGGAAGCAAAGAGCTGGAGAGAGATAAAATATTGTACGAAATGGCTGGAAATCTTCAGATGTCCAGAGATTGAAATCAAAGGAAAAAGCATATTGCAAAAAGGCTAAAATATGCAAACACGCAAAGGTGCCCACAAAATTGTACTTGCCACAAATTGCAGTTTCGCATACATAGAAAGCTTTTCTATCAGCTTTGTTTTCTTGCATACTTCGATCAATTTGCTGATACCTTGCTGGGCTTTAATGCAGTCATGCCCTGCGTCTGCCCCTTAGGAAGTGAACAAATATATTTTGTTTGGAAGTTTGTTATTTGTCACACATTGTTAGGGTGAGGACAACCTGGAAGCAATTTAAGAAAATTACAATTTCATGGGTTGGGTTCTTTCCCCCAGGTAGTCATCTTAAGTGGCAACATCAAGCAGAGTTCTTAGTGCTCAAGGGTCAGCTTAGATCTTACAACACTCAGATCTGTCATTAGCTCCTTGTTGCCGGTGGGGGGGCTGCTTGCTGGCTGCTGAACCCCACTGGTACAAACTGCGGAGCGCCCCCCCCCCCCCCCCAACTTTGTACTCAGAAGCATCTGCCACGACAGGGCTATATTTGGGAGAAGTCCACATCGTATCCCCACTTCCTTATCCCACCCAGCGTCTTGTATCAAAGAACTGCACCCACACAGACAGGGCAATATTTTGAACAGGGTCCTTGTCAGATCAAAGCATTCCTCAGTGTAGAGCATGGCTCCATGTAATCTTTCCACTGAATTAATAAAGCACAGACATCAAGAGGTTAAATCTACATGCCTGACTAGTGTTAAATCTACATGCCTGACCAGTAAGTTCACTCATTGGCCATGGAAAATCAATATTAACCATGAAATATTTGTTTACAAAAAATTGTTTTCAATGATGTGCAAATAAGTCTTGAAATACAAGCATTCCATGGTTACACTTAGAGGATACAGGACCACTAAGAGTAATTTCCAAAAGGAAGGGGTAATATTTTCTTTCAATTTGAAAGTGGTCAGCAGAGAAAGAATACAGGGGGCAGAGCATGGTATGTATACTTTTATTTATTTATTTATTTATTTTAGATTGAAATAAGAAACAATGTGTTGGGTTGTACTGTAGCTTTATTTCTACCAGCTTCGGAAATGGGAGACAGGAGACAGAAAGATTTACGTGTAGGTCACAGCTGACTAATCCAGCCTACATTAACAGTCTCATTACACACTGAGCCTTTGGGGGGGGCAGACATTGATTCTGTGGGAGGATGATGGGGGGGTTGATGTGCTTGATTTATGTGGAGAAGCCCCAGTACCGCGAGGTAAATGCTCTAATTTGTGTGACACCATGAGGAAATGGGAGCTGTCCTCATTAAAGTCTAGACCCAGAGGGACTCAGTGTTAAACAGCTCAAACTGTTTTGATGGGCGGAGAGCAAGTATTAGGGACATTGTAACCGTACCCATGCATTTAAAATGGAGGTGTGTGTGTGTGTGTGTGTGTGTGTGTGTATTGGGGGGAATGGATGGCCATTTATATATTTATATAGTGTGGAGAAAGAAAATTATATTTGAATTTCTATACTGTCTAGCCAAGTGAAGAGAAATGTAACCCAATAATCTTAAAATTCAACACAAAAACATGCACCAGGGTAGAGGATGTTTCCTCATTGTACTGCTCACTCAAAAGGGTTAATTATACTAATAACACAGTGGACAAAAATGGCCAGTCAAAACTATACTAAAAACAATAACTATATTTTGGGCACAACCTATCCTATTTTTTCTTTTCATTCATAAATATATTTAAACATAATTAACTTTTTAAATTAAATTCTTTGAAATATAATTCCTGTAATTATCAACTAATTATGGCCACAGAACAATTAATAATAATAATAATAATAATAATAATAATAATAATAATAATATGAAAAACGTGTTCTTTATTGGAAGAGAAAAAATGTTGAAATGGAATCATTCCCATATGTGCATCGTTTCCACGGCAATGACAGTGTCAAATGCCGAGACCCTTCACAGCCCTAGTTGCCACATAGCTACTGAATGCAGTTAAATAGCTTAATCTTAATCCTCGATCCATTTCGCGACATAAAGAAAGGCACACCCACTAGTATAAAAAATGTAATTGGCATCTCTAAGGACCACGGAGAGGGAACGTTCACATAAACAAATGCACTCTCCAATAACGAAATTCAACCAATGATAGATCGAGGTAATCGGCTGTGCAAACGAGAGCGTTGCAGTGTAGCCGAGCTTGCTGGTATTCAGAGGCGGATGAAACCGCAGAGATGGATATTTCAGTTGACCAATAAAATAGTCACCTAGTAAGAAAATGCAAAGAGGCCAACGTGGTATTATGCATGTATCTAGGACAGGAAACGCTCTTCTTACGAGATGGGGTTTGTAAATATTTACAAGTTAGTACGATAAGAACCAATAGCGAATACCCGGAGGCGTTCCCCTGAGCAGTCGGCTAGCTGCCTAGATAGTTTGAGTGAATGGTAGGGGGCAATGATGGAGGCTTGATTGTGGAGTTTGTGTCAGTGTTACATTGCTGGAATCCACATTCTCATATTGGACTAGTACGACTTCCCCGTTGATCCTTGAAGGGAAACCATGTTTTCTCCCTATGTTCAGCTTCCAAGCTACCTAGCATTGCTAACTTAAGCGACTGAAAGGTAGCTGTAGTTGGAGATCAACCCAGGTGCTTGCCTTTTCATTTAAATGGTTGATGATACTGCACAAGTAGCAGACAATTATCTCGCTAGCAAGTCATGCAACCACATAACAGACTAGTTAACTAAGCTGCTTGCTAAACAATTGAGGTAAGTAAACAAACGTTTTCATCAGTGTTTTATATGGTTGACGTGCTGTCATTCAGTCGCAAGCAGGACATTACATTAGCTAAAGTTTTCACGGTAGCTGGCTGACCAAATTGGCGCTAACGATAGACACTTGGTTAACTGTGAGTCTTTTCGTCAGCTTGGATAGCAAACATTAACTCGCATACCATGAGTAGCTCACCTCTCTAGTTAGCGGGCTGGGTATGATTGATATTTTATTCAATTTGGATAATTGTTTGCTGACTGGCTAACATGAGCTGCTAGTTTAGCCACCAATTGTAGATCTGAACATGATACCTTTAACGGTAACAAATGTTTGCTCAACGTCGTTGGGTTTTGCTTGATGCACATATAACGCTAGATAGCTAACAAACTAACATTTAAGTCTTCATTACACCGGATTGCTTAATATCGTAGTTAGTTGCGTCTTAAGTTCTAGCAAAGAGAAGAGGATCATACAGCGGTTGCTGCTTAGCTTAGTCTTGTGTTACTGATCAAGCCAACGTTAGCTTGCACCGGTAAAAAGCTACTTGATTATTGTGAGCAAATGATCCAGTGTTGTCTAACGAGCAGTGTTTAAGATTAGTAGCAATCTAGCTCGCCATCGGAAGAAACTAGATATAAGTTTCTACCCTCATAGCCAACATAGGGAGACCGTTAATTAATTTGTGTGGAATGTTTTTTCCTAACAGGCGGACTTACTGGCTTGCCAGTGGCTGGCTGGCTTGTCGAAGTGCACGTAGCTACCTTAGCGTGATGCAACATCAGTTGATTAGTAAACACGAATGTTGAATAAGAAATTAAATCCAGGTAGACCGTTAACTCGTGGTGTTAATTTCAGCACGGCGTGGCTTTGCATGGAAAGCACATTATTTGAGATGCGGACATTGAAACGATGCATACCGATATGAAAGACCTACTGCAGGGTTTGTAAGAGTTTGTTTTAGGTTGGCAATTGCTTTATTCTGTGTTGCCATTTGCTGATTTTCTGTGTAACGCTTTCTGTTTTTATCTTTCAACAGGGGTTGCAAAGCATTAGATGATTTCCTTAGCAACAAAAATAAGGTTTGGGAAAGTCCTTTTCTTCATAATCATGCACGATCCTGCCAGTCTCGACTATCATCAGAAGAAAGATATCATGCCCCCTCTTGTACTTCTATCCTGATGTTTTGTGAAGATATGCCAACTCAGCAAAAGAAGAGGAATCTTAGCGATACTGTTGTATATATTTTTTCATTTTAAAATGTCAACGACGCGCGTGCAGAAGTTGCTAAATATTGCACGTTAATTTAGAACATCCGCCACCAAGAAAACACGACAAAGCAAACGAGGAGTGAATATCTCCGTTGATCAAGAAATATGGCTTCAGTGTGGAAAAGGTTGCAACGTGTGGGAAAACATGCATCAAAATTCCAGTTCGTGGCATCTTACCAGGAACTCATGGTGGAATGCACAAAGAAATGGTGAGTGACGTGCAGCAGCTTCGTATTTTTATGGTTATTTTGCCTAGCTAGCCAAATATATTCGTACAATATAATGCATTCATATGCTGCCACATAGGAATGCTGAGCTGGCCTCTTCCGCTGGAGGTGGCGGTGATTTACGAAGTCCTCGCGGTCTGCAGGCAGGGAGGGGCGCGTGCCGTAGGACTCGGCGTGCTGCATCATATATTCTGCATCCGAGCTGTAACAAAAATGAGTGTGTTCCCCCTGGTCGTTGAATGACCCTCGCTTGCGCTTTAGTAGGTAGCAAGGCTGTATTTAGTCCCTGTGCTGCAAAATAACAGCAGCTGAGGAAGTATATTTCGCAAAGCGTAGGTATAAGGAATGATAAGTATTTTCTCGCGAAGACCGAATGCACTTGGGAAAAGCTCAAAATACGGCTGTACCGAAGAGACTGACGTTACAGTAATGAATTAAATATGTTAAACTGTTAAATTGTACTAAAATTGAGTACAACCTGGATCATTACTTTGAGACTTGATCACTGATCCAGTAAAAGGGTATGATTGCGTTAATTTTGTACACATTTACATTTATCTTTTATTATAATTTATCGACTGGCTTCTTTGGGGAAAGGTGGTAGGTGTGTTAGTGCACAGGGACTTGCATCCCCCTGGTGACCTTTGGGTGTGCTGAAGCTGGCTCTGCTGTCGCTGGGTTGGGGCCTCTCCACTGCAGCATGGCAGTGCAGAGGCAGTGCACTCCTGCTCCCTGCTCCAGCAGTGCCATGGCTCTTGCTCTTTCCTGTCAGAGTGGTAATTGAGATGGATGCACACAGAATCTGGGCCATCAGATTTCAGTGGAAATTCCCTGCACTCCCCTGTCTGAGTGACACAGTGTTGCACCAATCTAAACATCTAAATGTCACTGGATGACGATGGGTTGGAAGGGGAAAAACTTGTTAGATGAAGAAAAACAGTTTTTTTGTTTTTTGTTTTTTTGGCTGTATTCACACCTTTTTCTTGAGAGTTTGCTTCCGAGTTTGTTTAAGCGATACTGTAGCTTTGAAAACAATCCTGTCTGCATTTGGCTGCCAATGGACAAAAAAAGTCATTTCTTAACTCACCAGGAGTCGAGATGGTGAAGGTTGGAGATGAAGACGGATGTGGAATCAGTTATGGCAACGGTCGTGGTCACTGAATTGGGGATTACTGGGGTGTGGACTGATGCAGCGAGTGCTGGCCGTAGACTTAATTTGCCTTTCTGTTATAGCTACGGTGGAAAGTTTCCATCTACCATAAGTGGAAACAGCCCAGAGAGCTCACATGGATCTCATATTTCGAATTGCTTGTTGATTTAATGGAGGAAAACCACAGGCATTTGTATCTGAGAGAGAAGGGTAGGAAGTGCACTTGATTCAGAAGCATGAAATGCTTTCGCTTGCTTAACACCTGGATTCATGGAGTCAGATGTGATGTGTATTTGACATTGGTATGCAAGAATAATCGTTCCATCTGACCTAAAGGGGAATTGCACCATAAAGCGACAATTAGCTCATTTAACGGACAAAGGAGTAACTGATTAATTCTCTCTTTGTGGCTCGATTAAGCAATCTCTGTACTGAGATGTCGGCAGCGAAAGGTGCAAATTTGGTACAGCTGTACCTCATCAGAATGATGTACACCTCTACCCTTCCTAATTTTTGAAGAACTACAATGGGCAGGTAATTTGAATTTGAACATATCTTCAAAGAAGGCATAGCGAGCGTTGACCAAATCATGTCAGAGAGAGATTTTGGGTATCTGCTGTTCCGACTGTAAACAGTATTAGCTTGTGCGCTAGCTAGCGTAGTGGACTTGCTGTTCTGTGCTCTCTCTGGGTCTTTTTTGATGAGGGCCACTGAGAGCCCTATATTTAAAGTGCATGTTTGTGTCTTTTGCAGTGAGTTAACTACAAAAATCGACCTTGCTGAAGTCATGCACAATTATTAATTGCGTTTCATAAATAATCTCAGAGAGAGACCATAAGCCTACATGCAAGGGAATTTAGTTCTATGAAAAATGGCACGTTATGGCAATTTCAGCTAATGAAATTTCCCTTCTTACAAAACCTCTAGTGCAGGGATCATCTCTGGCCCTTGAATCCAAATCCAGCCCTGGTTTTATTTTCTCCTGGGTAATTAGTGCTGCTGATTGGCCAGACTGTCTTCACACCTGACTCCCAGGCAAAGGGAGGGTGGAAAACCACCAGTTCTCGGCCCTCGAGGACCGTGAGTTGCTGATCTCTGTACTAGTGCCTACAATAAACGTTGGGCAGAAGTTCATTCTATGGTAGAATTCCCCATTAAGAGGAGGTTGGCATGAGGACTGTTCAATGTAATTTTAGCTTATTTTGTTGTAGCCAGCATGTTAATTGGTTTCTGCCATGTTGTGATTGGATAGCACAGAGTAGATTGTGTCATTCTTTGTTCTCACTGGCCAATACCACTCCTCCCCAGCTTAAGCTTGTGTGTGCTGCTAGAAGGTGTCTCTCCTGTATTGCCTCCTCTTTATCACTAGATACAAGTGAGTCTGTTAAAAGTGGCCCAATTCTGCTTTCCCCTGTAGCTGAACCAGTTAAGATGTCTTTAAAAACGGTGTGAACAGCAAAACAAAAAACACAGGGGCCCATTTTTTCAGTTCTGTTTTGTGCCACATCTGTATGTAGAAATAAACTGGACACAGCCATTTGGGTTGCACACGGCTACTGTGTGAACGCTCAAACTGGAAGTGCTCTGTCCGCATCCGACTGTACATTGTCCGAATCCAGTTCAGTATAGTAAGATGGTGTAAACCGGTTGGGTTGGGGTATGGCCTCGATATGAAGTCAGTATTCAAAAAAAAAAAAATCTAATTGCAGCAAAAAAAGGGAATTGGACATTAAGGTCTGTAGTCTGAATGCAGCCTGTAAAATGTGGTTAATTCATTACAGCATGATTGGAATAATCATACCTGCAGTTTTGATGCACAGGTTCTGTAGCCCCTCTGCACACAGTCCTGGAATGACTACTGTCAAACCTAAAGGACCCTCTGTAAAGGACCCTCGGGTTGTCCAGTGGACACAAGAGGACGTGTCGTCACATCATCTGGGAACAGGCCGAGTAAACACTGTGTGTCTGCTCCCGGAGCCAATGGGTTCTTCTTGCGGTGGGGTCTTCAGTGTGGGACACGTCCCAGAATGGTGTTGCCAGGTTACTGGACACACATCCCCAGAAGTTTTCCGGAGAAAGAGGTTCCGTGTGGGGAGACGCTGACTGTCTCGGAGCGCGCGCTGTCTGTCGAGGTCGGTGCGCAGGTTGAGGCAGCTCTTCTGGGATTCGACAGGTCTCGGGACTTTTGAAGGTCTGTAACTTCTGGTTTCACAGCTGTTCTTCTGCAGTATCTGATTTAAATTTTTTTTAAAAATACAGCCTAGGCTATAATAAGGCCTTCAGGAATTTATTATTTTGCAATGCTGTGCTTTCCGTGGGTATCATTTTATGATGCATTTCCACCGCAAATACCTCGGTTGTTTTCATGTTGTGAGTTCAAACCAAAATTCCTACCTTTGGGGATTAGTAACACAGGAAAGTCCTGTGAATGTGTGTAGTGGTCAACTTGTTAGCTAAAAGTATTCATTAATTTGGTCAAAGTGTATCTGAAATTATACTGAAGGATATCTCTAGCTTTAATGTGGTTTTCTGTAATTTGTGCTCAGCTTCAAATAATCTCTGTTGAACTTTTCAAGTTTTACTTAATGGGATGATATTTGCTCAGAATGTGCATCTTATGTTTCCCCCAGGAGATTACTCACTTTTGATATTTTCATCATTTATTTATTTATGTACTGGATACTCTTCTGTAGAGTTGGCCTGTGTGTACAGCACGGAGATTCACGCATGATCTGGAAGATTACAGGCTTCTTATTACTTCTCGCTTTCAAACGAAATGAATAAATCTCTTACATGTCCTGAGGCTAGGAGATGTGTGAACATTTTGTCTGGCATATTTAGGGGAGAAAGCTAATGGAGCAGAAGTGAGCTGCTGTTGCACAGCGGCTGTAGGCCTACATGGAGCGCCTGCTTCCATCTCTCCTGTTTATCTCCTGTTGGCACGATACTTTAGTCTCTCAGGGTTGCCAGGTTGGCACAATCTAGGAAATCATGCAGATTTTAAGATCTGTTTGTTATTTTTATTTGTACTTTTTTTCCGTTATGTTTGGGGAACCCTTTTTGCAAATTGGCTGTACTTTGTTTCATTGCTTCATAACAGATCTATGGAAAAAGCTTCTAATCTGGCTCTGCTCTGTGCTCAAGTGTGTTTCCAATTAGGCCACTGTTCTAAATGATTTGATTTAAACAGGCTATGCATGTCTGCGTCCTGATGTATGTAGTTTGAACATAATGAAAGTAATGCCACCCCCCCAGTGCTATTTGATGGTAATTTTCTTCTGAGCTGTTCACAAACGCGGCAAGAGGTTGGGAACATTTCCCACCTTCCTGCACACAAAATTGTACTGAGCAAGTCTCACCCGTCAAGTTCTGTACGGCGTTTTGTTTTTTGGGTATGGGGGGGGGGGGTCTGATAGTTATTACAGACAGGGGCTGCAGAGTAATCTGTGTAATTGGTATGTCTGCCTGTAAGAGAAGCAAGCAAACAATTGAAAACCAGGCTGGAGAATGGGCTCAGTGTGGCTTTCATTGAAATCTCCAGGAGTTCATATTTTTGTTGTTTGTGTTTCGTCCCATTTGGCAAAATGAACTGATTATAGTGTACGGATCCCAAAGTGATGTTTTGGTTTTTAGTACAGCCGTGTAAAAAGCTATGACTCATGGAAAGCATAAAGATGGCGGCTCAGACCTTCGGTTGAATGGGCCCGAATTGGAATTGGATTGATTTATATGTCGATAAGTGAACTTGGCATCAGGAATCAGAAGATTCCTCTTCGTTTCGTTCTCTGCTCTCGTCTGAGTGTTTCTTGTTTAACCTCTTTTCTGGATTTAGTAGTAATCGGTCTTTATTTTACCCTTATGTAAATCGACCCCATGGTCCATCGCTCGTCAAGCATCTGAAATAAAGACACTGCTATTGATTTTTAAAAATGCATATGGAAATCTAAGTGCACATGCACACACACATATATTTAACATTTTTTTGGAAAGCCAATTGCCCATTCGTTGTGAGAACATCTCATGGCTGCATCATCCTCTATCGATTCAGTGGAGCACACGCTAGCGCGCTCTGCTAGCCTGTGCAGCCTGTCTCCACTGCTGCTCTTCTCCCATCTCTCACCCATTGCTCATTGATCTTCTCCACATCTCTTTTTCCGTCGTCTTTTGCATGATTCACCTCCGTCTTTTAACGGATGTCTCGTTTGATTGCGTTTCGCGTTGTCTATGTGCCGGAGAGCTCGTTCCCTGCAGAGTGAGCCTCTTAATGAGCTGGAAGGCTGGGGGCCCTTGTGGATACACAAGCAGCTAGCAGCATCTGGGTTAATGTATTTCTGATGTTGTGCATTTGCAATGTATGTTACATTTAGCAGTCGCTCTTATCCAGAGCAACTTGCACTGATTGCATTTTTACATGGTCTATTTGTACAGCTGAATATTTTACTGAAGCAATTCAGGTTAAGTACCTTAGTCAAGGGTACAACGGCACCTCCGCCTCTAGGAACCAAACCCCCACCTTTTGAGTGACAGATATCTGTGCTTTTTAGTGGACAGCTCCCACGATACTGGCTGTGCTTACCCATATCTCCCAGAATGCTTTGCTAATTTACCTGTGAGTTTTGGCCCAACCTTCCCGCCATGTTGTCTTGGCTCTGGAACACGTGTCCTGATAATCAATTTTGCTTTGAAAGAGAGGTAGCCGTCCTGGTGGAAACAATTCCGGTTTGAGTTTTGCCATTTTTTTTTTTTTGCTGAGAAGCCTTTATCCAACATGAGGAGCTAGCTGCTTTTGCTCTCTTCCAGTCAAAATTCAGATGTTTGTTCACTCGGGCCAAAACTTTTGTGTCATAAAACTTCAAATGCATTTCCAAGTTGAAAAGTGGGTTCCTGTCTTGTTCATTTTGTTCATCTCTCAGGCCTGCGCTGTTAGCCGCTCTCTCACGCCTGTGCTGTTAGCCGCTCTCTCTCAGGCCTGCGCTGTTAGCCTCTCTCTCTCAGGCCTGTGCTGTTAGCCGCTCTCTCTCAGGCCTGCGCTGTTAGCCGCTCTCTCTCAGGCCTACGCTGTTAGCCGCTCTCTCAGGCCTACGCTGTTAGCCGCTCTCTCTCAGGCCTGCGCTGTTAGCCGCTCTCTCTCAGGCCTGCGCTGTTAGCCGCTCTCGCAGGCCTGCGCTGTTAGCCGCTCTCTCTCAGGCCTGCGCTGTTAGCCGCTCTCTCTCAGGCCTGCGCTGTTAGCCGCTCTCTCTCAGGCCTGCGCTGTTAGCCGCTCTCTCTCAGGCCTGCGCTGTTAGCCGCTCTCTCTCAGGCCTGCGCTGTTAGCCGCTCTCTCTCAGGCCTGCGCTGTTAGCCGCTCTCTCTCAGGCCTGCGCTGTTAGCCGCTCTCTCAGGCCTGCGCTGTTAGCCGCTCTCTCTCAGGCCTGCGCTGTTAGCCGCTCTCTCTCAGGCCTGCGCTGTTAGCCTCTCTCTCTCAGGCCTGCGCTGTTAGCCGCTCTCTCAGGCCTGCGCTGTTAGCCGCTCTCTCAGGCCTGCGCTGTTAGCCGCTCTCTCAGGCCTGCGCTGTTAGCCGCTCTCTCAGGCCTGCGCTGTTAGCCGCTCTCTCACGCCTGCGCTGTTAGCCGCTCTCTCTCAGGTCCGTGCTGTTAGCCGCTCTCTCTCAGGTCCGCGCTGTTAGCCGCTCTCTCTCAGGTCCGCGCTGTTAGCCGCTCTCTCTCCGGTCCGCGCTGTTAGCCTCTCTCTCTCAGGCCTACGCTGTTAGCCGCTCTCTCTCAGGCCTACGCTGTTAGCCGCTCTCTCTCAGGCCTGCGCTGTTAGCCGCTCTCTCTCAGGTCCGCGCTGTTAGCCGCTCTCTCTCAGGCCTGCGCTGTTAGCCGCTCTCTCTCAGGCCTGCGCTGTTAGCCGCTCTCTCTCAGGCCTGCGCTGTTAGCCGCTCTCTCTCAGGCCTGCGCTGTTAGCCGCTCTCTCTCAGGGCTGCGCTGTTAGCCTCTCTCTCTCAGGCCTACGCTGTTAGCCGCTCTCTCAGGCCTACGCTGTTAGCCGCTCTCTCAGGCCTACGCTGTTAGCCGCTCTCTCAGGCCTGCGCTGTTAGCCGCTCACTCAGGCCTGCGCTGTTAGCCGCTCTCTCTTACGCCTGCGCTGTTAGCCACTCTCTGTCAGGCCTGTGCTGTTAGCCGCTCTCTCTCAGGCCTGCTTTCGCTGTGGTGCGTGTTTTCGCGGTGCATGTTTTAGCTAGCGTGTCGTGTTTCTGACCGTGGGAGGCCATGCTGGTTACCTGTGTCCAGCAGAGGTGCTGCACAGCAGAGGGTCTTGTGCACGCTGTCGGCTCCAGTTCTCTCTGTCCCCGCCCCGCTATTGTTTCCTTGCGTGTTGCCTGCCAGTGTAATCTGGAGTGCGCTGTGTGTAGCTGTCATTACCCCCCATACGGTGCCTGGTAATTTGACTTTAACAGGCTGCGGCGTGGAGCTCAGTGCAGCTGTTCCATGCTGCAGTACAATGCTGCTGTTACACTGTGTCCCAGCAAGGCTTGGGAACTGATTACATGCGCACACAAACAAACACACACACTGACATTCAAGCACACTCACTCACACACACACACATTATACACTGTGATACAATCATTAAGTCACTCATGCACTCACTGTAAACATGCGTACACACACGCACACAAACTCAGTCTCTCACACTCACATTAGCTCACCTTTCACACATTGAGTAGACATAGTCCTATAAAGCGTGCACGCGCACGCACACACGCCCGCTTGCACGCACGCACGCTCGCAGCTCTCCTCCATTGTGATGTGTGCCATGGTTTCCACCCAGGAATCGGAGGCTGATTTCCATTAGCTTTGGCAGGTCGCTCGATGGCTTGGCAAATGGAAATGTCAGAGATGTCCTGCGGGCGCCAGGGTGCCCAGAGACCGCCGCGCCCTCTGTCCCAGCGAATGAGTGGCCGGCGGGTCGCTGGGAAGCGATCCGCTCGCCCCCCGCGGAGACGCCCACCTCCGGCTGTGAGTGACAGGCAGCTGAGGGGGCGTGTTTACGCATGGGCGGGGCTGCACAAGGCCACGGTCCTCACAGGCTGTGATGCGGTAAAGTGGCCAGGGCGGTTCCTCCGGGTTACAACGGGCCTCACTCTGAGGCTTTGCTGTGACATCACAGCTCTGTTCTGCCCACTGCCTCCGCCCCTCACTCTGCAAATATTTACCTGCATCCTTCCCAGAATCCCTCTGGGTCTCCATTCATTTCCCGGTCGGTTCATTTTGTCTGAAGCACGCGCTAGAGACAAACTGCAAAGTTCCAGGATTGCACGCGGAAGAAAACCAGCCCCTCGGAGCCCAGTGGGCTGTGGGGACACTCCACAGTGACAGGGGAAAGCACAATCAATGATGAAAAGCCATCCCCAGTCATGTCTCCTCCGGTCACCTGACAGAAATCTCAGAGCCTGAATGTATCGTTGTACTCCAGCTCTGTGAGGAGCACGCTCTCCTGCTCTTGCTCAAGCATTGCTGTGTTTACTCGGGGCAGCACGCTAGAGCGCGTACGGAGGCGCGTCGTCCGGGCGACGGACCGGCCGCTCCAGCACAAAGAACGGCGCCGGCGCTGCGGCGGGGCCGGTGTTGCGTAGCGAACGGCGTCTGGCCCCGCGGCGGTAATGAAGCGGGCGCCCCCCGGGGCTCCAGACAGGCCCGTAAGTCAAACGCTTTCCAGGGATTTACGGCCACAGGCCTGGCCCTGGCGCTGGGTCGGCCGCTCGCGGGGCGGGCTGGGCTGGAGGCGGCGCTGGGCGGGGTGGAGAGACTCTCTGTGTGCCAACAGGCTCATTACGCATTACCAGCGCTACACGGCTAATAGGCTTTCAATGGACCCTTTGTCTTTGGCCTTGATGGCTGCTCGGGTGCAGGGCACCGCGCGTGTTCACGTCTGAGTCTGTAACCGATGCCTTTTTCACTTTTCAAAAGCTAACAGAACCGAACGTCTCCTGTACTTCACCTGCTGCGATCTATTGATTTTTCAACCAGGCCTCGTCTGTTTTGATGGCCATTATTCAAACAGCCATTTCTGTAGTGATATGAGAAGAGGTTTTAAACCATTAAGATTAATCCAGGTAAAAATAGATCTGCCCTGATCTGCTGCTTGTGTGTGCGTGTGCGTGTGCGTGGTGTGTGTGTGTCTCTGTGTATGCATTATTCTTAACCCAGTTAAAGTAAAATTAAATTTAGTTAACATATTTGTCATGACATCATTTTCAATCCATCTTCTTGATATTCACATTGGGGCACAGCAGATAGAATCTCGCAGAGTTAGACTTGTTTGTATTTAGTTGTTTCCTGTTGGTGTTTGTTCTTTTGCTCCCGTGTGGAATGGCTAATGATGCCTGTGCTGTGCCAGCCGAGGCCCTGCGGTGAGCCTGAAGCTGCGTCACATTATTCAGCGGTGAGGAGCTGGCTGTTCTACGCCCTGCGCACGCCGCTCTGTGAGGCGCTTTTGGCTCTGCTGACGCAGGGTGCCCTGCTGTTCTGTGAGGGAGGCTCCAGGTTATTGCCTCAGACGATGGGCCCTTAAGGTGATCCAGGCATTTAGACGTAGCCTCCAGTCATGGTTGTGCAAAGTGGCCATTTTAGTTTTTCCACGGTCCCTATTTGTGCTGCTGTTGCTGGGACAGGAACATTTTAGTCTTTTCCACTGATGCTGGTACCAGCCTTAGTCACTTCCATCCAGGAACGGTGAATTTCCATTATCTTGTTTTTCTGCAGTCGGCATGGTTACCGGCTGGCCAGGGGCGGAGTTGGTGAACTGCTTGTTGACTTCGGACAATCGGCTCCAAACCTGCTTCTGAGGAGGGAAAAAAGCGGCCTTTTTTTGGCTTGGCGTTCCGTATCTTCAGCATTGCAGACTTTACGGCCATAGAGCACAGCTCTGTCCCTTATCTGAGACGTAGACCACGGCCCCTGTGGTAGAGTAACTCACAGGCCCGACCAGTGATTCGGTGGCTCTGGTATCGATTGGACAGATCTAAGGACTCGTCTGGGAGCAGCGCTCACTGCAGCAGTGATGGGAAGGCCAGGGACATGGCAGCTTAGACATGGGTCTGACTCAGAGTCCCTGGAACACGATGCTTTTCCTGCCCTCTCATTTCCTTGTGCCACATAATCTGATGGCTTGTTGAATTGTCCCCTTCACCTTACACCTGCTGATGTGATTGGTTGCTGGTTAATTGACCAGTTGACAAGCAGATTCTGTTGATTGTGGCATTTTCCTAATAGTGCTGAAGATAACCTGAGACGTTGTACTGCCGTGGTACCAGGGGCAGAGCTGGGTCAAATACGTATTTGTTTGGGATTCAAATACTTTTCTACGCTTTACTGATCTTGTCTGGTGTTTTGGAACCAATGAAATAGTCTGAAAAACTGCAAGTCCCGCCTTCGTTCTGTTCGTATCGGCAGGCTCAATTAGACCAGGCAAGATCAACAGAGCACAGAAACGTATTTGAATCCAAAACAAATACGTATGTGACCCAGGTCTGACCAGGGGTATTGAAAGCAGTGGTGGCACTGTAAGCTTGGTCCAGCTGCTGGGCACCTTAAACATGGCACCGGCAGGCTGGAGGTGGACATTAGCATCACTTGTACGAAAGGGATTCAAAGTCATTTAAAAAGGACGACATCAACAACAGCAGCTCCGGGCCTCCTCCTGAGCGCTCTCCGGCCCCCGGGACGAGACGGCCCGTTCTCTCGGGACGGGAGTCTGCAGATCGCGTGAGCGCTGCGCGGCACCGGCGGCGACCGCTCCGAAAGGAAACGAAGCTTTCAGCCTGCGACGCGGATTTGATTGGATATGATTTATTTGCACTCATCATGTAAAAATGACAAAATAGAACTAATACACTTACTAACAATACAAGGAGGACTATTGTAAAAAGTGAGATGTTAAAATGAGAAACCGTTTGTAAAGTATGGAGTGCAGGGATTACCCATTAAGCCAGCAGTAGCTGGGAGAGGGACTGCACGGACCCGCGTGCTTCCAGGCCGTATGCGGCATAACGTCGGCAGAAAGATGGGTTCGGCGGCCAGGGGTGTCGTTCATCAGGGTGAAATGTATCGCGCTGAAGACGGACAGACGGACAGGGGGACAGGCCAGGTCGTGCATTCGTCACGGGCTGACCTACCACAACGGCGGACCGGGAGGGAGGGGTCCGGTCGGGTGGGGACGCCCGCGTCCGGTCCCTCACCTGCGGTCCTAGCCGGCCAGTCGGACGCCCACGGTCTGCTTGCTCAAGCTGCACATGACGCGTCCTCCTCCGACGCATTCGCCCGATGGCACGGTGATAACGGTTTAGAAAACATTCGCTCACGGTCATGTCGGCTGTGGGATCAGTTTCACATCAGTGTGCTTCACACAGCCTTGCAGTGATTAAGGGCCTCTAGCCTCTCAGTGGTATTTAAAGGAATACAATGTAGTCATGAGAGAGAGAGTAATTGAGCAGAATTGATTGACAGCTGTGCCTAATGAAATAATATCCTCTGGTGTGATGGCAAGCCGTCAGTGCGTTGCTATGGATATGGTTTAATTTGACTGTGCTCGTTTTGATGGCGCCGTTATCGGAACTGCGAGTCATGTTCTTACCTCATACTACACCTTCTCACATCAGTTTATGAAATGTATCAATGAGCAAGACTGTAGTGTTGCTTCTTTTTTATGCTGGCAGTTTTTTTTTTTATTGGTTCGTACCCAGAATGCCTCTCTTCCTCCTATCCTCCGTCTCCCATCTGGAGCGACAGGTGTGCTGGGGTTCCTGTGGGGCGGGGCATACCTGGCTGTAGACCGCTCAGGGAGGGAGGCTTTGATTGGCAGGCTATCCCCCCAGCTTATTGCACACTAGCGCCCCCTCTGGTCAGCCGGGTGGCTGGGATCTGCCTACCCAGTTTGTGGAGTTCAATGCCGTAGTCCAGCTAAAGAAAAAAAGCAGCCATGGCTAGCTTTTCTTCCTGCTACACAAATCGACAGGGGGGGGGGGGGGTGCTTGAAGGATGGGGCTGCCCTGCGTTCAGTCCTGACTGGGCTGTCCTGTATCCGGCAGGGTGAGAAACAGGGAGTATATTTCCAGAGAAAGGAAGGAAGCAGCGGCAGAGCTATGACCTGTCATGGCAGGGTGAGCTGTGGAGGCTCATTAGCTGCTCTGTGCCTGCTGTACGGTGGCTGAGGAGCTGCTCTGCGTTCTGTATCTGTCCTCCAGAGCTCCTCCATTAGACCGCTGAGTGGATGCAGTCAGCTTGCTTCTTAGTGTTTTCTAAGCTTCTCTGATTGTTTGGCACAATTGAATTTGTGCCAGATTTTTAAAAAACTAAAACTTTTTTTTATCTGGAGGAAAAGGGAAAATGAAGCTGCCACCTCTTCTCTTAGAGTTTTTTGTATTTTTTATTTTAGACGATTCTCTGTGTCAAAGAGGAATCTTTGCGCCATCGGAGGGGAATGTCGTTGGTGTCGGATCAAGTGGGGGTTTTACTGAGAGCAGACGCTCTTTCGTTTGCAGCGCATGTCCAGGGCACTCCAGTTAGAGGGCTTACAAAATCTCTGGGCTGATTTTGGGGGAGATTGTGGCGGGCCACGTAAATTACAGGATGGGGTGAGGACTGGTGGGTGAAAGAGGGCTGGACTGGAGGGGAGTTGGGAAGGGGGAGGGGGAGTGGGGGGGGGGGGGGTACAGTATCTGAAAGGCGGCCCCCTCTGGATGTCCTGCAGGGCCTGGAGCTCCTCAGAGGAAGTGCATATTTAGGATTGCTGGCATGGCACTGTGTGTGGAGGGGTGACTGCCTCGCAGGGCCTTGCAGAAGCATGTCGACACCGTGTCGTCCTGAGAGAACAAACAGTGAGGCTCGCTGTGAGGTGTCAGGAGCGTGGTCTCTCTCTCTGTCTCTCTCTCTCTCTTTCCCTTTCTGTCTGTCTCTCTGCCTGTCTCTCTCGCTGTCTGTCTGTCTGTCTTTCATTACATTAGCCAGACTTCTTGACACGTGCTCTCTGTAGAGTTGGAGGTCCCGGAACCAAGACTGTGTGGAAGTTGGCTGCTTCTGGGAAATCCTGTTGTAGTTCAAACCGGCCACCAGGGGGAGTCCCAGCAGCCCAGTGTTCCTGGGCAGGTGACTGACTGGGACAGTAATGTCCAAATGGAGACTCTTACCCGCTGATATGTCCCAGGATCCCCTGCACCCCAGCTGCGGCACGCCTGTGGTGCTGGCACACCCGATACCCCTCCCCCCCCCCCCCCCAAACCCCCCGTCCCCACGGCCGTTCCAGGTCCCGCTCTATTATTTATACACACCGCTGAGCCGCTCGGCTTCTGGGCTCCATGACGACAGCGGGAACCGCGGCGCGACCGGCATGGCGAGGCGGGCACCGCTTGCGGTTTGGCGACCCGCGTCTGATTGGTCGCGTCGCACCGTGACGAGAGTGCTGGACGCACTCGGCCTTTAAAACCAGCCTCCGTGTCTGTGTGTTCACGCGTGAAAACGAGTAACATAGTTTATGATGTAAGCGGGTGTTTTATTTACTGTTTTTAATAGTCTCGGATTCGGCAGCGCCGGCTGGAGAATTCGGCCCCCTGGTATCGCACGCTTCCTCAGGGCAGCGATGAGGTGTCACAGCTGTGTGAACAGGCGGGAAGTGCCCGTCGACCTGTCGCTCAGCTCCCGCTTAGAAACGGCATGCTGGGAGAAGTGAGTTCAGGCGAAATGAAACGTGTTGAAGCCGTGAAAGAGGCCTTGCGGAATCGGGAGAGGGGGCGTGTGCTGTTTGGCGTAATTGTTGATTTTCCTGGGGGGGTGTAGGGGGGTGTAAGCCTGCGTGTTTACTTTGATGCTAATCTCATGCTTCTCTTCTGCCTCCAGGCAACCGGACAAGCTGGTGGTGGTGTGGACCCGGAGGAGCCGGCGGAAATCCTCCAAGGTCTGAGCGCCTGTCCACGCTGTGCCTGCGTGTGTGTGTGCGTGTCTGCGTGCGTGTTGCCTGCGTGCGTGTGTGCGTGTGTGCCTGCCTGTGTGCGTGTGTGCCTGCCTGTGTGCATGCGTGCGTGCATGCCTGCGTGCGTGCGTGTACATTTGCAGTTTTGGGACTTTGTGTATGAGGGAAAGTGCTTTATTGTGCGTGTGTGTGTGTGTTTGTATACATGAGCTATAGTTTGTCTTTCTGTTGTTGTAGTGGGTTAATGTCATCCTCTCATCCAGAGGGATTCGGTGATTGGCTGAATTAAGATCAAAGAGTTTAGTCTTTTTCAGAGACAGTTTGACCTGACCAGTATGTGTCATTAGTTTCTAATGGCCTTAACCTTTAATGTTGAACACCCTGGAAAAGTAGGTGAGGGTCACTAGAAATGTGATCTGCTTCATTCATTCATTCAGTTATGGTTGTTGGTGGGTTGAACAATAAACACTGATTGGTGTTCTGGGAGATAGGCTTACTCCTCTAAATTTGCATAGGAGGGACCATTTGTTAGCGTCTGCTGCTAAAGTTGTCCCTCCTACAGTCTCAGCTGTAAAGCAGTCTTGGACTCACAGTATGTGCAGTGAGTATCGCCTGTGCTGGGAAGGTGTAGCTCTCTTAAACTGTGCTCCTCCTCCTGCAGTCTCATAGTTGGCAGCCGGGGATTAAGAACCCGTACAGAGGGGTGGTGGTGTGGCCCGTCCCCGAGAACGTGGAGATCACCGTCACTCTGTTTAAGGTACGTACCGCGGGCCTACACCTGTCCCTATACATGTCCCTACAGCTACACCTGTCACTATACATGTCCCTACACCTGTCCCTACACCTACACCTGCACCTGTCACTATACGCACACATATACCTACACCTGTCCCTGTACATGTCCCTACAGCTACACCTGTCCCTGTACATGTCCCTACACCTCCACCTGTCACTATACATGTCCCTACACCTACACCTGTCCCTATACATATCCCTACACCTACACCTGTCCCTATACATGTCCCTACAGCAACACCTGTCCCTATACATGTCCCTACACCTACACCTGTCCCTATACATGTCCCTACACCTACACCTGTCACTATATGCGCACACATACCTACACCTACACCTGTCCCTATACATGTCCCTACACCTACACCTGTCACTATATGCGCACACATACCTACACCTACACCTGTCCCTATACATGTCCCTACAGCTACACCTGTCACTATACGCGCACACATACCTACACCTGTACCTGTACCTGTCCCTACACCTACACCTGTCCCTACACCTACACCTGCACCTGTCACTATACGCACACATATACCTACACCTGTCCCTGTACATGTCCCTACACCTGCACCTGTCACTATACGCACACGTATACCTACACCTGTCCCTATACATGTCCCTACACCTGCACCTGTCACTATACGCACACATACCTACACCTGTTCCTATACATGTCCCTACACCTACACCTGTCCCTATACATGTCCCTACACCTACACCTGTCCCTATACATGTCCCTACACCTGTCCCTATACATGTCCCTACACCTACACCTGTCCCTATACATGTCCCTACACCTACACCTGTCACTATACATGTCCCTACACCTACACCTGTCCCTATACATGTCCCTACACCTACACCTGTCCCTATACATGTCCCTACACCTACACCTGTCCCTATACATGTCCCTACACCTGTCCCCATACATGTCCCTACACCTACACCATACGCGCACACATACCTACACCTGTCCCTATACATGTCCCTACACCTCCACCTGTCACTATACGCGCACACATACCTACACCTGTACCTACAGCTCCACCTGTCCCTGTACCTGTCCTTACACCTACACCTGTCCCTATACATGTCCCTACACCTACACCTGTCCCTATACATGTCCCTACACCTACACCTGTCCCTATACATGTCCCTACACCTACACCTGTCACTATACATGTCCCTACACCTACACCTGTCCCTATACATGTCCCTACACCTACACCTGTCCCTATACATGTCCCTACACCTACACCTGTCACTATACATGTCCCTACACCTACACCTGTCCCTGTACATGTCCCTACACCTACACCTGTCACTATACGCGCACACATACCTACACCTGTACCTACAGCTACACCTGTACCTGTCCCTACACCTGTCACTATACGCGCACACATACCTACACCTGTACCTACAGCTACACCTGTCCCTGTACCTGTCCCTTCACCTACTGCTTTCCCTATAACTGCACCTACACCTGTCCCTTCACCTACACCTGACCCTATACGTGCACATACACATGTCCCAACACCTACACCTGTCCTTGTAGGACCTGTGCACTTAAACCTGACCCAGACCCTATATAAACATCTGTCCGTATACCTGCACCTACACCTGCCCCTTTATCTACAACTGCCCCTATACATACTCCTACACCTACACATGCACATACACCTGCACCTACGCCTGTCCAAATACCTGCAACTCTACCAGCCCTTATACCTGCTCCTACAGCCGTAGAGCTGTCTCTTCCGCAGAGCTGTACGGCAGAGCCCTGGTACATTCACATGCTCTCTATATAATTGGCTGGCGTCTGCTGGATTTTTAGAACAAAGAAAGAAAGCAAAATAAAATGCCTTCCAGTGTCGCGGGTTCGACTGTGTCTCTCACACCACCCCCGTGTCACACCGCTTCCCTTCCTTGCGGTCACCCCGTTTAGTCTGATTTCTGCCACACCGCTGTGCTGTCTGTCCTGTGTCAGGGTAGGAGTTCATCATCCCCTTGGACGTGTAACAGTAGCTGTGATTTGGTGTGAGCAGTGGGTGAGATGGCAAGTGGTTGCGGGTGGGTGTGTTTGGTTGAGACGCGTGCGGTTGTTTAGTAGTGGCATTTCGGACGTCCTCAAACGCAGTTATCAGATTGTGAGAGCGGAAACCGGAGAGCAGTGCTGACAGTGTGATGCCACATATCCTGTGAAAGAGCTGCTGTGTTTACACAGGTCCAGCCTGAGACACGTTCTTCTGCGTCTGCGTGCGTGCGTGCGTGCATGCGTGTGTGTGTGTGTGTGGGTGTGTATGTGAGCGTGCGTGTATGTGAGCGTGTGTAGGGTGTGTGTAGACTGGTTGTTTCCGTGAGCAGAGCAGTGTGCTGGCTGTTACCACCCTCTCCCCCCGGGCACTCTGTCTGTCACCAGCGGCAGGTGCTCCGCGCTCTGGCTGTCACTGGGAGACTCCTGCTGACCGTCTCCCTAAGCCAGTCTGCACTCGGAGCCTCCTCAGGCTGCGTGAGCAGGAGGGACCTGCTGCTCGTATCACACAGAGCAGTGTCTCTGCTCACCCCGCCCCTGTCATCACTGTCTCCCCTGTTACCCCGCTTGGTTTGGGGTGCAGGACACCCTGTAACCCACCTGTACCCAAATGGAGCTTCATTAGCCGCAAGCATCACGTTTATGTGGAAAGCTGCCTACCCAGCCTGCGGGACTCTTTCACACACAGCTAGCTCCTGGCATCTGGCCTCTCTACAAAACGCTGCACAACAGACCAGGCTGCACTCATCCGTTACTGCCTACTTCATCTGTTTTTCTTAGCTGTGCTGCACTTTCACATGCAGGTGATAAGCAACACACTTTCTTCTGCCCTTTGAAGAGGAGGTTTTGAAATGTTTTTTTTCTAAGTTCTGAGTGTTATAGAACTCCATTGCTTTCAGTTACCAGTAGTGATTGTGACACAGCATTAGAATGTTCAGTTCGGAACATTCTAATTGCATATTTGAGATCTTAAAGGGTTAATGAATGTGCTCAATATTATATTAGATCTCTGAAGCATCCTTCTGTTGTTACAAACGCATTTCTAAAAGTGAAGCTCGATATAAATATCTTGACATGTATCCATACTGCCCTAAGGGTGTAGAAATGTCAGTATGATTTGTATACTCAAATCGTATAATACGCTGCAGGTATTATATAGATTTTTGTGTTGACATTTCGCAATATTAATTCTTGGAGCCGCTCAAAAAAGTTTGCATGGGGTATTAGGTGCACAGTTTTGCTTTAACATTTAAATTTGTTCATCTCTTTCAGGACCCTCATGCAGAAGAATTCGAAGACAAGGAGTGGACGTTCGTAATTGAAAATGTGAGTTTGCTGTGTGCATGCTGCTCTCTAGTGGTCAGAACCCCCAATTGCACCATGCCCTCGCTTGTCCCATTTCGACTAACACTTTGAACACGTTCTGTTTCTTTCTTTCTGATATTGGTAGACATGTTGGTTAGACAGGGGCGCACATTTGATATGTGTGTATTTGTGTGTGTGTGTGTGTGTCTGGGGCTCTCACCTGACGTGATGTCTCTTTAATTATCATCACAAAACAAGTTACTGCGTTCATTTAAAATATTCCAGCCATTAGCAAAATGTATCTTGTTTTTGAATAACCTTTGGGGCAATGTAATAAAATGTCAGTGAAGAGTAGAAATAGCATTTGTACTGGTCATATGCTAGCTTACCTTGGCTCCTTTTGAATGTAAATATTTATTGCCTTCTACTATATTGTCTGCCTTCTACTGTAAAGACAAAGTAATCCACTGTACACCACGTTAGATGAATGTTCATCCACTTCTCTTTGCATCACTAACTTTACTGTTTTAACATTATTTGACATTTGCTCTGTATTCTCGTTTGTAATTTAGTGCCCTCTAGTGGTTGAGATAGGAGAAGGCCATGTACTCATCCCTGACTCTAGGCCCAAGATGTTTAGTTCATCACAACATAGGCATGTAGTAGTTTTTTATACAGGCGAGGAACACCTACGCATAATAGATAAAGAATACAAATAAATTACAATGGGATTAGATTGTACAGATGACTGACTAAGAATGGAATGTTAGGGACTGTTTAAAGTTTTTTTCTTTTTTTTTTTTCTCGTGTTTTGTGGGCAGGCATCCTACAAACAGAGAGGGAGTGAGAGAGGGAGAGAGCGATAGAGTCAGACTAAGCTCAGCTGAGAAGTCCTGGCCAGCCCAATCTGTTGCCGCTTCTTGAGAGCAGAGAGAAGTCAGATATGGCTAGGGCCAATCAGGAAGAGGACCTGACCACTGCAGTAGCATACTTCATTGCTAAAGATGCAATACCTTTACAGTTTGTGGAGATGTGTGATTTCTGATAGTAAAGTGGCATTAAAGTACACACTTTCTGGCAGAATGTATTTCTCCACACAGGAGATGGCTAGGAAGTACTTGAAACCCGTGGTAGAATTTGATTTGAACAGACATCGTGTAATGCTCACCGCTGAGCTGTGGCCCAGCCATATGAGACGCCTTTACCTGCTTACCGTTATGTGTAATCACCACGGGCGGGGAAGGCTGTTTGTTCAGAGGCCTCGGCTCACACCGCTGATGTCATCAGCCTCGCCTTGGAGAATCTTCTGGAAGAGCGGGAAGTCGTGGGTGTCACCCCAGATAAAGGCCTCTGATATGAAGATGTTTTTGACTGAGTCTCCGGTCACGTGGGTGAGCAGCTTTTGTGCCCGTTGGAAAAGCTCAGGTTTTGCCGTAGTGCTGCGGTGAGAGCTTGTCTGGCTGTTGTGCAGGGGTTCAGTCACAGCTGTAAGAGCAAAGGTGCAGCCTGAACCAGAGCACCCTCAGAGCTCTCTGGCCGCACGGGGCTCTGCTCTTCACACGGTGTCCAGGGGTGTTGAGCAGCGCTGCACAGTGTTAGCCACGCTGGTGGCAGAAGGAAGCGCGCTGCAGTGTTAGCCAGAGTTAGCCTGAGGCTTTCCAGCCGCTCAGACCCCCTGACCTGGGAGCCCCACATCGCGATCTGTGCACCTGAAAGGATTACTTCTGGAAGAAGAGGATGACGACTGTGAGCTGGTTAAGAGGAAGAAGAATGGTAAGAATCCTGGACCCGAGGTTCAGGACCGCTTCTGTGGAGGCAGTAAGTTCTGTTGGCACTTCTATTGAGAGCGAGAGAGAGAGGGAGATCGTGTTGTCTGCTGAGGTTTCGGCTGCTGAAGATGAAACGCCTGTCAAACACCGCACTGGCTCCTCCAGACCGTCGCCGTGAGAAACCAGCCAATCCCAAATCATCCCTCCCACCGGTGACGCCCACAGAGATCGGCTGCACAGATGGGAGGCCTGACAGAGACAGCCCTGCACCCCTGCACCCCTGCAAGCTACGCCTCTGAAAGAGCGATCTGTTCCTCTGCTCATCTTCAGTCTCTCTTTCCTTCAGCCTTACTCCTGAAACTCTGAACACGTCGCTCTTCCTGGAAAAAAAATCTCCCTTTGAGAATTTACAGGAATCTTAAAGTTCTGCTTAGGTGATGGTTCTAAATTATGTGTAACAGGGTGCAGTTATGGTTTTGCTCATTAAGAAGTAAACGGTATAAAAATCTGCAAGGAATCATCCAATAAACTGAGTTGTACAGTTTGTGTGATGCCTTTATTTAATGTAACTAAATGAAATAACGATGACACATTTAAAATCGTGATATTGGGTTTCACGATTATACTGGAGGTTTTATATGGTCCCACCCCTCTGTCTGCGCCAGGTTTTCACACTCCTAGGAGTGGTCTTGGTAATGAGGTGTGCAGACCCGTTAGCCAATCAGTGGTCAAATTAAGCACTTCAGTGCAGGAAAACACTTTAGCTGATGAGTGTGTCCCCGCTCCCCACTCCTCCGTCCCCTGCCCTGTCCATATGCAGTGCTTCATACAGCATGCAGAGACTCCGCCCTTTTCCACTGTTGGGCTGCACCCAGGCAACACCAGGTTTTGGTTACAGCTGGTTCTCCCCAACATTTTATTATTTATTGACTAAAACTTTAATATCACTGTGCTGCTTGCACACAAGCTGTGAGGAGGCGGAGTAAGTGAACACTAACTACACCACCACAGTAGTGGAGAGAGGAGTACACTGCTGTGGGGTAGGAGTAGAGAGAGAGGAGCACACTGCTGTGGGGTAGGAGTAGAGAGAGGAGCACACTGCTGTGGGGTAGGAGTAGAGAGAGAGGAGCACACTGCAGTGAGGTAGGAGTAGAGAGAGAGGAGCACACTGCTGTGGGGTAGGAGTAGAGAGAGAGGAGCACACTGCAGTGAGGTAGGAGTAGAGAGAGAGGAGCACACTGCTGTGTGGTAGGAGTAGAGAGAGAGGAGCACACTGCTGTGGGTAGGAGTAGAGAGAGGAGCCACTGCTGTGTGGTAGGAGTAGAAGAGAGAGGAGCACACTGCTGTGGGTAGGAGTAGAGAGAGAGGAGCACACTGCTGTGGGGTAGGAGTAGAGAGAGGAGCACATGCTGTGGGGTAGGAGTAGAGATGAGAGGAGCACACTGCTGTGGGGTAGGAGTAGAGAGAGAGGCACACTGCTGTGGGGTAGGAGTAGAGAGAGAGGAGCACACTGCTGTGGGTAGGAGTAGAGAGAGAGGAGTACACTGCTGTGGGGTAGGAGTAGAGAGAGAGGAGCACACTGCTGTGGGGTAGGAGTAGAGAGAGAGGAGCACACTGCTGTGGGGTAGGAGTAGAGAGAGAGGAGCACACTGCTGTGGGGTAGGAGTAGAGAGAGAGGAGCACACTGCTGTGGGGTAGGAGTAGAGAGAGAGAGGAGCACACTGCTGTGGGGTAGGAGTAGAGAGAGAGGAGCACACTGCTGTGAGGTAGGAGTAAAGAGAGAGGGGCACACTGCTGTGGGGTAGGAGTAGAGAGAGGAGCACACTGCTGTGGGGTAGGAGTAGAGAGAGGAGCACACTGCTGTGGGGTAGGAGTAGAGAGAGAGGAGCACACTGCTGTGGGGTAGGAGTAGAGAGAGGAGCACACTGCTGTGGGGTAGGAGTAGAGAGAGAGGAGCACACTGCTGTGGGGTAGGCATAGGAGAGAGAGGAGCACACTGCTGTGGGGTAGGAGTAGAGAGAGGAGCACACTGCTGTGGGGTAGGAGTAGAGAGAGAGAGCACACTGCTGTGGGGTAGGAGTAGAGAGAGAGGAGCACACTGCTGTGGGTAGGAGTAGAGAGAGGAGCACACTGCTGTGGTGGTAGGAGAGAGAGAGGAGCACACTGCTGTGGGGTAGGAGTAGAGAGAGAGGAGCACACTGCTGTGGGGTAGGAGTAGAGAGAGAGGGAGCACACTGCTGTGGGGTAGGAGTAAGAGAGAGAGGAGCACACTGCTGTGGGTAGGAGTAGAGAGAGGAGCACACTGCTGTGGGGTAGGAGTAGGAGAGGAGGAGCACACTGCTGTGGGTAGAGTAGAGAGGAGGAGCACACTGCTGTGGGGTAGGAGTAGAGAGAGAGCACACTGCTGTGGGGTAGGAGTAGAGAGAGAGGAGCACACTGCTGTGGGTAGGAGTAGAGAGAAGGAGCACACTGCTGTGGGTAGGAAGAAGAGAGAGAGGAGCACACTGCTGTGGGTAGGAGTAGAGAGAGGGAGCACACTGCTGTGGGGTAGGAGTAGAGAGAGGAGCACACTGCTGTGGGGTAGGAGTAGGAGAGGAGCACACTGCTGTGGGGTAGGAGTAGAGAGAGAGGAGCACACTGCTGTGGGGTAGGAGTAGAGAGAGAGGAGCACTGCTGTGGGGTAGGAGTAGAGAGAGAGGAGCACACTGCTGGTGGTGGTAGGAGCTGTAGAGAGAGGGAGCACACTGCTGTGGGGTAGGAGTAGAGAGAGGAGCACACTGCTGTGGGGTAGGAGTAGAGAGAGAGGAGCACACTGCTGTGGGTAGAGTAGAGAGAGAGGAGCACACTGCTGTGGGGTAGGAGAGTAGAGAGAGGAGCACACTGCTGTGGGGTAGGAGTAGAGAGAGAGGAGCACACTGCTGTGGGGTAGGAGTAGAGAGAGAGGAGCACACTGCTGTGGGTAGGAGTAGAGAGAGAGAGGAGCACACTGCTGTGGGTAGGAGTAAGAGAGAGGAGCACACTGCTGTGGGGTAGGAGTAGAGAGAGAGGAGCACACTGCTGTGGGGTAGGAGTAGAGAGAGGAGCACACTGCTGTGGGGTAGGAGTAGAGAGAGGAGCACACTGCTGTGGGGTAGGAGTAGAGAGAGAGGAGCACACTGCTGTGGGGTAGGAGTAGAGAGAGAGGAGCACACTGCTGTGGGGTAGGAGTAGAGAGAGAGGAGCACACTGCTGTGGGGTAGGAGTAGAGAGAGAGGAGCACACTGCTGTGGGGTAGGAGTAGAGAGGAGCACACTGCTGTGGGGTAGGAGTAGAGAGGAGCACACTGCTGTGGGGTAGGAGTAGAGAGAGGAGCACACTGCTGTGGGGTAGGAGTAGAGAGAGAGGAGCACACTGCTGTGGGGTAGGAGTAGAAGGAGAGGAGGAGCACACTGCTGTGGGGTAGGAGTAGAGAGGAGCACACTGCTGTGGGGTAGGAGTAGAGAGAGAGAGAGCACACTGCTGTGGGTAGGAGTAGAGAGAGAGGAGCACACTGCTGTGGGGTAGGAGTAGAGAGAGAGGAGCACACTGCTGTGGGTAGGAGTAGAGAAGAGGAGCACACTGCTGTGGGGTAGGAGTAGAGAGAGGAGCACACTGCTGTGGGGTAGGAGTAGAGAGAGAGGAGCACACTGCTGTGGGGTAGGAGTAGAGAGAGAGGAGCACACTGCTGTGGGGTAGGAGTCGAGAGAGGAGCACACTGCTGTGGGGTAGGAGTAGAGAGAGAGGAGCACACTGCTGTGAGGTAGGGATGTGGTTTGGTTTACCGTTGGGAGGAAATCACTCCCCTTCAGACTGCCGGTAAAGTCTTTGGCAGGGCTCATGATCTGGACTGGCACCCGGGTCCATTGAGATATCGCTGAGTGGAGGAGAATGTTGTTTCTCTGACTCTGTCTGTATCTGGCCCTGCAGCAGTCAGTTGGTCCTGCCCAGGATTTCTGCCTTCTAATGATAGGCTGCAACTCTGCCTCCTGTTCCTGCTACTCCTCCCCTATGGGCCTTTCGTCTTCATGTACTCCAACGCCAGTCATTTTACCTGTATTATAACCCCCAAATATAACAAGGTACTGCATGACTGGAAGTTTGGATTTTGAATAGTAGTAGTAATAATAATAATAGTAACAATGCATTTTATTTGTTTTGCTCTTTTTAAGGTACACATTGCAATATTTAACACTACAGAAGAGTAATATCTTTTGAAACCTGTTATCTCTGACCGTTTGAGAGTTGCTTGACACAGCTCAGTGGCTCCCCCTAGTGGCTGGAAGGATATGTACACATAAGTGTCAGGCTGAAAGAACTGTTCAGTTGTAGCTTGTTTGCTCCGGACTGAAAGTCTGGCCCTCGTGGGGGAGGGAGGGGGTGTGGTGACTGGAGCTATGGAAACAGGGGACTTGTGACACTCGGACTACCTTTCCGTCTGAGTTTGGAAGGGGGCTGGCAGCTGGGAGCCGCAGGGAAGAGAGCGGCTCCTCTCCTCCTCTTCGGTAGGGGGGTAACCCCGAGCCCCGAGCCTGTAATCGTGCCTGCGGGTGGAGCTCGGGCGTCCCCTGTCATTTTCCCAGCTGGGGGCAGTCTGCCCCTTCATTCTCACAGCCGAACTGCTCTGCGCTCTCTGCTTCTCTGAGGAGCTCCACAGACACACTCTCTCCGTCCCCGCTTCCAGCGTTCCGGTGTAAACGGCTGTGTTTTCCTGGGAGTTTGTGTAGCCGTTTCCAGGGCCATTCTCCCTGGCTGCTTTGGCTGAACTCCAGCACAGAGTGAATAATAATCTGATGATGTTGATTGTTTAAGCTGTAATTGCATTACTGTTCCGTGTCTGGCTGTGCTGCCGGTGAGTGATGGCCTGTGTGCGGAAGCTCGGCTGTAGTACTGAGTGGGTTTTGGGAGCACAGGCCCGTCAGATAAACATTAAATGGCTGAGGAGTGATGTCATGCTGTAGCTCTCTTCCCTCCGTTCTGGAGTGCGGGGGCCGGGGTGGAGCCCTTTGTGCCTGGATTAGGCTCATTTACATCACAGTCATACTCCTGATTGATATTTACCGCCTCCTGCTGGCAGGAATCCTCGGTTGCACCCGGCGGTGGACACGAGCTTCAGCGGCTTTTTGCTCTGTTACCCAGAGCTGCTGCTCCTCGTCTGTCGTTTCAGCGTTGTCATCTGAAATGTGTTTTATTGGGCCATCTTCAGTATCTTTTTTCAAGCAGCAAATTTAGAGTTCCTAGGCCTGTGGAACAGGCTAGATGTATTATGTTCTCAGCATCTATTTGAACTATTAATTATCTGCAGAATGGGACCGTTTAGACCCTCCCTTTCTCCTGTATTTCACCCCTTGCTGTTACCGCTCAGTAATGAGGTATTTTGCAGTACATAGGGAGTACTGAGGTATTTCACAGCTCATGCAGGTTTTGGGGTATTCTACCGCACATAATGGTATAATGGTGTGTTAGAGTGCATATTAGAGTAATGGCGTATTTTAGTGTGCACTTATTTCAGTAATGGAGTATTTAACGTGCACATCTTCGGGCAATACAGTATTTCAGTGTGCACTCATTAGAGTAATAGAGTATTTCAATGTGTACTCATTAGAGTATTGGGGTATTTTAGTGTGCACTCATTAGGGTAATACAGTATTTCAGTGTGCACTCATTAGAGTAATACAGTATTTCAGTGTGCACTCATTAGAGTAATACAGTATTTCAGTGTGCACTCATTAGAGTAATAGAGTATTTCAATGTGCACTCATTAGAGTATTGGGGTATTTTAGTGTGCACTCATTAGGGTAATAAAGTATTTAAATGTGTACTCATTAGAGTATTGGGGTATTTCAGTGTGCACTCATTAGAGTAATAGAGTATTTCAGTGTGCACTCATTAGAGTATTGGGGTATTTTAGTGTGCACTCATTAGGGTAATAGAGTTTCAGTGTGCTCAGTGCAGTTTCTGCATACTTGTTGGCAGAGGTGTCCATGCGGCAGTGCCCAGGAGATCCGGTGCGAGGTTCTGCCCGTTTCTGTCTCTGGCTTCCCGTCCCCGGGGACGCGCGGGGCGGGGTTCTGCTTTGGACGGGTACCAAAGGCCCGGGCGCCGGGCCAATCCGGAGCGTCCCGTCCCATCTGCTCCCCCAGCAGAGCGCCCCGGCGGGGGGGTTGGGGGGCGGCGGTGGGGGGGTGGGGAGGGGTGGGGTGGAGGTGCTGTGCACCATGTACCGCCCTACCCTGCTGGCTCCCATCCCGACCCGACGACAAACACACTAACACACACAAACAAACGCAGACGGGCCAAGCTGCTCACCAGCGCCTCTCGCCAAGGGCCCCTGTTTCTGCTACCAGATAAAGAAGGGAAAAAGAGAAAGCTACAATATAATTTTTTTTGCCCTTTTGCCAATTTGTGACAGCAGAGATGTCTCTATAATTCAGCGAAGTTCATGCAAAACCCTGGTACTGGCCTGTGATTGGTGCATTGTCTGGTTTCTGTAATCCTCCATTTTCTTTGTTTCGTTTCTTCTTTTTTTTTGTTGCTCTTTAATTACTGCTTTTCTCCTCCAGCCCCAGTCGCTTCTGCTGAAATTGAAAGGTGAATTATTTATCGGCCTGCTGAATTCGCACCCTGAGTGGTCACTTTGAAAACGCTTTTTGCATGACGTCTCCTCTTTAGTTGTAGAGCTATGATGGAAGTGGGGGGTGGGAGTGGAGAGGCGGAACTTTAGTTTTTTGGTGTCCGTTTAATTGATCTTTTAATGAAATTAAAGTGTCAATAGACCTGGCGAATGAAGGCACTGGAGAGTGGAGTGGAGGGTTTGATGTAACTGGGCTTGAGAGGATATTTTGGGGCCCTCTGGGGCCCGAGGTCCTTTATTTCCTAAAAGGCAGGGGGGAAAGATTAACCCCTCCCCAAACAGCAGAGGAGAGAGCCCAGCTCTCTCTCTCGCTCTCGCTCCTGGCTCGTCTCCTCGCTCCTCTGCAGGATCAGACGTGGCTCTGCAGTCTGGAGACAAGGGACAGGGCGCGGGAAAGGCCGAATTCTCTGGTCTGCGCATACCTCACTAATAACAGAGTGATCAAAGACTCCTCAGCCTGCCTCTCGCCGGTTCACATGGAGGAAATGAAGGGCACACTTTCTGACCCCGGAGAGGAGGGAGGGGGGAGGAGGGAAAAGGGGCAGGAGAGACGGGGAGACGGGTGGGAGGATAGAGAGGAATGTCAGACCATGTGAGGGCGCATCAAGCCCGCTATAACACTGCATGCACTTGGCACCTGATCAGCCTGGCACTGTGGTGGTGTGTGTGGTGAGGGAGAATGGTGTGGCGAGGCATGGTGTGATGGTGTGTGGGTGATGTGGATGTGTGTGTGTGATAAGTGTGTGTGGGTGGTGTGGGAGTGTTGTATGGGAGAATGCTCGCCCCATGTGAGGGCGACATCAAAGCCGTATAACACTGCCTGCACTTGGCACCTGATCAGCCTGGCACTGTGTGTGTGTGTGTGTGTGTGAGAGCATGTGTGTGCGCGTGCATGTGCTTGCATGTGCGATCACGTGTATTGTACCTGTGTATGTGTGCACTCAAGTGTGTGTGTGTGTGTGTGTGCGCGTTTCTGGGAGTTTGTATGTGTTTTTATGTTCTATATGTTACATTTGTTCCCGTTGTATTTCACATCTATGGTAAGGACTGGAAAATGCTTTGACTCACATTTACAAGCTTTGCACTGGGAATATAATTTTATCTCTTTCCAAATCCTTGCATTTGTTGTATGAGTGCGGTAACTTGGACGGAGTAGTTACTATCTTTCAGGGTGCAAACTGCACTGACAGGTTTGTGCACAATGCGCTTTATTTAATTGAGGTGGTTCTGAAGTATTTTGACATTACAAAAACTCCCTGAGTAGTAGAAACTGACAGGTTACATCGCTGACAGGTCTGATTAAAATGTTTATGTGCGGCATGTGTTGTGTTTGTGTCCTTGACGCATTTACACGGTGCTGATTACTCTTGCACAAACTCATAATGATAACTGAATGTCACTCAACCAGTCTGAGTCTCAGCATGCAGTACCCCACTTCTCCAAAGGGGGCAGCGTGGCACTTCTAATCTGTGCCCTCATTATTTTTTTTTTGCCAAATGTGCATGGCTTTCTTGCAACGTGAAGCTGTCTGTGTGCATCAGGTGTGAACCGAACATATTAGCTCTGGCTGCTCTGATTTCCCCAGTACTGGGTCTTATGATGTAATGAGCTGGATGAGCAACGTTTGTGACTGTTGTGTTTTCTGATATCCCACTGAGCGTAAGGGTAAACCTAAACCTAAACTCGAGGTTTAAGGAGCAATAGATTGTCTATAATCAAGATTTAGGTAATCCATGAAGTCAGAAAGATGAAAGCTGTCGTGTGAGCGTGCAGGTTCGCAAGCTTGGTGTGAAATGTTCCCTCCAGGTTGAGAGAGAAAACACTTTAAATAATTTCACCTCCTCCCTGAACCACCTCCCCTCCCACCGTAGGTCAGATGAAATGTGTAAATAAAAGCAGTATGACAGTCTAATAACTGCCCCTGTCAGACGCTAAACAGTCGCTTGGCAGACCTGGGAGAGGAATATGGCCGCCAGGTCTTTCCCTGTGAAATGTAATTGCGTGACTGTACACAATGACAAATGCCATAGTGTAAACATATGGAATATTGTGAATGTCATATTGTGTGTCACACCAGCACTTATGATATGTAGTTTTAGCATGCCGGCAATCTGGTTCTGTCTCCTCTGCTGATACACTGTAGCCATGGCAAAGTCTCTCTGTGGATTCTTGTCCTTTGGAAGGTAGTCAGTGTGTAAAGAGTTGCAGAGGACTTCATAAACTTCATAGACTGACTTTTTACACATGCCTGATTCAGAATTGCGTGCATGTGTTTATAGAACTGTTTGTCATACAGTAGCAGTTGTAAGATGAAAACTGGAGGGGTGAAAAACTCCAAACTGATCACTGGTCTTAACCTGTTTTCATTCATTTTCCTTGATTAACAAGCATGCCAACGATCTGACAAATCAATTGACAAGTAACAGACGGCTTCTTCGCATCGTGTTAGGGAGATTAAATGAATTCAATTTAGAAAAATACATTTTAATCAACAGGAACACTTAATGAAAAGATACCCTGCTCTGTTAACTACCGCATTAGCTTTCAGCATAACTAGCAATAACTAAACCTGCGCTTAAATTGTTTAAAATCTGCACATTGCACATCTTTGTCATGAATATTCTCTGAGTGTGAGTTCAGAGAATGAGGTCTGCATGTATCCACAAATAATGTTGATAAAATGTGCACAATTTAGCCATGCAAATAAAAGAATGAAGAGAACTGGCTACATCTGATGGTATTGGGCATTTTAATCGCTGTATTCATAACAAAGGAAAATGACTGATAACAGGTCAAGACCAATAAGGAGTTTAAGGGAAAGTTGTCCGTCCGACCAACTTTTAGCTCATCGACTGCCGGTGTGCGAAATTTGAGTGCTACATACGCACGTTTGCGAAACTCATAGGCAACATAATTATGCCATTATGGAATAATGGTATGAAGTTGAGCGTTGTTCTGGTCTAAAGAATAATAACACATGTTCACATTCACATGCTGTCAGTTGCACGCAACATACCGTGAGATGCATAACAAAAGAAAGTGACAAATTAAACTGACAGACGTTTGAAGAAAGACGCACGCCATACATCGAAATAATTGCCCCCCCCCTCCCCCCCCCACACACACACACACACCTTCAAGGAAAAGTCCTGCCTCTTAAATGCCGGTGGCTTTTGGCAGCATGGAATGTTGTGTGTACTGCGGTGTAGCGAGCACGCAGAGGCCCTGACTGTTGTGTGTACTGCAGTGTAGCGAGCACGCAGAGGCCCTGACTGGCGTGTACTGCAGTGTAGCGAGCACGCAGAGGCCCTGACTGTTGTGTGTACTGCAGTGTAGCGAGCACGCAGAGGCCCTGACTGTTGTGTGTACTGCAGTGTAGCGAGCACGCAGAGGCCCTGACTGGCGTGTACTGCAGTGTAGCGAGCACGCAGAGGCCCTGACTGGCGTGTACTGCAGTGTAGCGAGCACGCAGAGGCCCTGACTGGCGTGTACTGCAGTGTAGCGAGCACGCAGAGGCCCTGACTGGCGTGTACTGCAGTGTAGCGAGCACGCAGAGGCCCTGACTGGCTCTCAGCTGTCACTGCTCGTGTGTGAGTCACGCTGAGGCCCCACTGGCGTGTACTGCAGTGTAGCGAGCACGCAGAGGCCCTGACTGTTGCTCTTTCCACGGCTGTCCCGACTGTTCTTCGGTGCTGGTTGAGGTCTCGGCGCTGGGGCGTCCCATCTTATACGAGACTGTCCGGTGTGGGCACTGGCATTTGTTGTGGCCCAGCACCAGAACTCCCAGTGCAACAAACCAAGGTTGTGATGGACGGCTGTGAGTCGTGAGCTAAATTGGCCGTTTTGGCGCCGGCGTACAATGAAAGAAACCCGCGGCTCCACCCCGGCCGTTCTCGAGTGCGACAGCGCCCGCTTAGCGGCTCAGAGTCGGCCGTACAGCCCTCAGTCCAAACAAAAAAAATAAACAATTCTGCCGCAGCCCTGAATTCCGAGCTGCACGTGTGGAAGAATCCTGCCACTAGAGGGCAGCATGCGGCTGGCCGGCCCGGCGCATGGAGGGCGACAGAGGAGCTGGGAATTCGGCGTGCCGAGGACCGCGAGGTATCTGGTTAATGTAGAAATGAAATGAATGCAGCCGAGGAGGTAAGCTGGCCTGACCCTTCATCAGAGAATAGATGAAAAAAGGGAAGAATAAGCTATTGTGCCACGGGAAGATGATGAAATTTAAGATCCGCACACCTAATCTCTGGGCAACCTCAGAAATGTTAATCCCCCTGTAGAATTATTTGAGCGCTAGATTGTATTTTGTCATTGAAATGGCACAGTGTCAAACGGTACCTTTTCTATTCGCGCTGCTGCCAAAAAAAAAAGGCGGAAAAAAAACACGAAGGCGAAGAATTGCATAATCAAAAAGAGGTTGTGACAGAATATGATTATTCAGTAGTATCTCGAAATTGCATGCATCTCCTCCTTTTTCCCCCCTTTCCTCTCTTCCCTAATTCAAATGCATTATCAAAAGGTTAAAAACGGAGGGGTCACGGACTTAACGGCTATATTTAGTGCATTGTGCCGGTTCCCCCTTTGTGCATGTGTGTGAATTACGGATTGTGCTGCTGAGCGCTAGCCCCAGCGCACAGGCCGGCTTTCTTCCGCCTTTTGCATATTAGCCAAAGTGAGAAATCAAGCCAATTCCTTATTGCATTTTCTGCCGGTTTCTTTGAAAAGGCGTAAGCGGCGGCGGCGGCGTTGAGACACACAAAGGCGCTTTTTGGCGGAGTGGAGGCCGCGTCTCGCGCGCGCCCGCATTGTCTCGCGAAGCCGCCGTGTGTCAGCGATACCCTGCGGAGCCCCGCTGCTCTGGTTCACCCCGCTAAAGACCCGCGCGCCGCGGCGGAGGACGGGCCCCCCTCTCCGCCTCCGCTCCTCCGTTTCCTCCGGTCGCCAGCGTATAAATATCAACCGCCAACACTTAGCGGATTATTTATGATTTGCTGTTCTGCAGCGTCTGCCTGATTTTTTTTTTTTTCTGAAGGACTGGAAATCTCTCTCTCTCTCTCTCATTCTCTCTCTTTCCCGCCACCCCCTCCCCCCTTTGTCAGTAGATCAACAATAAAAGGGGTTGCCTTTATGATGACCTGCTGTCACTTGTGGACCTCTTCCAAATCAATTAAGCCCATTTCCACTCCAGCACTTCAATATTGTGCTACTGCGACATCCTCACCCAGGCTGGGCCCTTCCCTCTAGAACACATTACTTAGACCACTGGGTTAAGGTCCCGTAGTGCCTCATGGGGGGGGGGGGGGATAGAGTACAACCAAAACAAAAAAAAAAAAGAAAAAAACTGGTTGTGTGTGAGGGGCGTAAAAAAGCTGGTGTGAAAGTTTGCAAAGCCCAAAAGTTTTCTTATTTGAACTGGAGGTCTGGGGTCCGGATTAATTTTGCATTTGTGTGCTCGCCGTTGCTCGTGTTTGTGGATGACTCGGAATAGTGTTTGTCTGTTCGCTGGATATTTACCTAGAGTGTCACTGACGGTTTGTTTATTTCCTTACTGTCAGGCCCTTAACAGGGAGGCGTGATCAGTGTAGGAAGTACATTTAAGCTTTTCCCAAGCGGAGCTATTCTCTAGTGTACCGTGTGACGGTAACATCTCAGATTATGTGCTGTATCTGAAAGTAAATAGGCTGGTATTCAGAGCTCTGGTTTTACGTTAATGCCAATCATCAGCCAACTTTGAAAGTATGATTACGGTCCACCATTAGTGGGAAATAAGTAAACTGTTTGTGTGCGTACGCGTTTTGCCTTGTATTTTGCTTGTGAAGCAGAAATGAGTCTCGTGACTGGCCTACGTACCGGCTGTTTAGGTCATTGAGGATTAAATATGGCACCCTGACATGCCTTTTGTGTTTCCTTTTTTCCTTTCTTTCTTCTTAAAGCCTCACCTGTCTCTGTTTAGAGAGGCCAATTAACGTAATTAATTACAAAAAAAGGCAACAGATGCTAGCAATTCCTTCCCCGTAAGCCCATTTGAGCTGATGGACGGGTAGAGAGATGAATATGGGGGGGTGGGGGGGTGGGGTGCAGAAAATCCCTTTAGCTACGAGGAGCGGGGCGACTCCCAGCCAAAGCGGCGGTTTTCGGCTGTGCCGGGTCCAGATGGCCGGGGTGGATGGGTGTGGCGAGGGCGAGGGCTGGAGCCCGGCGATGGGGGGCCGGGGACGGGGGGCCGGGGGGCCGGGGACGGGCTAATCTCGTCAGGGTGGGTTGGCAGGGGAGCCGGGGTGGTCCCCCTGTCCAAACCGCACTAATAGGCTTACAGGCCCTAATCCAGGACAGCGCAGGATCACATGGGAAGTCTGCTGACCCCAATTTATTTCACTTTATTTATTCATTTATTTGTTGTTGGTTTTTTTTGGTAATTCTTCACTTTGTTCTCTTTCTCTTTCATTTGCAGTACTCAGCCCAGAAACACTCTTAAGAAACGGACCTCTTCATGAATGTTGTTCTTTGTACATCTTGGCTTGTTTGCCTGTTGGACGGTGTGACCGAGGAGCCAAAGTGAATTGTGGTCCGTTTGGGACTGTCACGCTCTTGCGTGTCTGTAGAGTGGTACACAGTGTTTCCGCGACACGCGTGTATGGTCGCCTCTCTTTTAGTCTTGAATATGCCTGAAGGGACAGGATTGGAGGCCTACCTGTTTAAGGAGGGTGAAATTTGGGGAATGAGACCCCTCTGGGAATGCCGTTGTGAGTGAACGTTAGTCAGCCCACGAAGAAAGAGAGCGAAGGTCCCGGGTGTGGGACAGAGCTGCGATGGGTTCATTTCAGATCGTATGTGACTGCTCTCCTTGCCTTTCTGCCTGTCTGATTTTGGCTCGCGTCCCGCACACCACATAAGGCCTGTGTGAAAACCCCTTTGGCTCACGCTTTGTGTCCAGCCTACCCCCCCCCCCCCCACCACCTCCACCCTCCAACCCCCCCAACAGCAACAGACGTTTGACCTTGCCTTTCATCTTCTCCTCTGTCTACCCTGGCGCTGGGTACAGGAGATTGGTTACTGCCACAGAAAAAACAAACCAACAACCCAACACCAAAGCTTTTTTTTTTTGTTTGGAATAGTGTGCGACTCAAAATGAACATTTAAAGCTGTGATCTGTGACATTTCTAATCCCAGGCTTTGGGCTGTGTTGTTAACGTTGGTGCCTGTTTTGCAAACCTAATTGCCATGGAGCAGTGTTTGACATTTGAAGCAGAGCTCAGATGCTGTGGATAACAGCTGGTTGTGAATGGGGCCGACTGGATAGCAGATATCGGGGTGACTGACTGCGTTTGTTTCTGAAGCCATTATAAATGTACCTGACCCTCACCATCAGTCCGAAGTGATGGTGTACTCTCTCCGGTCTGCTGTGTGGACAGAAGCCAGTGTGTCTGAATCAGCACTAAGGATTTCATTTCCAGTGGACCTTTACCTGTAACAAGGAAGGGTTTTAGTCCTCAGGCCAGACGGCCCAACCTCAGTTGTGTGAGCTTGTCTTTCACTGAGGTTTCATTTGTTTAATTTTTTTTAACCGTGTTGTAAGGTGTGTGTGTGTGTGTGTGTGTGTGTGTGTGTGTATGTTTGAAATTGATAATGAATCTAAGCGATTTTAAATTCATGCAAGGCAGTCTATCTTGGTTTTTTCTCGTTTTTGTATTCAAAATCTTAATTGTATTGAATGAGTCTTATTTCTGTTTAAATGGTAGCTCCCTTACTGAATTCTGCAGCATAGCTTTCTCATGTCCACACTGTCAGTCTGCTCCTCCTAAACTTCTCTGACCCAAAAAGTGGCCGCTCCTCGTCATACGTGCAGGGTTCATTAGAGGTGTTGGTTGTATCAGGTTTTAGAGTCCAGCATAAAGTGATCTCTGAATTACTCAAAGGATATGATTCTTAAAACAAACAAATAAATAATAATAGTTAATTAATTAGAAAAGGGTGTGAGCCTTTATCTGGTGGTGGTTATTTTTGCTGGATTGGATCTTTTTTCTGCGCGTAATGTTCTCCTGAACATTACTGATCTGTGATTTTGAAAGATGAGAAGAAAAGGTTGAACAGTGATGACATGCTTTATTGGAAAAATTTATAATCCTCTTTTTAAACCTGCTCGTTAATTACCACTTATAAGTGGAACTTAGTGCCTCAAAAACACATATGATTGAATAGGAATCCTCTTGAATCTTGGCACGTGTGTGTGAGCGTGAGCGTGTGTGTGCACCTGTGCCTGTGTGTGTATGTGAACCCTGTTGTACCCTGGTCTGTCTCAGTGCGGCTCGTCTTACAGCTACCCTTAGCCGCAGATTGTAGCTGTGCCCAATGCAAATGTATGTGTCATGCAGGACACATACATTTGCATTAATATCAGATGGTGATTTGTGACGGCCCGGCGGTCATAGCAGTTTTATCAGAGTTTCCTGAATATGAAAGCGAGAGACCGGGAGGCTGAAGAGCGGGGCGGCGATGTGTGGATGAATCAGGTTTCCCACAATCCTTGAGGATATTTTCATCGAGGAGAGTCATGGAAGAGTGGTGGAGAGTGAGCGAATGCTCAGTGTATCGGAGCGCACAGGCATTAGATCCGATGCCTCCGTACCTGTGTGTGTGTGTGTGTGTGTGTGTGTGTGTGTGTGTGTGTGTGTGTGTGTGTGTGTGTGTGTGTGCAGTAGTGCTGGAATATAAAAAAGTCCTTGCGGGCTCTGCATTGAGTGGAATGTTTGAAAATGTAGAATTTAGTTCCTGCATTCCATCAGAAGTAACCTTGTGAAAGCACACGCAGGCTATTGAGAATGTCCAGTTTGGTCATTTTAAATGCTTAAGCAGTGTAACGGTATTAAGTCCCGCCCCCGTTTGTGACACTGACCCACAGCTGATATGTGCTTTATGTTTTAGTGAGTAGTGTTGATATGTAGCGTTGAGATTAAAAAATGTCTGAGAGGCAGTGCTGTACTGTAAGAGGGGAGGATAAAGAAACACAGAAGACTGTAAGAGTGTCTTTTTTATCAAGATGCCGTGGTAATTCCCCTCGTTTACAGCGTTCATTGTTGTGCTTTTAAGATAATCTCTCCCCCTGTTTAATCCACATTAATTTCCTTTATTGCAGTGTTGCGTTTAATGGGGCGCACCGATGCTGGGTTTCAGCGCAGTAATTATCTCTGTCAGGTGACAAGTGTTCGGTTTGTGGGAAGCGAGCTGCGCCCCTCCGTAGTGTGCGGGGTTTTCTGTAAAGTTATGTGCCCACAATTAGTGTAATCGATGTATCGCAGCAGGGGAGGGGGAGGGTGGAATCCTGTAGGAAATGCTCCTTAGCCTCGGCTGGTTTCGTAATCTCAGCCCTGTTATGGCAAATCAGATTTTCGTAGTATTAAAATGATAATAAGCATTCGGGCTAACATGTAGGGTTTTAAATAAAACAACCTCATCAGCAGAAAGACCGAGGGGATGTATGGCATAATCTTGTTTCTTAGTAGGTTCCTTTTTATGAATTATTAATATTCATTAAACATGGTTGTAGTGTGTGTGTGTCCCAGATAGGACATGCCAGACTATGTGTACCTGGCCAGGAGAAAGCGGGAGAGAGGGAAAATCCTTAATCCTGGGGTTTTGTTTTCAAAATTCCAAGTCCGTATTCTAGAACTCCATTGCTTCCAAATTACCAGTAGTCATTGTTGCATCAGCATTAGAATGTTCTGTTAATAACATTCCAGTCACATATTTGTGATCTCAGGCCCTTCAAGGGTTGATGGAAATTAAAGGGCTTTGCCCGTTCTCTCTGCACGCTGTGAAGCTCCCTCTGGGCCGGGTTCTAGGGCCCTTCTCTGGGGGTAAGCTCCCTACATGCAGCAAGGGCCCTTCACTGTGTATGAGTTGTAGGGCATACTCCTGCATGCAGGAGATGTGAGTGTGGGGGGGCGTGGTTTGCATGATAATGAAGTGATGTCACTGGTGAGAGGGATGCGGTTTGTTATTGGTCCAGTGCGGCTGGTTGGTCTGAGTACTGGCTGGAGTGGAGCAGTGCGTTCACACTTCCTGTAAAGAGCCCGCCTGTCATCATTTACAGTTTTATAACAATAAACCAGGTGACCTCATCACTGTGTCACCGAGAACCATATTCAGATCCCTCCTTCATTCTTCTCCTTATTCAGCTGAATTCTCAGGATTTTAATGAGAGCTGAGAAGCACTACCCATGTGCTGTGCAGCCGTCTCCAGCCAACCCAGGAAAGTGCCGAGCCCGCGTTTCTCAAGCAGAATGAGATTCCTGCTAATCCCAATCGCTCTGTCTGTTGTGATATTTTATAGATTTTTATTTTTATGTTTGCTGTTATTATAACAGGGACAGTAAACTGGCACCCCTGAACCCCTCCTGGAGTACTGCATTGGAAGGGCATTTTGGGCCTGGCAATTTATTTTCCTATTAGTTGTCCTCTCAGAAGTGTGATTTGTCTCTGAGGCTTGGCGACCGGGCCGCCGGCCGCTGCCCTGGACCGGCTGATAAGGCCTGGGCCAGGGAGGGGGGGGGGGCTCCATCTGGGAGGAGATGGCTTCTGTGGGACCCTGTGGAGTCCTAATTGAAATCTGGGTCTCTGAAAAACCTAAATTGATAAAGGGACCAAAATCCAGTTCACACCAGTCACCCCCCAACCCCCGGTCTGGCCAATCACAGCCCGGGGTAGGTGTGTTTCAAGCCCATGTGATCTCTGAATCTCGAATCTCGGGGGTTGAGTAGCAGTTACTGCACCTCAGCATTACGATGCTTTATCACCGATTGAGGTTCGGAAGTTTTATTTGTTGGTTTATTTTCTTTTGACTTCCACAATGCATTTCTGGGAGGAGTGATGAGCACAGCAGTAGTGTCTGCCCTTTTGGGGTCCTGTTGTGTGTTCCTCAAACGCGCTGACCTCAGCACAACCACGGAGCAGGAGTTTCTCTGCCCTGTCGGACGTTATCTGTAAAACCTGTGTGGCCATTCAGGCCTGTGGGCCTCCTCAGCGCTGTTCTCCATGGCAACGCTGCCATTTCAGAGGCGTTTTTCAGCAACGGTGTCAGTTTTCTTTGTCCAGTCCAGAGTCCAGAAAACGACCTGATCCTGTGGCCATATGATCTGGGCTATCGGGTAAAAACTTCATTACCCAAAGCTGCCCCGAATGTGGGGGGCAGTGCGGTGTGACCTCAGTTTCTCTGTGGCAGTGATATGGGAAAGGGCAGTGTAGTCTGCTTTCAGTGTGTATTAACCGTGTCGGAAAGGAAAGTCTAAGAAAGAAGTAAAAACTGTTATTGCTGAACTAAGTTTGAGGATACCCTGCGAGAGACAGAGAGAGAGAAGGGGTTGATCCTTGCACCCTGCCTTTATGGTAATTAAAGGGCTTGGGCCCCAGAAGGGCCTAATGTATGAATAAGTAATGGGAAGAGAGTTGGTGACAGAGACACACAGAATAAGACTGGCTGAGACAGAGTGAGTTGGGGAGCCGTGGTTCTCGTCTCATTAGCAGGAAGCAGGAAGCAGAGACAGATGAGTAAGGTGTGGGGTGGCCAGGTGTTTAATGTCAGCTGGTGTATATATGGACCATGTCTTCACAATGACACACAGATGTGTACATACATACAGTCACACAGAGAAAAACAGACACACACACACGCATACACACAAAGTAAACTGTGTGAATCTTCCCTTAGACCATACAGTTCTTCCTTTGAATCTTCTATAAATCTCTGCCTCTATCTGTTTCCTGCAGTCATGGATGCTGCTGTGTGTTTAAATGAAGTCCCTGCCGTTAGGTGCAGGCGATAGGTGCTCGTGACTTTGTGTATCTCAGTCCGAATCGCTTAGCCAGCTCAACCTTACCCTGACCCTCATCTCTGCTATCTGTGACTCTTACAGGACTGCAGGAGTTATGTCAACATGCCAGCATACCCAAGTATCTGTCTGGGGTCAAAAGGATATTTCACAAACTGTTCTGTTTTCAGCGTCAGATTACAAGATTATTCATTTCTCTGTGTTTGTTCTGTGTTGTCAGTGACATGTAGGCACATACATAAAGGTTCATTACATTACATTACAGGCATTTAGCAGACGCTCTTATCCAGAGCGACTTACACAACTTTTTACATAGCACTTTACATTGTATCCATTTATACAGCTGGATATATACTGAAGCAATGCAGGTTAAGTACCTTGCTCAAGGGTACAACGACAGTGTCCTTACCCGGGAATCAAACCTGCGACCTTTCGGTTACAAGCGAAGTTCCTTACCCACTGTGCCACACTCCGTCCCTATGGTAATGAACAGGTAATGGACAGAGCTTATGTCGAGGAATCTGAATCACAAGCGATACGAGCGGTTAATACTTGAGCTAATACATCCGCTACAGCATAGGTATGTAAGAGCGTCTGCCGAATGTGTGTAATGCGGCACGTTCTGTGTGACTTACAACATCAAAGTTGCACTTCAGCGGGATTACTAGTTTAATGAAGCTAGAGGGAGGAACGATGGCTTATGCGGAGTCTCCTCGTCGAGAGGGATGGAGTCTTTCAAACTCGCTTCGAGCGCGGATGTCGTTTGAACGTGGAAATCGGGGCTCGCCCCCCCCCCTTCCCCGCGGAAATCGTCCCGCGGTTTCGGCGCCCGGCAACGGAAACAATGCCCGCTCGCATTACAGAGCGGTCAGAAAAGACCCGGCCTCTGTTCTCCTAAACCATTATTTCTGTCAGGAAAAAGGGCATTGAAGCCCTGACTGACTGTGTGGTGTAATTTGTTCCCGTTTCCTTTAGAAGTCCTTAATCCTGCCCTTGTGTCCCTAATCGTTCTCCCCGTACCTTGCTTTCCGTTTTCAGCTGGAGCCTTGGGTGGGGGGCGGGGGGCGGGGGGCAGTGCAATGGGTTGTGGGGTTTGGGGCCTGACAGTAACAGATGCCCTTGGCTCTGTGATTACACTCTTGTCCCATAATGCATTTTGCTCCACAGCAGAAATGATGACCATACTGTATGTGCAGTGCAGCTTTGATTGATGTCCGGGAGGAGCTGTGTGCAGGGATTGTGGGATATTTGACGGGTGCCCCGTTTCTCTCTTTCTCTTTCCCTTTCCCTCTCTCTCTCTCTCCATGCTGATCTGTTAACCTCCGGTAAGAGGTACCTGAGAAATGTGTGACACCAGGCCGACAGGTAGACGCCTCACCTGAACGTCAGTTGGAAGAGATACCAGCGTGCAGTGCCATCAGCACTAACGCTAAACATACTGGACAAATCTGTCTTCCAGAAGACAATTAAAACGTATTGCTAGCGTTGATCGTGTTGTCTTAATCAAATGGCCTGCTGCATATCCTGGCAAATACTGGGCAGGCTTAACTGGGGGGAGGAAAGATGTGTGTGTACACACACGCCAGGGAAGAAACCCTGAGCAGGAGAGATTTGATTGTTTTCGTTTTTCTTTTTTTTATTTGTTTGTTTGTTCGGCGATGGCAGGCCGCGTCCCAGGGTGCAGTGCGATCTGCAGCGCGGGCCCAAATTTGAGCGCCGCTCATTGTGACGGCGCTCTCTTCTGAAGGAATTACGCGGGCGCAGGCTTTATTTTGTAGCCGCCATTTGGGGCGGAGAGAGAGAGGGAGAAGGGAACTGCGCTCCTTCTCACAGCTTATTAAACTGCGGCATTGTGTGAGCCTTCTCGTTTTTTTCTTTTCTTCTTTTTTTTGTTTTGTTGTATTTACACATGAAAACCCCAGCGCCCCCGATCCGCCGCTGCCCCGGAGAACCCAAACCCCCGCCAAAATAATGAGCGCGTTCGCGGCGGCGTCGTGGCCATTGTGCCGGGCATTGTGAGCGTCGAGTCCCGCTGCCTCCGCTCAGTCGCGGCTCGTGAATGCGCCCTTAGTAGCCCCCACAAAAAGAGACAATCGTCGCGGAAGGCCGAGAATGCGGCGTGTGAGAGAGAGATCGCTGCGTCTTCCGCTCTTCATCTCTCTCTCTCTCTCTCGTTCCGTCTCTCTCGCTCAGGAGAGGGAAGTGCAGGAAGTGAAGTCTGTGTAAATCTGGGATATCGCCAGATAATATATGCAGATTACTGTTATTTTTTTGTTCATTTAATATAAAAAAAATAACTGTGACCATAATTACACCTGGACATCTGTGTGCAGGGTGCATGTAATGTGAAGTACTGACATTTATCATGTCTGTACACACACCCCCACACACACTCTGCCACCCAGTCTGTGGTGCAACATGCAAGACTGTGAACCCTGGTTGAGATTGTAATCATTCCATTATTTTTTTGTAAATGTATTCTTATTTAAGCATTTGCAAAAGCAGCGATTATGCTCTTGAATTTATTTACCACATCTTCTGCAGCTTGGGTAGCCTGGTGCTGGTGTTATGGAAACAGAACTTGATTGTGACTGACAGCTTTGCTAAGGCCTGTGATTGGCTGTTACTGGCTGTGACTGGTTACATGGAGGCCTGTGACATTGTGGATAGTGTTGTGTGAGTTGCAGCCTCCTGAGTTCTCTATAAATGCACACCATCTATCAACTCATTCACTCAAGTCAAGTCAATTACCTCCTTAATGACGGCGGCCTGATGAACATGTTGCGCGTTTCTAATTGCAGAGCGAAATAAAATCAGGCGTGAGCTGCGCTGCGCATCGCCGGGTAATTAAGATTGGCCACTTTGATGTCTAAGCCGTGGAAAGAGAGGCGCATTTCATCCCCAATAAGATGGCGGGGGCGGACATATGGCTGCGCGTCTGCTCTGCTCTCTGGCCCGGCGAGCCGTGTAGGGCTCGCTCTGCGCTATCGATCCGCCGCTGCGGACTAGCCGGCAGCTCCCGCCGCGGCTTCCTGGCATTCTGTGTTTTTGGGGGTTCGGCGGGGGCCCCCCCCCTTGCAGGCCTGACCCCCGCGCCCCCGGCGGGGAGCGGCTGTGGATCGATGCGGGGACAGCTGTCGTTCTGCGGGCGGCTCCCGGCCGCTGGTTTGGCTGATAACCCGGAGCACCCCCCGATCGGCGTGTGGGCTGGGGGGGAGACGGGGGCGATGGTTCCGCTCCTGTGCGGCGTCGCCCTCGGTGATTAAGAAGCCAGGCCGGTGGCTCGCAGAGTAACCGGAACGGGCGTGTCCCGGCAGCGTAGCGCCGGCCTGTGGGGGCTAACGCGGCTGCCTGCGCGTCCGTGGTGACACGCGCACCCCTCCCCCCTTTCCGGATCATTCTCCTGATGTGTGGGTGCTGTGGTGCGGGCTTCCTGCTGTCCCGGCTGCTGCCCTGCGTGTTACAGTCCTTAGTGTCTCGGTGTCTCGGTCCTAAAGTAGGAAGAAATCCTGGAATTAGCCGTGAAATCTCAGAACCACGTAAGACAAGTTTTGGGATGCGAGGGTGCGAGAGAACTGGCGAGGGCGTACTGTCCAGGGCGTGGTCTCAGATAGGCGTGGCCAGTTGTGCTGGCGATGAGAAGAGGATGGTGAGCGAGATCTACCTCTCATTAATTGTGAGCGGTCTCTCAGTAAGCTGTCCAGCCTAGTCGTTCTGTACCCCAGTCCCTATGCGTTTATATCAATGGAGATTTGAGAATTGGCAGTAACCACTGGCCGTTCAGCGCACCTTCCCATTATCTTGACACCCGTCTCATTTAAATTAGCCTCCGCCCCTCCTCTTAGTGTTTGTCCTTCCCTAAAATAGTGGGTTTTCTGGGTTATTGTGGTGAAAGGTGATGTTTTTCAGGCCTTATTTAAATGAGAAGCCACGCTGGAGAGTAATTCAATCAGAATGATTCTGCCTGTTGAAGCCGTAGCAATGCAGAAATGGAATGAAAGGGGATCCATTTCATTAGGAGATTAAAGGAGAAATTGTTTAGCAGAAAGCGCAGTGACTCGGAGCGGCCGATAGAGGGCAGCATCCAGCCAGCCTGGGTTCCCCCCGCGGCTCCCCGCTCTGTGAGGTATTTAGCGATTCTGAAAATACAATAAGGGAACATTGATAGTCATATCCCTGTAATAAATTAAAAGTGCTTTATTGTCCCTTTTCATTTTACACATTGTCACAACCTTGGACCTTAATCTCGTGCTGATTGACAGTGGCAACCAGGGAAAAGAGCACATTTATTGTTTGCGCTAGTCAAATCTGTTAAACCTAATTCTTCTCGGGGTATTTGCATATTCTTAAGTATTCCTTCAGAGAGGACCTAAATCCTTCTTAAGTGTTTGATGCATTTTGAAATTCATTCATAAAGTATCTACATGCACTATTAGCTCTCCATAATAAGACTGCATAATCTCGGCGATAAGGAGGGTTTTGAACAGCGTATTCTGGCGGGATGACACGCTATATTTCTGACTGATTCAACAGGCTCAAATGTCAACAGAAATGTCAAGCACCTTCGCCAGCGCACATTTGATTCTCCTACTTTTTTTATCGTCTCCATTTATTGGAGTAGCTCTTCGCACAACTGGGCATGCCTGGTAATGCGACTGACTGTGCCTCCCCCCCCCCAATCTCTCTCCATCTATCAGTCCCCCTCTCTCTCTCTCTCTCTCTCCTGATGCTCTCATAGAGCATCCAGAAGGGGGTGATGGTTGGGGGGGTGTGGGGGTGGTGGAACGCACCGTCGCTCTTCTCCCAGACTTCCTTTGATTATCCTCTGGCGGGTCACCTCATTTCCCCGCGCGGTTCTCCGATGTGCGCCGATAGCGGGGGAAGTTCCATCAGAACAGCCACGCAGCGCTACCGAGGAAAGGAAACGGCTGATTCGGCGGGAACAGAAAGGGAGACCCCGGAGGCGAAACCCCAAAATGAAGGCGCCAGGAGGGACGGGGGCCAAGAAGGAGAAATGCGCTGTGACTGAATTATAAACGTTCAGCCTGCGCTAACGCTGTGTGGCGTTCAGGGCTCCATAACAGAGGGGTGATCAGGCCTGCGTCTCGCTGGAGAAACGGCAGAGCCGCAGCTCTTCTGGATGCAGATTTACAGGAAAATCTGGTTTACCACAAAGAATGATGGGAATAAAAAGAAACCAAGGCCACATACGCTGTAGTATCGCTGGAACTGACTGGCCAAATTCCTGATGCATTTTTAATCTGTGGAAAAGTGTCTTCCTTTTGTCATTACAGAACTAAAGCAAGAAAGTCCCCCAGTGGCAAATATCATTATTATTATTATTATTACTATTATTATTATTGTTTTTCATTTAAAATCCTGTTTCTTTAATATAGTAAAAATATTTTGTGCTTTTGAATCTTGTGCTTTAATAGCTCTGATGAGATCCTCTCTTCTCTACTTTCTCCACAACATGCTTTGGCACAGAATGAGCACACTACTCTTATGGTGATGTCATGTGTCATGTGATTGGAGGGGAGTGAGCAGGCTGTCCCTGATGCACTCGGTGCCTAGTAGTCCTTGCTAACTGCAAACCGTATGCAAAAGGTTAGCTTTGAAGGGCAGATCTTCATCTATGACGCAGAAATTACTGCAGGGGGCGGTAGACAGTGGGCAAGGCTGTGGTTCTCCTTTGCTGCCTTTAGACCGTGTAGACTGACTTGGTTCATGTGCTCTTATGGCTTAATTCCTCTCATAATTGCCTACTTTTTATTGGTCACAAATCTGTTCATATGTCCAATGAAATGTGTTTTTTTGGATAACATTTTTTATAATGGAATAACATATACTTATGCCACTAAATGAAATGTTGTGGTTTTGTGTCTCCCTCTACCTCGAAATAAAACTAGTTTTTTCTTTTGTAATTTTATACAATTTTTTATTTATTTTTGGTTTGAATATAGTGCTCAAAAGTTATCCCTTTCCTGGTCAGCAATAAGAACTGTCCTCACAAAGTGTTCAGTGAGTTTGAACCAGAAACACACCCATAATATCTGAAGCACACCCATGATGTTTGAAGCGCATCTGGTATGTTTACTGAAGCAGTGTGGGTTAAGTGCTTCATTCAGAGATGAAAGGGCAGCGCCCCATCTGGGGGCCTGAAGCACAACCTGTCCGTTAAAAATAGCTCTTCCTCAACCACTGTGCCGCACCGCCACCGCCACAGAAAAACAACAACAAAGGCCAGGGCCAGAGGAAAGGCAACTCCAGTAATTCCCTTTAGTAATTAATCTTTTCTTCTCTCTCTGAGAATTCCCCTGGCTTTTTCAGAGCGAGTGAGAGAGAGAGGGATAGAGGGAGGGAGCGAGCGTGACAGGGAGAGAGACAGAGAGAGAGAGAGAGGAAGATGCAAGCAACCGCTTAGCAAGTCAAAACACAAGTTTGTCCTCGTCAGATGAAGACCGCTGTGGGCATTTTGTTGCTTTTTTGTGCTTTTTTTATTTTAATGAGCTCGGTGGTACTGTATGTCTTCATTTAGAGGGACTAACCGCAGGAGGGGGGGGTGGAGAGGGGGGGCAATGGCTGCATGAAGTGCCAGAACGTCAGTGCCATCACCATGAGAATGGGGCCCTGCTTCTTTTAATTGGCGCTTTGTCTTGGGTTCCCTTTTTATCTCCTTTCATCCGGCGCCCTTTACCGGCACCTTCCATTCCCACATGAGACCCTGCAGGACTCTGCGGGGTCCCCCCCCCCCTTCGTCCCTGTGTACGCTCAAACCCTGCCATGGGAAAGTGTTTATCGGTGGGTGGAGCAGGTCCCCTGTTTAGTGTGTTTCTGATACTCAGCTGATTGTTTTTAAAGGTTCGCCTCTCGCCCCGCCTGCGCAGTGACGCGCTGGAGCTGCGGTGTCTCAGGGTTACCTGAGCTTGCACCTTTAGCACCGTTACCGCTTCCCCAATCATAGCGCCCCCCCCCCCCCCCCTGCACAGGCCTGTTTCAGTTCAGGGAAGCGTCTTTTCTGTGAATGCTACTGTAGCCATCTTCCTTTCTGTTCCCTATCTCATCAATAAAACCTGCCAATTTGCTTGTTTTAATCATGCCATTGGTGTAGCGCATTCGCTTAATTAGACTGTTAAATACCTGCTGATTAGGTGTCATTTAACTTATCTTTTGGACAACCTGTTGCGAGCAACAACTAGCAGGTTACTCAGCTAGTCCGTTGTGCATTATCAATATTCAAGAGTAACTAATGACAAAGACCAGTCAAAGCGATTTTAGTACTGCGTTTGTGCCGCTGTTGCTGCTGCTCTTCCCGCCCCGGCGCCAGAGCTCAGTCCTAATAGACCCACAGCTGAGCAGCGGAGAAGATCTGCCAGCGCTCACTATCTAATGCCTGTTTGTTCTGCAGGCTGGAGTATTGACAGAGAGGCTTAGGTGGGACTCGGGTAATACTTTAGCTCAATTTAATTTTTAAATCTAAAGCTCTTTTTTAAAACTATGAATAGAAATGGCGGGGAGGCGGTCCTAATTGTTTAACCTGTGATTTGCTGGGGGGGGGGGTAGCACGGTGAGAAATATGAATGAACGACTTGCGGCGTCGTCCTTTCAGGAGTCTCCCTCCGGGCGGCGCAAGGCCCTGGCCACCAGCAGCATCAACATGAAGCAGTACGCCAGCCCCATGCCCACGCAGACCGACGTCAAGCTCAAGTTCAAGCCGCTATCCAAGAAGGTGGTCGCCGCCACGCTCCAGTTCTCCCTCTCCTGCATTTTCCTGCGAGAGGGGAAGGCCACGTAAGTTCATTCACAAAAGTCTCCAAAATGTTTCTGCTGCTTTTTAAAAAATTATTATTCTTTCCTTCCAATTTTCCCCCTCAAATTTGGAATGCCCAGTCATGTTTTTTTTTTTTGGGCACTGATTGACACAACCTCTGCTATAGATTCTGGAGAGCATCCAGGCATGTGCTCTCCTGCCAAACGCATGACACCAGCTGCTGCTTCTTACCGCAGCTCAGGTGTGAATCAAGCTCACATGAGTCTGAGGAATGTGCTTCACATGCAGCTTAACCGCTGGACTTGCAGGCTCCCAGTCGGCCAGTAGGGGACGCTGGGGAGCAGTGAGATGCGACCGTCCCAGTTAACTGAAACCCTCCCATCCCCGGGTGATGCCTTATGCCCGTTGTGTGTCACCCTGCTGGTCTGCCAGCCGCAGTTGGCACTGGCACTGATTTGATGCCAGATTGTTCACCCATTTGTGCACTAGAGCACAGTGCCCTAACAGGATGAGCCACCCAGCAGACTCTTGTTGGTTTAAACCAGAGACTGTAAAAAATATGGACAAAGCTACTGTGACGTCACCCATTGCCTCTCCGTGGGTCTGTAAAACACGTTTTGAAGCTCAATGGCGGGCGCGGCCATGTTCTCGATTGGGAGCCATAACCATAGAGTTAACCGGTCTTGTGATTTTTACAATGTGATTGACAGTCCGGTGCGCATAAGCCCATCAACCTGAACGAACGATTGCAGAACGAACTTGAGGCTAGCTGACTGTCTGCCGTTATGTTTTAAAATATATGATAAAATGTTTACGGAGTTTAATTTCCATCCGTGACTGTACTGTGTCATGTAATCACGTTATATGTATGACATTAATAATACAATTATGTTCAGTTATCTTCAATTTATGTTTCTCGGCAAAACGAATATGCTTAGCTAGCATATCAGCTTGCCAGTGAGCTAGGTAAGCTATCCGTGGTTAGCTCACGCATTAGCAATATGAACTACAGGGATAGAACATCGACTGCACTGATGGTCAATCAATCAGAGATGTGTAGACTATTAGTGATTTGACTAGGCTAATTTTCATATAACTGTCTGGTAGACCTGCTGTTAACCAAGCAAGTTATCGTCGTAGGTTTTCGCCAGTCAGTTAATGAGCCATTAACTGCTACTACTCCATCGCCGTTTGTGGTGTTTACTTGCTGGGTGACGCTAGCTGACCGATCGTTCGCAAGTCACTTTTTACTGAATAAAAATTAACACTGTCAGCGGTGATTAACAAATCTACCAAGTATTTTAATAACTGATCTACAGGCGTGTAAATATGACAACGCACTTTGAAGAGCAAGTTTTCCACCTGTTGCATAAAGACAAAAATAATGTACATTGAATTTCTAATTATTTTTATTTTCTTGCTAGCTTCTAGCTTTGTCACATTCGTGCAGCCTAGCCCAGGTAGACATTTACGGAATGTACACGACTGACAAGCCGTCAAACACGTTTGACAGATGGAATATTTGCCGGTTAGGGTTAGCTAGCTAGTCAAATGGCTTGGTAGCCGAAGTTGCGAACTGTTTTAGCATAGGCTACTGGACTACCACATATAGCAAATAAGCGTTAGCTGATTACGCTTTCTGCCAACTAATTTGGTTAAGTGGGCTAAAGGAAATAGTAAAAATGACTCGGCTACCGCAAAACTTCAGATTATTTTATGGTCGTCTAGTGCAGCTGTAAATAGCACACGCTATAATGAAACCACTACAAAATGGGATGCCTGCATTTTCTGACTTCGCACAGGTGGACCGTGGTCGGAGCCGCAATGTCAAGGCCAAGAGACGCCACCTCCCACCCCAGTGACCACAGATTGTAGCCCCTACTGTAGCTCAGTCCTCCGTAGTAATCAGGAAGTGACGCAAACTGTACCTCATTGGTCCGAACAAATATTGCAACTAGTGCCAAATGACACATAAATCATGAAATCGATCCATGGACAGTCATAAGACAAATAAAATACACATATTGTGACTATTTGTACTCATGAGAAAAAATTATTGACTTTGGATTTTGATCGCATTTGTACCGTAGACTTACATGGAAACCAGATATGAAACACCTATACTGGAGCCAACCGTAGTGGCGCTAGTGAGCAACCAGGAACAACAAGACCAGGAAATGAGCTTCAAAAATGAAGTCTGGTTTTGGCCTGGGCCATGGTGGTCCAGTGCCAGCTTTTTAAAAGAAACTCCGTCTCATGGTCCCACAATTCACTCTCCCATCCCCGACGAGTCCAGTTCCAGTTTTTTGTTCCAACAAATGCCAGTCAGCCAGTTGTGTTGAGCACCAGACGTACACAGTTTTTTTTATCAGAAAATCCAGTCCAGGTTTTTTTTCGAGTCCAGTCAGTTTTTGTTCAAAAATCCAGTCCAGGTTTTTTTTTTGGAGTCCAGTCCAGTTTTTTTTTGAAAATCCAGTCCAGGTTTTTTTTTGAGTCCAGTCCAGTTTTTTTTCAAAAATCCAGTTCAGGTTTTTTTTCCCGAGTCCAGTCCAGTTTTTTTTCAAAAATCCAGTCCAGGTTTTTTTTTTGAGTCCAGTCCAGTTTTTAAAAAAAATCCAGTCCAGGTTTTTTTTTTTTGGAGTCCAGTCCAGTTTTTTTCAAAAATCCAGTCCAGGTTTTTTTTTTGAGTCCAGTCCAGTTTTTTAAAAAAAATCCAGTCCAGGTTTTTTTTTGTTGAGTCCAGTCCAGTTTTTTTTTAAAAAATCCAGTCCAGGTTTTTTTTTTTGAGTCCAGTCCAGTTTAAAAAAAAAAAATCCAGTCCAGGTTTTTATTTTGAGTCCAGTCCAGTTTTTAAAAAAAATCCAGTCCAGGTTTTTTTTTTTTTGAGTCCAGTCCAGAGACTGTAAAAAATAGGGCTTTAAACCTCACCCCCACCTGACTGCATATCTCTCTCTCTCCAGTGAACCTGCTTGGTACATACCATGCATTCTGTTCATGCCTCTGTATTAAGAATGTGCTGTTTTCTCTCTTCCCTCCCCTCATTCTCTCTCCTCCCTGTATTGTTTTCTTCTCCTGTTTTTCTTCTCTGAATTTCCCTGCTTACCTCTCGCGTCTGGGGTGTTAGTGCCAGCTTTACACTCTCCTTACTCTGGAACAGAGAGCACAGGCTGCTATGGGTCTTGTGTGTGTGTGTGTGTGTGTTTGCATGCCTGTGCACTTCCTAGAGTGTCAGGCTCTGCTCCGTGAAACACTGGATAGCGCTCTGGTAATTTCAGCCTCATTGCTGTTTGATTTAGTGAAATGTGTGTGTGTGGGAATACGCGTCAAAGCGCTGTTTTGGAGTGGTCATTTACTACACCGGAAAAGCAGAATTCTGGAACTTGGGGCTGATTGACCATAACCGACCTTGTGATCTTGGGGGATGATGTCAGAGGCTCAAGAATAAACCCCATTACATGAGTTCAGGACAGCTTTCTTTGGCTGAAAACTGCGGCATAAGCGATAGAAGTGGAGAGAGAGAGGGGAGATGGAGGGGCGACAAAGTTTATCTCCCTCTCTGCGTTTCTGCCGCAGCTGCAGGAATGTGTGCTGTTTGATGCCGCGAGCGAGCCCGTGAAGGGCACATTGTTCACAGCGGCGAGCTCCTGCCCAAGTGGCCGTCTGCTCCTGCTCCTCCCTCTGAGCCCCATCAGTGGGCCGCTCTCACCTGTGCGTTACAGTTAGCGTCCTTTCGGCTAACGGCCTCATGTTCTCACTCCCCTCCTGGGTTCGCCTGGGCTTGTGGGGATACTCAGGTTAAATGCTGCGGAGTAGCATAGGGGTTAGGGGACTGGGCTTGGAACTCTGAGGTTGCAGGTTCGATTCCCATGTGGGGTTTTGAAGTTGTACCTTTGAGCCAAGTTACGTAACCTGAGGTAGGAAATATCCGGTTATACAAGTAGAGTACTAAAGAATGTTGCTCTGCTAAATGCCTTCATTTTAAAAGCAGTGAGGTCAGATCTTGGGTGCCCTCCTCTGGCTGCGTTTGTGCTTGTCCTTAAACTGAGAGGCGCTAGAACGCATCTTGAGCATACAGCTGTGTGAAAAGCACGCTCATGATTACAAACGGCTGATTTTCCCATATATGGTGTGTGTTTGGCGACTTTCTTCACGTGCTATTGTTTTTTAATATGTTGCCGTGGGAAACTGTTGCCGCCGTGTGACGAATCGGTGTGCTATGATTGGCCATCTCAGGGACGAGGACATGCAGAGTCTGGCCAGCCTGATGAGCATGAAGCAGGCCGACATCGGCAACCTGGACGACTTCGAGGAGGAGAACGAGGAGGACGAGGAGAACCGGGTCAACCAGGAGGAGAAGGCTGCGAAGATCACAGGTGAGAGAGGATGACAGCCATCCACTGTGGATGTGGCTCTGTCCAGGCATGCCTGAAAGGACTGTAACGTTCAACTAAAAAAAGAAAAGGCAAAAATAAATGAACAACGCATCTTTGCTCAACCAACCCTGGCTAAAGGTCCCAAACCATCGCATTGGTCCTCTTCTTCACTACATTTTTTTATGAGACAAGCTAACATAATAGTTAGCAGTAAAAGATTCAGTTTGTAGTGAAATGAAGCTCATTACTACAAACCATTTGTATTAATGAGCTTCATCTTTCATAAGACAAGCTTTCGTGACAGTTGCATTCAGTTTGTTGTAAAATGAAGGTAATCGATACAAACCATTTGTAGCATTATTGATCAACCAGTCAAATAACAAATAAATAAATTAATGAATTATTTTTTATCGTGCCATTTACAAATGGGTTGTCACACGGCACAACCTGCACTATGATGTTTCCAGAAATAATTTTTTTAAAAACAGACATTTTTCCCAGTTAAGAAAAACTGTAGAAATTTCCCCCGGCCCCTTACAGGCGATTGAAGCGGGGCGTGTCAGTTTAAAAGCGTGCCCAGGCTGGGAGGGCTGAAGGGCCAGGGGAGGAGCTGGGGGCACCAGAGCTCGTTTTGCCCTCGGCCCCCGCCCAGGTGGCACCCTGCCCGCCAGGTTACTGGAAGCGTGGCGCTCGCCCACGTCCCCCTGGTGTCCTGTCGGCACCGGGCACAGGCTGGCAAGCCTGTTGGAGCCGAACCCAGAGCCCCTCCCTCCCGCCTGCACCACCTCTCATTGGCTGCCGGCTCCCAGGCCCAAAGAGGAGTGAGGGTTTCCAGTGTACCTGCACCTAAGCACCACCCACCCGATGCTACCTCCAATCAGAGAGAACGGGGCAGGACCAGGCTGAATGCATGCAGATTGCACAATTTCTGTTTGAATTGCCTTGCTTTAGCCAGGTTGATGGACTGTAGTGGATAAAGGTATCCCAAAATTTCATTCCTTCACTGTATTTTTTCTCAGGAAACAGGGTATCATGATGACATAGGCACTTCCTGCGTTTTTGTTTAAAAACAGGTTTTGCATTGAATTAGAGCGGGAGTCAATGTCGCCCTTTTGCTGACTTGTCTCTGGGCTGAATAAAGAGCAGGAGTGTATGTGTGAATGGTTTTTTGGTTGAGTGATGGATTTTAATGGAATGCACCGGCGGTGTTGCGCTCGGAGCTCCTCCCCATTGTGCCGCGATGTCTCCTGACCCATGGCTGCCTCTCGGCGCGCTCCAATATCGAACATCGCCGCTCGCCTCGCACGGCGGACATCAATTTCACGACTGAGGAAGCACCAGTTTTTTTTATTTTTAAATTCATTTTTTTGAGTGACATGCTTATATATTATTGCTATTTTTGTTTTGCTTGTTTGGTTCATTTTCCGCTTTTTTTCCTCATTTCGTGATGTTTTTTCTGTCCTCGCGTTTTTGCCTGGCTCTCTCCGTTAACCCTCTCTGCGCCTGTGCCGCGGTTTGTTTTTCTCCCACCCCTGCATGCTTCTGGGAACGGCATGCTGGGTAATGCGCCCGGCGTGATCTCCGCGCGCCGCTTCCGCGTGCGCTTCCTCTCGTGCGTGCACGCGGCCTGCGGGAACGCTCGGGTCATCGCATGCCTGCTCCAGCTCGCGCCGCTTTCATCTCTCTCGTGCGTGTTCCGGAGCGGGGAAGGAAACCCGCGGTGCACGTTGCGGTGTCATCATGCGACCTGCCGCCTACTTCCTGCAGGGTTTCGGAGTGTGTCTCGGCGTGTGGAGAAGCTCACCGCCTTTGTGGCGAGAGCCAGATCCGTGACCGCGGGCCTCGGGATGGCCTTCCGGAGGAACGGATGTGTGACACGGCTGAGGAACAGCTCCTGATTGGACGGGGCTTTTTTCTCTGTGACTCTGTGGCGTCTGCTCTCCTCCTCTTCCGTTTGCTTACCGTTTCCCCCCGACTGGCTTCTATTTGCAGAAATAGTAAACCAGTTGAACGCCCTCAGCAGCTTAGATGGGGATCCTGATGACTGCCTAAAGCAAGCAAATAAGCCGTCCGCTAAATCGGCCAGCTCTTCTGAAGGTCTATGAGCTTTCATCCTCTTTCTCCCCCCTCCCCCCCCGCCTGGTGTCCCCCAACAAACCCCCCCCCCCCCCCCCGCCATTCTTGTGCTGGTGTGGTGTGGTGTGGTCCTGTGGTCGTGTTGCCCGAATCTGTCCCTCTGTTTGTCATCAGATAAGGTCCTGTCTGTTCGCTGTCCTTTTTTTTTTTGGCGTTAGCTCTGTCACTCCATCCCCCCCCTCTCCCCCCGCCACTCCTCCCCTCTCCCCTCCCCTCACTCTGGCCTGGCTGTCTGCTGTTTGAAGTGAACCTACCCCAAAAAAAAAAAAAACGAAACAAATACACTTTCTCGTCCCGCTGGACCTGGTATCACATCATTGAAGGGTGAACCAAAAAAACAAAAAAAAACTCATTTTCCAAAACATAAAAAACCAGAACATTTGCCTGTTCCACACTCGCAGAAACATTGAGGCTTTTGGATAAAGAATAAAGCACTTCTGAAATGTAAAATGTTGAACGGATCTGTTGCCCGGGATGAACAGCCATATGTAAAATGATGGATCAAATTCAAAACCTAACCGTTGAGCATGTTAGAGTAGACTTACACGTGCTCACATTATTCAAACCAGGGGTGTCTAAACTTATCCAAAAACGGACGATATAGGTGCAAGTTTTTATGTTAGCCCAGCACTGAGACACACCTGATTCTGCTTATCAAGGTCTTGATTGAAGACCATGATCTGTCAGTCAGTTGAATTTGGTGTCGTACTGTAATGCTGAGCTAAAACAAAAACCTGCACCCACATCGACCCTTTTCGGATAAGATTGGACACCCCTGATTCAAACTGTCCTCACATTTCCCTCGAAGTTGAGTTGTAGGAACAGCGAGGCTGCGGTGGCTGGCTGTGCTGCGGTATGCAGCGCTAGGGGGAAGTGTGGCCTGTGTGTCTGCGCTCTTCCCTGTGCGGCCGCCCCAGCGTTTCAGGCCTAATAAGGCCCAGAATGCAGCGGTTAGCGCCAGTGGCAGGAGAGGAATGTGACGCCTCTTATCTGTCCTGAGAGACACGCCGTCGGGACGCGACGTGTTCCACGGCACTCACCGAAAACTCTGCCAGCAAAATGCTGGGGGGGAGTGGGCTCCGTGTCCGAGTCCGAGTCACATGACGGATGAAAAAACCAGGAAAAAAAAATACGAGGTGAAAACACCTGCTGAGTGTTATTTCACTGCTGGGAACTGTGGGTAACAAGACTTGAAAGATTTGAAAATCTGGTTCACTCCAAAGTGCAGAGATTACATTATTATTATTATTTTTTGTTTGGGTTTTTTCCCCCTCATCCTCGTGGGTTGTGAAGGACCTATACGTTCTCACCGTGCTGTCGTCTGGCGCAGGGCGCTGTAACCTCCCTCTCTTCGTCTTTTTTTTTGGGGATGCCGTGACATCACCGCAGAGCTCATAAGCAAGCTGAACTTCCTGGAGGACGAGGAGCCGGGCGCTCCGGGCGTGAGCTCCAACCCCTTCCAGGACCCCGACGACGCGGCCGAGCTCAACCCGTTCGGAGACCCTGACGAGGAAGGTGAGCTGGTCCCGCTTCACGCCGAGCTGCGAGGGTACCGTTTCGCTAACGTTAGCGGAACTCACCAGAACTAAAACATCTGACCTGTACTGTGTCTGTCTGTCTGTCTCATCTAATGGACTGCTCCATCTGCGCTGGTTTAGCCCTGCTCATGCTCTGCAGCTCTTCAGCCCACGCTGCAGTGTCTGTGCTATTAGAGATATTTATACTCTGTATACTGTGTGTGTGTGTGCAATCTCTAAGTGACAAGTTCTGGACTAACCATTGTACTACTATTATACTACATTACAATTTGTCAATTGAATGATAAACTATTTTTTGAGGACCAGTTTAGCATATTTTATGTGCTTATTGGAAGGGGGGGGGGGTCAGGTCTGCTCTGGAAAGTATTTGACTGTGAAAGTATTCGATGAGCCTAGCCTAGTAGACCTGTCAGATGTGTAGAATGGAGACCTTACTCACTGTAAGAGACAAGTACAGCCTTTTGACCATTTCTACTCATTTATACATAGTGATTCATACATGGGGGACAGCACAACCATTTCCCCTCAGGTTTTACCTTCACTTTCGTTAACACCAGTGGGGATTCCGAAGAAGCCTGACTGCTCAGATCAGAATCCCACAGACAGTTTAACTGCACCCAGTGATGTAACTGAATGCCATGTTGTCTAACATGGATGTTTCTGGTAATCTAATGACCTGGTCGTTAATGGATCGATGGACAGTTCAATGCATTTCCACCGTGTGAACGCTATCGGGTTGTGCAGCCTTTTGATGTTAGGTGTTCATGGGAGACAGGCTTATGTTATGTGAGAGTGTCCCTTTGCTTGCATCTGTTTGGATCTGCTGTCATTAAACAAACATGAACGGGTGAATACTGACATGTCAGGGGAAAGATCTGAACATACATGTGGCTATGAATGCTTTGGCAGTGATGGCTGTTCTTGTTTTTTTGGACAGTTTACTTACCAGACTGGCAGCTCATTGCAGCCATGTCACCATGTTTTGCAGTCATCATGACCTCCTCCACCCTACATAAGGACTGCTCTGGTGTTTTTCTCCTCGTTTCGACAGAGCCCGTCTCCAGATCCTCCTTCCAGGCCAGAGTGAAGGAAGAGGAGCTCTTCTTTGATCAGGACTCCTCGAACCCTTTCGGCGAGCCGGAGCCCGAGGCCCCGCAGTACCTGAACCCGTTCGACGAGCCGGAGCCAGAACCAGAACCGGAACCAGAACTGCCGCCGGAGAGGGGCTGGGGGGACGGCCGGGCGGGGCAGCCCTCCCCCAAACCCGCCAAGCGGAAGAATGTACGGCCCGTGGACATGAGCAAGTACCTCTATGCCCACACGGCCCGGGCACAGGAAGAGGAGGAGCTGGAAGAGTGAGTGCAGGGGATTATGGGAAATATTCACGAGGTCACACAATTTCTTTGTTTAGTGATTTGACACATTCCCTTAATTCCAGAGCTTGCCACTACAGAGATAATACAGAGAGATCTGATTAAGGAGATAATTTGGGCCTCCTTTGATAAATGTCATACAGGCCACACTTGGTTTAATTAGTACTTAAAATTCATTTAACATTTTTGGTAAGAAGCGGTAGCTTGGGTTCTGGTTGGTGACGGGGGGCTGGGGGTTGCTGTGGAGAGCCGTGTGTTTTCAAAGTCATTTTGCGGCCACACGCACATCGTCAGTGGCGGTAATAGCGTTAGCGCCTCTGCGCTTGGAGGCTTCACCGGTTGAGGGCGCAGAATCGTTGCGATGAAGACGGACTCTTGCGGGTCGGTCGGCCGGCCAGTGCTGCTTCCTCACCAGCGATCGGCGACATGTATCTATGACCTCGCCTTTCACGTGGGACACCTGTCCGTTGGCGGTCACAGCGTCCTTTTCTGTGTGTGTCGGAGCCCGTGAGTGACAGGGGTGCAGTTTAGGTGCGTTGCAGCAGACCGGCCTGCCTGCTGGCCGTGGGGGGGGGGGCACTGAGACGATGGAGGTCAACGCGGGCTGACCCCCCCAGCATCTGCCCTCACCCGCCCAACCAGCCGTGTGACAGGTCAGCCCTTGGTTAATAGAGGGCAGCTGGCCCTGCTGGGGTTTGTGGCCGGCAACGTAACAGCCTGTTGACTCAGTTGACCCAGCCAACACTAAACACTTTCACATTGTTGCTGCCGTGCACTGGCAATGTTATGACATGGACAGAAACTTCCAATAGCATTGTGTGGACATTTTGTGTTTGCTGAGGAGCAGCTCTTGGGCATCATGAATGTTTTTAATTGTACACTGTCTCTGATTAATATTAAGTGCCGTCCCATTTGCATGCATTTTTTGTGCATTCTGTGGTTCAGCAGAGATTTTGATCGCTCCCTGCTAGGGGCGTGCAGTCATTTCTTGGTCTCGGCCTCTGGGTGGCGCTAAGAGTGTGAACTCAACTTCCTGTCTCTCTTCCTCATTCCAGACTAGCTTCTCGTGAACGTCTTTAAAGAACACGTCTCATTATCTCTGTCATCATAATATATTGCTAACATACAATGACTGAAAACGTGAAAATCTTCCAGATTCTTCCAGATGCTGAAAGTTTTGGTGAGGTAACTAGGGGGATGTCATGAGGATACTCGGTGCACGGCTCACTCTTTATCCTAAAACCAGGCTGTGACCTCAGCAGGTAACGATCCTGTTCTGTGTGTCCCATGCAGATCCAACCCCTTTTTCGAGGCCTGCACCTCCAGCCCCGCCGGACGCCCCTCCCCCGAACCCAGCGTGGAGAGGAGGCAGAAGAGGACGGCCCCCGCCCCCCCCACCGTGGCGCCCGCGCCCCCAGCACCAAAGACGGCCCCAGAGAGGCCAACGGGCGGACTCGCCGCTGTATCGTCTGTGGTGGGGAGAGAGCTGGCCTCTTCCTCCCCTAAGGTGAGAATAGAACCCCTGCCGCTTTCCAGGGGGGCTCCCAAAACTTGGATATGCATAATACAGCACCCCGGGGTTCCACAGAAAAGTGGGAAAATTATATTTTCCCCTTTTCCATTTCCATATTGAATTCTTTTCATAATTCAGTTCAAATAAACCTCTGATCATACTGATCCACGCGAATGTTATGGTCGTCTATTCTATTGCCTACTATTCATTACATGTAGATGTCACTCTTAATGGATGAATTGTGTAATTGTATAATTTTATAAAGGTCCCTAATGCAATATCTTTCCATGTAATGGTGTGTTAAATGGCTGCTAAAGTGCAGCTTTTGGATTTCAAAAGGTGTCTGTAATTCACTATTTTATGAGGTTGGATGGCTCATCAGGGTGGTAATCATTGGGGATCTTTAAATGGAGAATTTGGGACTGGCCCTGCTCTAGGTCTATTCTAATGATATGTGGTCCCAATGTAATCTAATGGTTGGGGAACTGGGTTTGTAACTCAGAAGTAGGGTGTTCACAGAGCTGTCCCAAGACTTTTGGGGGCCCTAGGCAAAAAATGAATTGGGGGGTCTTTAACTTCTTTTTTTTTTTTTTTTTTTTAGAATTTCTGACTGTATTTGGTGTCGTTCCCCGGTCCCCTCCTGTATTTGCGCGTGCCGGACCATCCGGCACAGACCCCTCCGAATAGTCCACCGGACCCAGGAGAGGCGCGCGGGGCCATCTCCACCCTTAGGGCTCTTTTTCTATTTAGATTTTTTATTTATTTAAACGCGCGGCACCGGCGTCTCGCTTGGGCCTCTCAGCCCATTTGAATATATGTATTTATTTATTTATTCATGTGTTTATTTCTCTTTCCGGCGCGGTGCTGGATCTAATTAAACGGGGTGCTGGCCACCCCAGCAGCGGGAGAGACAGCCCAGTGGGTGTGAATGGAGCGGGGGCGCGGGGTCCCGGGCGCGGCCCGAGGTTCTTAAACACAACCAGCTTAACTCCACTGGGGTGATCAGGACGGGCGGCTTTTCTCCCCTCCGCCACCCTTTTTATTTTTCGGTGCGGTAATGTAGCCCATATTTAATTATGGCGGGAGGGTTTATCAGCCAGCCGCACTTGTGTGTAACTGGATGAGGAGGCCTCCTGGTCTTAAACTGCTTTAATTACCCTGACTCACTGGCCTGTGAGGGGTTGCCTGCGGCGGGGCGGGAGGGGGGGCGGGGGCGGAGTTTTGGGTAGGTTGGGGGATGGGTGGATTGGGGGGCTTCAGGTCTGTCAGGAGGGAGAGGTAGGATGTAAAAAAATAACTTGATATTTATCATGTAAAAATTAAATGTGTGCATTACCTGTAGAATACATTAGGCTTTGGGATTTTTGTTGAAATGTGACCCTTCTATTGTCTAAGTGTGATATTAATCTGCCATATTACATGTAAGCATTGAGAAGAGTTTCAATGTGACATTCTTGTCGTATCAAAAATGATATTCGTGCAAGGGTCATAAATGCCGCTGAAAATGTAGCGGTCCTTCCCGTGAAGTGGGAAGCAATGTGGCCGAGTGCTTTCAGGACACGGCCGGCTTTGGTTCATTTCGTCCGTTTGATTTCTTCACGCAGATAAACGTGTTTTCCGTTTCGGCGCGCATCGGTAACCGCGTTCTTAGGCCCCCGTGTCTCTTCTGCGATCTATTTATTCGTATTTACGTCCCGCGCTCCCCGAAAGGGGGGGATTTTGTTTACGGCGCCCTGAAAAGCCTGTTTTTCTCCCCTTTCTGTTGTCGCACAATCGGGCGGGGGAGAGAGAGAGAGAGAGAGAGAGAGATGCGGCCGGTAACAGGCCCGGGGAGAGGAGCCTGTCACACAAGGGGCTGTGTGAAAGGCTTTTCATACGCGCCGGGCCTCTCCCTGATAGATACCACTGACGCGCTCCTCTCCTCCCCGGCTCGGGGGGATTACTGTCCGCGCTGGCGCTCTCTGCCGGGGACTCGCCCCCCCCCTTTCGTCGGTAGAATTCGAGATGACCTTTGCATGAATAAAGTCAAAAAGGATTAAGCCGGAGACGTTCCCAACAACGGGGCCTGGGCAGTAACAGATGCTGCCGACTTTGAACGTGTGGGGATTGCTGATGCTCCTTTCGCTGAGGAGCGGGGCCGTCTTTACGAGGAGGACTCTGTGTTTGTGTTTTGGCTGAAGAACTCAAAACATGCATTAAGCGAAAGGGGGTGGAGGGGGAGATTTTTTTTATAGTGGCAAGTGTAATCCGGGAATGTAATGGGAAATGGTAATGTTTAAAATGGCACATCTCCATGCTTAACATCCCAGCAGGTATGCCAGGAAAAATTGTCCTATATAATAAATAGTTTTTTTCCCCCCCTCATGTTTATTCAATGTGTAAACATCCTGCTTTTTTAAACGGATCATTTCCGCGTCGATTCGTTTGTCTCTCTACGCCTTCCCTCTTAAGGGTTTCCTGACGCAGAGTACGGGGTAGTAGACACACATTCTGGCCAAAGATTTGGAACCGTAAATCCCATTTTCTCAGCGTTGAGGTACCAGTTCAGTCCCTCGGGCCTCAACAAGTAAAGGAAAATGCTATTTTATTTTTTCGGGTTGAATTTTTTAAAATTAAAATCTAAATGTTTCACAACCACATTTAAATTCCTTTGGCAAGAGCTTTCTGGGTTTGGATTCCGTTTTTTAAATTTATTTATGGTTAGGAACGTGGCAGCACATCTAGTGCTAGCCATCAGTAAAGCTTCGGTCAAATCAGTGCCCTGGTAGAGAGTCATACAGTAGATGGATCATTTGTTAAATGTTTATACTTTGTTTTATTAGGTTACTTTTTATCTTTTTTTTTGACTGTGCAGATTTGTGCTGCTGGTGAGTGTGTAGGATGAATGGCGGGGCTGGGGGGGGTCGGCCTGTACCTCTAACTGCAGCCCTGTGTCCCAGGATGCTCTAGAAGGGTCGTGGGCTCCTTGCCAAGGGGGGCAGCTGAACCATCAGTTTGGCCCGGGACGGGCGGCAGGGTGTGTGCCCCGGTCTCTGTTTGCCTGGCACCACCTGTCTTTGGGGGCATTCATGCCTTCTCCATTGTTCTCAGCTGATTACTGCAGGCAGGGGCCTTTTCAGACCCACAGTTGAGCGTTGGGTTATGAGGTGGTTGGTGCGTGGTGTTGATTACTTCTTCTTTACTGGCTGGGGATCCAGAGTGTAGAACTGGCTCAGGAGCTCACTACTGCCCCCTACATTTCCAACCATTTGTGTGTGGCTCTCTACAGGCAGATCCATTGATGAGCACTTGAGTTGAGTTTAGTATGATCCAGTTCAGTTCCAGAAATGAATTGAAAGATGGCAATAATAGACTATTGGGGTTTTAAATTAATGAAATGAATATCAATTCATTTCCTGAATTGGCGGAATGAAACTCATCGCTGATGAGCAGTTTGCTCATTTCAGTGTTAGCAGAAGAGGGTACTTAATCCTCAAAGTAAAAATTTTATAGCAGTACAAGGTTGCCAGGTACCTGAGTGAGAAGGGCCCAGATATGTACTACTCTGGATACAAGACTCCCCTTCCCATCTTCTCTGTGCTGTCCTGCGAGATCCCCCCCTTTCTTGAGGAGTCTGGAAGCTCCTCTCCAGCTGCCCTATCACAGCTTCTGGGCCCCAGTCTGTTCTCATTCCCCAGCCAGGGGGGCTCAGCGTTGGGTTCCCACGTAGTCCCTCCCCAGCGTTGGTGCCGACAGTCCTCTTCAGAATCGCAAGCGTTTTGGTTTTAACCCCCCACAAGAATCTGTTTGTTTTGGCAAGTTTGGGAGTCTAAGTCGTCTCTGCCCCATCAAACAGGGACACAGGAGGTGCATAGAAGATCAAACCCTGTCTATACCGCTCGCTCTCCTAGTCTTCAGCTCCTGGTCTTTCGGCTTGAGCTGATCTTCTTTATGATTTGTTGGAGACCCCAGGTGAATTGCCGTGACTGTGCCGTGGCTGAATTGCCGGAGTCACAGGCTGTTTTGTCCTTTCTGGGGTGGAACTCCCGTCATGGACCAGTATCCAATCGTAACTCCTCACTACTGCCCCCTGGCGATGGGTGAATAGGTTTGCATAAACTGTTTCCTACTGGGAACTTTGGTTTTTGGCTTTGACCCAATGTTGAGGTTTTTTAAATACTGTTTTTAATCGCCTTTTTAAAATGATTTATCATTGCACAAATGAACAACGTACAGGAAGCAGCATACACACCATTCATGCAGCATGTATTTCTGCATCATTGCTTTTTAAGCACTGTTAAATTTCAGGAAATTTTTGTACACAGTTACATTTTTGCTTGCAGGAGTGCGACACTCTTGAGTATAACTCATTAAATGTATCCCACGCAAAGTGTATGCACATGTGACAATGTGCGTGTTCTCCTCAATTAATCAAATGAGTCGAAATTAAATTACATTACAAGAGCCCTGAGAAGACAAAATGGGAGTCGGGGGTCAACATGGTTCCTTTTAATTTCTGAGCTTTGTTTTCTGTGATTTATAATTTTTTCCCCTTCTTCCAAAGCACGCTGCGTAAATTGAATTAATGAAATGAACATGATTTAATTGAGTTCGCGGAAAGGCTCCAGTGTTTCTTAATTGGGTGGCAGAAGGTTTCCTTCAAGGCTTGCGGTTCCTGCTTCCCTGAGAGTGCGGGGGCCTGTGCTAAAGTGGGGGGGGGGGGGACCCCGTGAGAACGCCGCCTTCGCGAGGCCCCCGTTCCGCTTTCCCGGGAAAACGACCTTGAAAAGGCGGCCTCCTGAGTTAGCCTGAGCCGCGTGCGCGGTGGTGGAGTGGCGTGTGGCTCCCTCTCGCCCTCCGTGAGGGGTGTGCGGCGGTCCAGTTTTGGTCCAGTTTGGGGTCCTCTGGTCAGTCGGTCCACAGTGTGTCCGTACAGGTGGGTGAGAGGGTGCCGGTCAGTCGGTCAGTCCAGTCCATCCTGCTATTTTGCAGTAATGAAGGGGTGGGGAGCAGGGGGTGGGGTCCACAAAGGCTCCAATGTGGCCTGCTGCTTGGCAGTCTGTGAAACGTTAGGAGAATAATCCTCAGGGGGGGCTGCATGACTGTTCAACCCCCCCCCCCCTTTCTCCTGGCCTTTGTTTTGTAAGTGATATTGGATATTGGGGGTAGCGGGTATCCCGCGCGGAGGAGATGCGGTAAATCCCGGCCCTTGGAGTCGGAGGCAGGCTGTGCGGGTCGGACCTGTCAGCGCGGCCTGGGGTTGGCCGGGACCTTACTGACAGCTCTGGGCCTTTTAACCTTTAAATCTTCCAGTTTGATAAAGAAATGCCCACCAAGTTTAGTTCAAGTTGAGAAGGGGGGTGGGGGGGGGCAGAGGAAAGAAAGTAATAAGTTGACCTTTCCCCCCCCGTCGGAAACCTGTGCACCTGTCCTCTCCCTGGCCTTGAGAACCAGGCCGACTTTCTCATGTCCCCATCGCTCATGTCATTTTTCCGACAGATCTCTAAGGCCAGGGATAATCCAAAAATGTTCAAAAAATCTTACAAATGCGTACTTGAGATGTAAATATGAATGTTAGTTGTTCATGTAATATGAAAACTGGTGTCCACCAGATGTTTTTCTGGCTTTTTACTTTTTACAGTGTGTGTTATACAGGTTAGCTCACTTTAAACTGCTGCAGTCTGATATTGAGTCTGTCTGGTCTTGGATTCAATAATTTCACACTGGAGAATGCGTGCACGCATGCTCACATGCACACACACAGACGCACATGCACACTCACAGGCGCACGCACACACACACACACAGACACGCACACGCCCACACACACACACACACACACACATGCACACATGCACTCACACAGCCACGCACACGCGCACACACACACACAGAGTACGGTTGGTATTTTGAGCCGGTTACTGTATCACTGCTCGAGTCTCTCCTCTCGTAGTCTTTGTGTGTGCGGTTCACGAGTTAAGCACTTGAGAGCTCTCCAGTCCCCACGCAGACCGGTATAAAAGGTTTACAAAGCGGTTTGTAATCTTCCTTTTTGTAAGTCCTTAGTTTTATCTGCCAGGGATTACTGTAGTTCTTTTGGAGCAGGAGAATGAAGAGGCAGGCGGGAAAAAAAACAGGAGAAAAATGAAAACAAATCGTAGCGTAATCTCCAGAAAGAGTACCTGTTTGAGTGAGGAAGTCCGCGGACCGCAAATTTTGAAAATCTCATAATCCTTCATGTTTGATGTCTCCAAGCTAATAGTGTTTATTAGGGTGGCCCAAAAGGAGCTTTGTCCTCAGTGCGGTTGCCTGGAGAGGTTTTGAATGACATGGCGGAGAGAGAGGGGGTAACTTTAGCTTAATCTGGGCTTATGCTGCCCTGGCTCGCAGGTGTGTGGCCCTGCGCTCTGGAGAGTCCTGCTCCTCTCCGGCCCGCCCGCCGGATCAATATTGCTCTTGTTGCCGGAGATCATAACCGGGGGGAAAAAAGAAGGTAAAAATACCTCTCCTTCAGTCTGTCTGTCTATCTCCCTTTAAACCCAATGGTCCCTCCTCTTGTACGGTCCAGTTTTGTCTGGTCAATAGGGTCACTGTCAAGTCCTCGTGAAATGAAAGGACTAGTATTCTGCTTAGCAAAGGCACACTTCCTGTCTCATTAGTGTAGGTTATAGGTTCTGTTTAATTTGGTTTGTGTGTGGTTATGGGGATGGAGGTAAGCTTAATTTGGCCTGTGTGTGGTTATGGGGAGGAAGGTAAGCTTAATTTGGCCTGAGTGTGGTTATGGGGAGGGAGACTGGAACAGACATTCTCCAGATTTCACTACTGTTCGCTCTAGGGTCCACCGGCTGAGCTTCGTAGTCATTTCACTGACAGGAAAAACCCTACTGACTGCAGCTCCCCCTCCCTGTGTGACACTGTATCGCCCTACAGGCCACAGCCACAGTCAGAACCTGGCTCAGTCACTCAGTTCCAGAATGTGCTGCAGTTAACTGCATTGAGCACCACTGTATAACTGGATCTTGAGTATCTCTCACTTTAAAGCCATTTCACCATAAAATTAATTTTGGGGTCGTTACCTGCCTGCTGCGTTGTGTTAAAATGTACTTTATTCTGAGTGCAGTTGCAGTTTTGAAATGAAGGAGGACAGATATTGTAGCTGGGAAGTGGGAGCTGCAGCTCGGGGCAGATAGCTGCAGCTCCATTTCGCATCGCATTCCACAAGTTGAGCTTGTGCAGGCCTGAGTCGGAGGAAGACTCTTTAAGTGGACCACAGGCGCCCTATTGGCCAGCAAAGGGTCGCCCCGGCCAACCAGATCTCTTCCTCCCCGGGAATTGATACAGCTATCGGCACTGACGGAGAAACGGTGATGTTTACCAACAGGAGAAACATTCTGGGTGAGGAATTAGTAAGGCCTTCAAAGGTTGTGTTTGTGAAGGGAGAGGCCATCTCTCTCCCCCTCTCTCTCCTCTCTTCCCTTTGGAGTGAGGGAGCGGTTTTTTCATTAGGCAGAGAGCTCCTCTTCCTCTCATCTCCGGCGGGCGCGAATCGCAGCGGGCCCAAGCGCGTCTTTCAGACCCCATCGATCCCCGCCTCCCCGCCCTCGCCCTCCTCGCTCGCCCAGCGCGCTCGCCCACCTCGCTCGCCCTCCTCGCTCGCCCACCCTCCTCGCTCGCCCAGCGCGCTCGCCCACCTCGCTCGCCCTCCTCGCTCGCCCGCGCATCGACGCCGGGCTCGTTCTGACCAGCCGTTTTGTTGGAGGGGTGACTTTGTAATTATTTTAATTTTAATTGCTTGGGCTATCTCCGTCCTCATCGCGTGTGAGTTTGAGCCTGGACCATGCTAAAATGGGAGCCGGAGAGCCCGTCCCGGCCCCGCGTCGGTGTTCCTGCGGAACATGATTCCAGAAGCACCCCCTTAATGAGCTTTTCTGGCCAAGCGCTGATTAATTGATAAACGGGCGCTGTATCGGGCAGATCGGTGAACCTCTGCACCCCTAATTTGTTTGTTGAAGGCGGCAGTTAAAGGAGATTAATGCCTTACAGATTTGGGAAGCTCTTGGCTCTTAAACCCTCCTTTTCATTTTTTTAATGACTTCAGAGGGAGGGGGCATGGTGGGGGGGGGGGGGGGGGGGGGGGGGGATTTGTTGGGAATTTGTTCCTGATTACACTGCATGCATGTGTGTGCACGTGTGAACAAATAGGGAAAACATTCCCTGTTTCTGCACAGCGAATGTTTTCTTAATGGTCTGACCCGTGCGTGAGCGGCAGGGCTTGTCGTTGGTTCGTTGGCGTGTTTCCTTCGCTCCGGAGCTGCAGCCGGCGTCTGAACGCTGCGGGGATGTTGACGCATCGTGTGCGCCCGTCTGCGCTGCCTCCGGAACGCGCTCCCTGCGCAGCTTGACTAATTTGCGGGAGCGTATAGCGTGGGCACCGCGCTTTCCGTCCGTCCCCGTGCCGCCTCTCACTGCACTCTAAAGCGATGGCTTACGCCTCATTATAATGCGTGCTTTACACGGGGACCGGAACAGAGTGGTGGGCTCTCCGCTTCATCTTCCAGATGCATTTCATTTTTCTTAGTTTGTTTTTGGGGGGTTTCTCTCTTCTCTCTCTCTCTCCTTAATTTGGCTTTCCTCATGGAGCGGCCCCCCAAAGTTGAATTTAGTCCTGCTTTCAGTCTGAATGTGCCAAATCCAAACCCCTTCCTTTTTCTGTCAGTGTAGAGCGGCTGCATTTCTGGTTTGTGAAAACAAACCTTCTTGCTGATGAGCTGCATCACTAAATATTAAAGTGAGTTTTGCTGAAAAATAAACCTCCTTTTTGCGTCATCCAGAGTGACTCGTTGAAGGTACCAGACTGTTTACCCTGTGACAGAGCGGCTGGAGAGAAGCTTGATGGGCCTGATAGAGAGGTTCTGTCAGTGGAGTGCGGTGTGTGAGCCCTCATTCCTGGCTCCTGGCGTGCGTAATTGCAGCGGTTATGCGAGGAGTTCTCTGTAAATGGAAGGCCTGTCGCTCTAAGGCGCTCGTTGTCGGCGGCGTTCCAAGCTCGCTTCTTTGGGCTCTGTATTCTGGCTCTCCTCTCCTCTCCTTTTTGCCGCTGAACTCTGGCCTGGGCTCGTCGTCACGGTGACCTCAGCGCTTTGGGCTCGGGTGAGGGGAATTGGCTGGTTAATTAAAGGCGCAATTTCATAATTATCTTGCTCATAAGAACGCAGGCGTCATAGTGGATGTGGCATTTTTGGGGCCCTGTGCCAGACGTGCCCTCTCGCCCGCAAAAGATTTTGCCCGGTATTGAAAAGCAAAATGTGATTATCTGCACAGTGTCAACATACTTCCCACTGGTGACAGTAATGCGAGTCATTTAGAATTAGTTGGGTTACACGTCGTCTTATTCGTTTTGGTACATAGATAGCTTATAAAACGCATTTGGTCTGCTTGCAGAATTAAAAAAAGAAAGTCTGGCTGCCATGAAGTACTAGTTGAAGAGCCTGTTCTTTGGTCTGGCGGGAGGGGAACAGTTCACGTCTTAATCAAACCTGAACTGTCCCCCTCATGCCTCTCTCGCTGATTCTTACTGTTTTCTGGGGCCCCCCCCGTGTTCTTTGTGGGTGGGGTGGAATAGAGAGAAGCTTCTTCCTCCCGTCGTGTTGCAGTTTGTGTGACAGCTGTTTCTTTCGCCTGCAGTCACGGGCCCAGATGGATGAAAAAGGGAAATTGCAGAAATCTGTACGAGCACGCACCGGGGTTTCCTGGCTGAAAGCGTGTTACGCAGGGCTTTGTGTGTATGTTGCGCATTGTCTCGCCCGGAGCTGAGCGAGAGGATTACAAGTTTTTAAAAGAGTAAGAGATTCAACACCTCCTCAAATCTGACACCCCCTGACACCACTTCATGACACTGGAGTGCCGTTTCTGAGCCCTTCTAGATTCTCTTCTTTCCTGCGTTTTTGTGATTCAGTTCAGCCCTGTTCTGAGGCCACGTTGGTTTACACGCGCTGCTTTGCCCCGGAGTTAAACACGCAGGCCGTGTGGAGAGACTGGGCCCGCAAGGCATCATGGGGCTTTTAGTCTTTTTAAAAACTAAAAAAAACCTGCTGCAAAACCCATGTTTAAACCCAGAGGCTAGACCCACGGGGCGAACCCGACGCCGCGCCCAGGACCGCGTCCGTGTGGCCGCCAGAAACTGGCGACCGCGCAGGGCGGCGGGGAGAGGAGGAGCCTGGGTAAAAGGCCGGGCAGGGACCGGAGCCGGCCTTAATGCCAGCAGAACGCAGCGCTGCTGTAACCTTTTCCAGGTTGAAAGCCCCGGGCCCCGCGGGGCCCTTTGAAGGGGCCCTGTGAAGTGCCGCGCGGGCGGCGGCTCGGCGGTGGCCGCGGTCGGGGGCGTCCCGCGCGCGCAGGGCGCCGGCGCCGCAGATGACAGCTTCGGGAAGGGGCCGGGCCTCCCGGGGGAAGGGCCGCGTCCACCGGCAGGCGCGCTGGATGGGATTGGTGGGGAGAGTGCAGGGGGCGGGGAAGCCTTTGTCTGCCGGTTCGTGAGATGCCCTGTCGCGTTTATCGCGCCTGTGTGTTCAGACTCCTGTGTGTTCAGACTCCGCTGCGTCGGTGCGTGTTCTCTTACAGACTCCACCTGCAGCATCAGCACTGTGAAGGCCACCCCAGTTCTGTGTGTGTGTGTGTGTGTGTGTGTGTGTGTGTGTGTGTGTGTGTGTGTGTGTGTGTGTGTGCGTGTTTTCTTACAGACTCCACCTGCAGTATTAGCACTGTGAAGGCCACCCCAGTTCTGTGTGTGTGTGTGTGTGCATGTTTATGTGTGTGTGTGTGTGTGTGTGTGTGCATGTTTATGTGAGTCCCTGTGTGTGGATCTGCATGTAGAGCATGTGCGTTTAGAATATTTACATGTGTGTGCGTGTGGAGTATATATTTGTGTGTGTGTATGTGTAGATATTTGATGTGTGTGTGTGCGCATGTGTATGCATGCATGTGTGTGTGTGTGTGTGCACGTGTGGAGTATATATTTGTGTGTGTGCATGCGTGTGTATGTGTAGATATTTGATGTGTGTGTGTGTGTGTGTGTGTGTGCATGTGTGTGTGTGCACGCACCATACCAGGAGGGGGGGCAGCCACAGTCATCCACAGGTTCCCTTTTCCATCCCCGGGATGTGTGTTGTTGACACTGGGTCGTCCCGAATAATAAATTCTCTAAGATCATGCTATTTTTGGCCGGTTTTGACATGCTCTGTGTAATTGTCATTTTCTGTGTGTCAGGGATGATAATAAATACGCCTGTATTTTCGTGTGTTATGTTCTGGGCAGTGTCAGGGGCTATGCTAATCCTCGCTCCAAGCAGAATAACATACCGCTCTTATTTTTTCCTTTTCTTTTTTTCTTCTTTTCCTTTCCTCTGGGCAAGACATCAAATCATTTGATAAGTAAACAGTTGCGCCGTGCGAAATTACTCCGAAGGCTGGTGTTCTAAGAGAAGTCTGCGCGGGTCATGTTGAACCGGAAAAAAAGCCGTTCATCTCCAGCCAGCGCCAAAACGTTTTAAACGGTATCACTAATTACGGTCGCAAAAAATAGAACACTTTTTTTTTTTTTAATACTTGAATTGAAAGCTATTAGAGGAAGTCGCTGCCGTGGACAGGGTTCACGCGCAGGATGCGACTGAAGTGGAACTGGCTCGCCCGTCCCTAATGGATGCAGGATGGCGAAACGCCCTTTCTCTGCCGCGTGGTCTGGTTTGTTGAGGAAAGGGTTAAACCTCTGTGGGTCTTTTTTTTTTTCTCTCTCTACGCTCAAGAGCCGGTGAGGCCAGCATATGCTGACAAGTCAAGGTTGCCTAAAGTGCATTTGCAGTTGAAAGTGTGTTGTTCTCTAATTGCTTTAATAGCACCTGCCCGGTAATCCCAGGTAATTATATAAGTAAAATTAGACAGCTACTTTTGAGATCACTTGAAAGAGAAGACTGCCGAAGGTTGCTGCCGTGTGTTCTGGATGTGAATGCAGTGCTGTCTGCTGGTTTTTTGTGTTTTTATTTTTTATTTTTTGCTGTGTGCTTGCTCTTTGCTGATGTTTTGCTTTTGTGGGCTGGTTTGTGCTCTACTCTGGTTTTGTCTGTGTTTTGTTCCTGTGTGTGTTAGTGTAGTGGGCTGTGTTGATATGTTGCTCTATATTGGTTTGTGCTGCTGTGTGTACAGCAGGTATCTGTACTGCTGTCATGCTCTGGTGTATTACACAGGTTTTGTGCTTCTCTGTGTAGCTTTGTGCGGTGGTGTGTGGCTGTGTTGTGTTGCGTGATATTGTGTGTCTGTGCTGTATGGTTTAGTGTGTCTGTGCTGTGCAGTGCTGTATGGTTGTGTGTCTGTGCAGTGCTGTATGGTTGTGTGTCTGTGCTGTACTGTGCTGTATGGTTGTATGTCTGTGCTGTACTGTGCTGTATGGTTGTGTGTCTGTTGTACTGTGCTGTATGGTTGTGTGTGTCTGTGCTGTGCAGTGCTGTATGGTTGTGTGTCAGTGCTGTGCTTCCCTGGGCCTCTGCCCCGCCCCCCTCCCCCCTCTGCGGGTCCCAGACTGTATTTCATCAGTGACTTGCAGGGCTGATTCTTTATTGGATTTGGGGCCCTTCAATAGAAAGAATGACTTTAACATAATTCAATAGTAAAATCGAGGCCTCAGCCCAGTGATCCATAAACACTACTTTGATGAGGTCATCCCTGCATGCGCAGTCTTGACCTTCATAGAGATGTCAGCCGCTTTACGACTCGCGGATAAAATGATAAACAAAAACATATAGCCTGTATATAGAAATGGTACGTTTAAAAAAAAACAGTGTGTTTCGTTCAGTTAAAATTCACTTGGGGGGCGGGGAGCGTGCCGCTACACATTTAAAATAACTATCCCGCGTGTTTGATGACTCTGATCATGAGCGCGTTCTCTCCCAGCGTGCGCTCCTCGCCGTGTTGGGGTGCGCGTTGGGGTTTGTTTGGCCGTTGGCGGCGTGATGTGCGGTTCGCGGCGCCGGCGCGGAGGTGAGGGCCCGTTTTTGAAGGAGTACTTCCCCCCTCGGGCGGCCCCTGTGGGAGCGTCATTTAAAGCTTATGATCTGTCACTGAAAGCGCTCTTCGTTCCCTTTGATCCCCGCCGAGCGGGTCCTCTAACGCTTTATTGGTCGTTTCCGCGTTCGTTCTGTCGGGGGGGGGTGAGACGCGAGCGCTGGGGGGGGGGGGGGCGGAGTCGGCCGGTCTCCGGCTGTTTGCTCCTGGTGCTGCCGGCCGTCGGGGGGCTTCTGGAGCCGCTCCTGGGGTACGGAGGGCGTAATAGAAGCTAGGCCTCACCCCAAATGCACCTGCGCGGGTCATTACTGCCTGGAAAGGGGTGGGGCTCAGCAGGCGAACTCCCCTGGGGGAGACGGGGCCGTATTGTGGGACCCTTCCTCCTCCGGCTGGCCTCCAGAGCCCGTCGACTCTTCCTCCCAGACCCCGCCCCTGTTGTGTCCGCGCTGCTCCTCTTCCTCCCAGACCCCGCCCCTGTCGTGTCCGCGCTGCTCCTCTTCCTCATACTCCCGCACGTCCGATGGCCTGTCTGTGCCCAATAAGCCACCTGATTGGCCTTTGAGTCCCAGGGAGAGCAGCATCGTCATGGTAATGACCCTCTCTCTCTCTCTCTCTCTCTCTCTCCGACTTCCTCTTTCATTTTCTCGCCCTCCTCTGAGGCAGTGGCACAAGCCGGCCAAAGGGGGGCGTTGTTAGGCTGCTGGAAATGTGCTGGCTGTCCAGGCAGCTGCTCTCTGGCCACTTTATCAGGAGGCTGTCAGTGTAACCCCTTCCTGGGCTTTGGATGGAGAGCGATAGCAGCCCTGTGCTAATCAGTTTTACACCTCTGATTTTCTTCTCTTTTTAGTTGTTTTTCTTCTTTTAGTATTTTTTGGACAGGTTTTGTATTTGGATCATTGCTGCTCTCTGCTATCGTGCCTGCGCATCTGTACCCTGCCTGTTGGAGAGAGGGCATTTACATGGCTGTACAGTGCGCACCGAATGCATTTGCGTGCGTCGCCCAGTGGAAAACCTAGCTTTTCTCCTGAATTAAAAAAACTGCGATTTTTCTAGAATTTCTTTCACGTCCTCTTGATAATCCTTTCCTGATAAGGTCTCAGTGACTGCTGTAATTAATAATGTTTCCATTATCCGCAGTAGAAACTGCTTTTTAAGCATGATCCATTATTGGAAAGGCTTTTACATTCTATGTGTGTGTGCCTCTGTAAACTGTTCCACAGTGAGTCAAATTTATCTTCCCTGATTCAAATATGACCTTAGGTTGAGCCTTAGTCTTTACATGTCTTCCACACTGGGTTAGAAATGTGTACGTGTGCGTGTGTGTGTGTTCTGGATGCGTGTGCGCGCATTTGTGTGTGTGTGCATAAAAACAAAGTCTGTTTAATGTGTCATTGATTTTCATTTTTTAAGTTGTTATTTCCAAACAATGGCATCTAGCATTTCAGTTGAAGCTCATTGATGGAGTGATTTAGCTGCTGTACAGTAAGTATACTCCCTAATCACAGGATGGTCTATACAGGGGGTGTTTTTTTCATTCACTTCATTTGGTCTTATAATCTTATAATGGGTGACGTCATGCAGCTCTTATTGCATCTTCAGATGTAAGAGTGGGAAATTGGTGTTAAAGGACTTGGTCATGGGCACTGTGTGTGTGTGAGTGTGTGAGTGTGTGTGTGTGTGTGTGTGTGTGTGTGTGTGTGTGTGTGTGTGTTTCTAGGGAATATTTCTATAGATCCTCAGGTGCAGCCCAACAAGCTCTGCCCAGCTGCAGACCTCCTTTCCCAGCCTGCACTGGGCCTGGGCCAGTCCCTGTCTCCCAATGCAGTCACTATTCACTGCCCTGGATCCCTGTCCATACTGACCACCAACACAGTTACACAAATGAACACTGAAAAGGACACAAATTAACACGCTCAGATTGCCTTTATCTTCTCCCATTAACTCTGTGTGAGACAAGCGTTTTGCGGATTTCATATTTAAAAAATGTAATAATACTCTCCCTCTCTTTCTCTCTCTTTCCTCTCTTCTCCTCTCCTCTATTGTCCTCTCCCCCCATCTCCTCTGCCCCCCAGCCGAGCCCCATCCCTAGCCCTGTGTTGGGGGGGAAGCCCAATGCCAGTCAGTCCCTGCTGGCCTGGTGTAGGGAGGTGACTAAGAACTACCGCGGGGTGAAGATCACCAACTTCACCACCTCCTGGAGGAACGGCCTGGCCTTCTGTGCCCTGCTGCACCACTTCAGACCCGACTACATGTGAGACAGAGAGAGGCACTGGAAATGCATGCTTAAATACTGCACACACGCATGCATGCATGTACTGTACGCACATACACAAACATACACACACACACACACATGCACGCATGTACTGTACACACATACACAAACATACACACACACACACACATGCACGCATGTACTGTACACACATACACAAACATACACGCACACACACACACATGCACGCATGTACTGTACACACATACACAAACATACACACACACACACACATGCACGCATGTACTGTACGCACATACACAAACATACACACACACATGCACGCATGTACTGTACACACAGACACAAACATACACGCACACACACGCACACACTCTCTATACACATAAACACACACTCAATACACATACACTACAAGCAGGCTTCAAGTCATGCATGCACCCACAATAGGTTAACATGTGTGATAAGTCATACGTCTGGTGCTGTCATTGTTTAACCTCTGTCACCAGTTCAGTGAAGCAGGTGGGAGTTATAAACTCTTCCCTGACATCAGCCTTATTTTATTGTGTTGATGTTTGCTTTGTATTTTCCCCCCAATCCCTTTGTTCAGTTTAGCATTTTGTTGTTAAACGCTTTTCGTGTTAAACTGATTTGTCTTTCATTTTCTTTCTTTTTTTAACTTTTACTAATCACATCCAAATAGCCGTCTATGGGAAGATTACGGAAATTGTGCTGGTGCCGAAATGAGATGAGGCGAATAAGCCTTTAGGTTTTTGTATACCGAAAAACAAGGGATTACCGAATGGCAAATTTGGGTTTAAAGGCAGGCCCCTGGTGTACTCCTATTAACTGCACTTTTTTAGATGGAAAGCCCTCGGGCTAGACAGAGAGAGAAACAACGAGGGGGAAATGAGTGAATGCGAGCAGCTTTCTGTGATCTACGCTTTGTTTTTACGCTCGTTTCAATTTCACTACTCTGTTCATTTTGTCAGCGGCTGTAGCTGTGAAATTTAACAGCGCCCTTGTGAGTCCAACAAATAAGACATTTGTAAATGCGGCAGCAGTTTTTATTTTAGTTACATTTTTTTCGTTCCATTTTTGTTGATATATATATATATTTTGTTTTGTTTTGTTTTTGCTTTTGCTGTCTGTGATGGTTTCCTGCTGTTTTGTCTGTTTTTCCAGAGACTACAAATCCCTCAGTCCTCAGGATATAAAGGAGAACAACAAGAAGGTAATGGTCTCTGGCTGTTTTGGGTCCTCCTCCGTGGCAGCTCTGGGTCCCTCTCCCCGTTAGTGTCCGTCCCCTCAGACTGCGCCAGTTTCACTCTGTCTCTGTCTCTGGCTCACCTCGGGTCCCTCGCACCCGGCTCTCTTAGAGAGAGCGGCAGCCGCTGCCACTGCCGATCGAGAGCTGCGAATGCTGCTTTTCTTTCCGCGTGTCTCCTTCCCCCCCTTCGCCCCCCTCCCCCCACCCCCATCTTTTCAGGGGAGAAAAAAAGAGAAATTCACCTGGGAACAGTCAGATATCATCATAATTCAAAAATCTTGCTGTGAATATACAGTCCTAAACTCCTTGTAAACTGACAGAGAGAGATGGAAGGGAGAGAGGGATAGAGAGAGAGAGAGAGAGCACACATTTCCACACAGTCCTAGGAACGTTTTCCTCTCTTCTCTGTGACATGAAAAGCTGGTTATGTGGGTTTGTGGTGCTGGTCCAGGATCTCTGTAATCCAGTTTAGAGCTAAACATCAGCGTTTAAAGCCCTCCTGGCTCTTCTGTACCAGGCCTTCTCCCATTTTTTTTCTTTTCTTTTTTTCCTCCCCTCCTCGGTTCCCCCATTGAGGAATTTTCTGCAAAATGTGCAACGAATAGGCTTTCTGATCTGACTGAGCAGGGAGAGCACATATCACTCAGCCCCTAAAGCCTTCCAGCATGAATAAACAGCAGTGTTATAATACAGCCAGAGATTACTGAGTCTGTGTGTGTGTGTGTGTGTCTGTCTGTCTGTGTTTGTGTGTGTGTGTATGGGTCTGTCTGTCTGTGTGTTTGTGTCTGTGTCTGTGTGTGTGTGTGTGTGTGTGTGTGTGTGTGTTTGTCTGTCTGTGTGTGACTCTGTATCTGTGCCTGTGTCTGTCTATCTGTGCATATGTGTGTGTCTCTCTGTCTGTCTGTCTGTCTGTGTGTGTGTATGTGTTTTTCTGTCTGTCTGTGTGTATCAGTGACTGCGCAAGTGTGTTTATTTATGCATGTCTGTGTATACTGAATGTGCTTGTGTGTGTGAGAGAGAGAGAGAGAGAGAAAAAGAGAACAGTGAACATGTGTATGAACATGCTCTGCCGTCAGGTCTGTGTACTTAACTATGTAACTTTGTATATGGTTTTGTAAGCCTGCGTGGGTGTGTGTATATGTATGCTAACAGGTTTGGAAGCAGTCTCTAGCTCAGGGTCGGGTGGAGGCGTTGGGTATGTTACGCACACAGGGGTGCAACTCTAACAAGCCCCTGGAACAGGAACCAGCTGCCAATAATGCAAAGCTCCCTCTCTCTCTCTCCCTCTCCCTCTCCTTCTTTTTGTCAAATCTGAAGTGTATCACTCACGGCCATCCTATTCCCCCTTTGGGGAGCATGGCTGCCCATATTGTTTATTGCCCCCCCCCCCAATCTCCATCGTCTTTCATCGCCACGATGACCCCCCCCCCAGCTACATTGAGTGTGTGGCCTCCTTCCTGCAGCTCTGTTTCCTGTGCTCACATGTCTTTGACTGATAACCCCCGGTGCCCTTGTTTGGAGTGAATGGCGCGCGAGTAACAATGGGCGTGCTAAAGGGCCCACGCAGATGCAGGGTGCGTGCCCCCCTCCCCTCGGCCCCTCCCCACCAATTAGGGCCGCGTCCGGGCCTGAGTGACGTCTCGATCTCCCCCCCGCCCGTAGCCCTGGCTGAGTCGTGAGTCACAGGTGAGATGGGTCAGAGCGAGTCTCGGGAAGGTTAGCGTGGAAGCGCTACGGAAGAGCCGGGTCATGATCATCCTTTTAAAAAGGCTTCTGGCCTGTGGAATCCCATTTGATTTGATTTAAATCTTGCCCCATTTTCAAAAGAATAATTTTTGTAATCCTGGAATCAATAGAATCATTATGGAACTGCCCAATCGATATGGAAGGAAAAGAATATCAGGGGGTTTGACAGTTTATAATTGCTAAATTAATAGATGGCTCTGTATCGGTGTTTGTGTCTATCTTTTTGTATATTTGTGTCGATCTGTGATTTTGTGTGTGTGTGAGGAGGTGGTGTTGTGTGTACGTGTGTGTCTCGTATATGTGTATCTGTGTGTTTCTCTTATATATGTCCGTGTGTGGCATGTGATGTGTGTGAGCTTCTCTCTCTCTGAATATATATGTCTGTGCGTTTGTGCATGTGTGTGTGTGAGTCTCTTTCTCTCTCTCTCTGTATATATGTCTGTGCGTTTGTGTGTGTGTGTGTGAGTCTCTCTCTCTCTCTGTATATATGTCTGTGTGTTTGTGTGTGTGTGTGTGAGTCTCTCTCTCTCTCTCTCTCTGTATATATGTCTGTGTGTTTGTGTGTGTGTGTGTGAGTCTCTCTCTCTCTCTGTATACATGTCTGTGCGTTTGTGTGTAACGGAAGCAGAGAGCCACTGCCGTTTCCCATGATATCTGATCTGGCTGGATGCATTGCTGTATGGCATAATTGGTGAATGTTCAGCCTGTGGCCCGTGGCTGTGCTGCTGAGTGACAGCAGCCGATGCCTGCCAGTCACTCCTGAAAGGGAGTCTGCGGAGTCTACGTTTGCTGTCAGTTAAACGTTTGCTGTTGAGTCAGTTAAAACAATGCAGAAGAGGGGGAGGCATGCAGGTTTCTCCAACTCAGAGTGATGAAGAGATTTACTGAGAATGTCTAAAACGCAGAAATTGGCTCTGATGTCGGGTCTTGCACAGAAGAACCCTAGAAACTAAATGACAGCAGTTTTTAGATGTCAAATATTTTCTTCTTTTTAATGGACTCTGGAAGGTATGTACTTTTGTGAGGAGATGTGGGGTTTGCTTGGTGTCATTGCCTAAAGTGAACAGTAACTTAAATTAAAGCCCTGCCACAAAATCCTTTTATTTCTCTCTCTCTCTCTCTCTCTCTTTCTCCCCCTCTGTCTCTTTCTCTCTGTCTCAAATTCAAATTCAAATGTGCTTTATTTGCATGACAAGTAAACTTGTGCTGCAAAATCAGTGAGTTACATAAATGGCAAACCCCTACAGCCAAGAAGGGAAAAGAAAAAAAGAGTAACATCCACCCCCCCTCCCCCATACACATATGCAAATGCACACACACTGGTAAAAATACATTTAGGTTGTAATTTAACGGCTTAAGAAACCTATCAACATTAACAGTGAACACAGATGACATCATGCCCCAATATTTAGGCCACGCCCTCTCAATGTATGGTAGTCAGAGATGTACTGAGTCTCTCTCTCTCTCTATTGAGATGTGGAGAGAGACGAGAACAATAGCAAACACACGTTTCTGCCCTGCAGACTCATTCAGGGCTGTTTCTGCCCTGCAGACTCATTCAGGGCTGTTTCTGCCCTGCAGACTCATTCAGGGCTGTTTCTGCCCTGCAGACTCATTCAGGGCTGTTTCTGCCCCTCTCTGCAGAGCTCAGCGCAGGCCGCTGCTTTAAGCCGAGCCTCACGTCTGCAGCCACTCCACCCCGACACCCCCTCCCCCCCTCACACGCACACACATCTCTGCTGCAGGGGTCATTGTTTGGGCCTGTGAAAGCCAAGCAGGGGGGAGGAATATATAAAAAAAAAGAAAGAAAAAAAAACAAAAGAAGTGGAGAAAAGGGAAAAAAGTTGTAATTAATTGTAAATTGAGGAATAGTTTACCTCAATTACTCACCACCCAATCTCTCTCACTTTCACTCTCTCTGTCTCACACTCACTCTCTCGATATCACTTCCTCTTGCTCTCCCTCCCTCTGTCTCACGCACACACACACACACACAAAAGAAAGAAAACTTGATAAACCTGCCAATCCAAAATGTCAAGCCCCTGAGACAATGACTATGGTGTTCGTCAACAGGTTGGAATTACCAGCGGCATTACCTGGCTCCAGATATGAGCTGCGATACCAGGGTTCTGCTGGCAGGGAAGGGGGGGGGTGGGGCGAGGGGGGGGGGGGCGCGCTACCTCAGTGAAGGGACAGAAGCAGAGATAGAGAAACATGCATTTTTTTGTCATTGAGATAATGCCCCTCTACCCCTGTCCCCTTCTTTTTTTTTCTTTTTTTTTTTTTCTAAATCGTCTATCAGGTGATCTGGGATTGAGTTTTGTTTCTTGATTATCTGCCTGTATTTTTCATCAGAGCAAATCACAGCAATTACATGGACACCAGAAAGGAGAAGGCTGATGGAGAGCGATAAGGCGCTGGACGGATTAGTTTAGTGTTTCTTTATATCTCGCTCTCTTATCTGGAGAAACCATCCTTGACATTCCCTGTCACTGCAGACTCGTCCTAGCGATCCCTGATTGTCCCGCTTCCAAATCTAGTAGGGTGGGAGCGGGCCCCCTTCGGGGCTAGAGAGCGTGGCTCGTACCTGCCCGCGTCGGGCCTGGGGGACGGCCTGGAGAGGAGAGCGGAGGTGTCCTGGGCGGGGGGCTGGTTAGTTGGGGGACTTTGGCGGGGGGCTGCGGTTTTTGGGGACCGGGCTGTCGATTTCTTCCCTCGGACAGGAGACATGAGCTCCATCTTGTCCCAAGATTATTTATAGGCTGCATTTATACGGCGCATTTTCCAGCTACAACTGCGGAAAGCGCTTTACAATGAATGCCTCTCATTCGCCCATTCACACTCACTCACACAAGGTAGCCACGCTAGGTGCAAATTAGCTCATTGCTCAAGAATCCCCCAATGTACTTAGAATGCCTGTCGGACATATATATATATATGTAGATGCGTGAGTACTTGTAGCTACGAAACAGATTTGTTGTCATTTTATTGTTGTTTTTTTCCCCCTAATGATTTTTCTTGGTGGACTTTCTCATATTTTCATCCAGAGTTGGTCCATCTTAGCACCTCTCTACTTCCATAACTTCAACGAAATGACAGAGAATGTGAACTTTGTATAAAGGCCAGCATGTCGGGTAGATCCCTGTTACTGTATTTCACATATTTTAAAAGACCAACTGGTTTTATCAGTGGGGATGTAATTTAACTCGGGGACATTTTTAAATAAGATTTGGGATGGTGATTGTGTGTCAGTGCCCATTGTCCTGTAGTTAATCTCAGTCAGAAGGTGCGCTCTCTTCATGCGACTGTGTGATTTTCGCTCTTGTTCGAAGGCGTACGACGGCTTCGCCAGCCTGGGCATCTCGCGGCTGCTGGAGCCGGCGGACATGGTGCTGCTGGCCATCCCGGACAAGCTGACGGTGATGACGTACCTGTACCAGGTGCGCGCGCACTTCAGGGGCGAGGAGCTCAACGTGGTGCAGATCGAGGCCAACAGCAGCCGCAGCACCTACAAGGTGGGCGACTTCGAGACCGACACCAACAGCTCCATCGACCAGGACAAGTTCTACGCCGAGCTCGGCGACGTCCACCGGGAGGCCGAGGAGGCGCCCGCGGGCGGCACGCCCAACGGGGCGGGAGGAGCGCCGCTGGACGAGGAGGCGGAGCCTGTGGGAGGCGCCGCGGCGTCTCTGCCCGCCCCTGCCCCGGGCGGGCCGGCGGGGGACCGCCCCCAGGCCGTTCCCGCTCCGCCTTCCCTTGCCGCCGCCGCCGGCGCCGCCGGGTCGCCGCCGGCCCCCTCGTCGCGGGCCTTTGACCCCGCCCCGGCCGGGAGAACCGCGAGCGGGATCGTGGTGCGGGACGCGGCGCTCACCGTTTCGGCCCCGAGCCGGAGGAGGCTGCCCAAGGCCGACCCCGCGGACCTGAGCGAGCTGCAGGCCAGGGCGGAGCTGAGGGCGCCCTCTCCTCCAATCACACTGCACCACGCCGTGGACAGACAGGCCAGAGAGCGGGCCGAGGAGGCGGACTCCGTTTCCCCCGCCCACAGGGCGGGGTCCTCCACGTCCGTGCCCCCCAAAGCGGCCTCCTCCTGCGAGCGGGACGATGACCTCACCAAGCAGAAGGGCGCCGGTCTGCGCCACTCTGACTCGGACGCCACTGCTGACGCCAGCGCCCCCGGCAACCACACAGACACGCCCACCAAGCCCGCACAGGTAAAGCACATGGGCGCAGCGTCCCAGGTGATCTCATCGAGGCAGGGCTACTCTGATAGGATTAAGACAGATCGTGACATGTCTGATAATTGGTGCCAAACCAAAGTAGCTCAGTTCATTTATATATAACTTTGCTTCTAGTTTAACACCAGCGTGGATATTATACAGCCTCTCATGAAAACACTGTTTTAATATCCCTGCTTGAACTCAAGATGTGAAAACTTGCATCTGCATATACCTGTATTTTCTATTGATCACGTTATTGATAGAGATCATAGAAAATTTTAAAAATCTGTTTAGACATTTTTTTAATGTACCTGAACTTCTATTATTTAAGTTATTACTGTATAGCAAAGGATAGTATTTCTACATTTGCACTTGAGATTTCATTTTTTTAAGGTGTTTATGAAGTTTGGTTAACTTCATATTATTAGTTTTGGGGGATTTTATGTATGGACATAATTTCTTGAAAACAATGATTTCTGAACTACAGGGTTTTACCTACCTCACACTCAAATTATGTACTATGCTACGGAATTGTATGTTTATTTAATTTATTTCATATTACATTTTAATATTAATCTCCAAGTATTATTAAATCACCAGTTTAGTTGTTTGTTAAATTTGGACATTAGATGCATTAGAAATGAGAAATATAACCTTTTTGGTTATTTAACTTTTTTAGTGTTTGCTTAAAAAAATTAAAACATAGACTTGTGGCAACACGGAGTTAAAAATAGAATGGGTGATATTGTGCTTTTTCAGTCCCCATATTGCTAACAAGATAGCGCACACGCGCATCAGGATGCGTTTGATTGGTTCCCTCATCCCTTTCTCTCGCCCGCTAAAAGAGAATTTCCTTGCCTGAGCCTCGGTTATCAGCGGGGGTGTTTAGAGCCTGTGAGGTGCGTCAGTGGTTCGGCTAAATCTTGATTGATTTATTTTGCCTTATTTCCCCATTTTGCCGGGTCGGGGAGGCGTAGCCGCGGAGCGCGGGGAGTCAGGCGCCGCGGCCGCGCCCCGTGTCCCGATCCCAGGCACGGCGTGTAACCCGGGCGTACGTCTGTTCCCGCGGCGATGGGAGCGCAGATAGGGCGCCGTCGGTGGGGGGGGGGTGTGTATCTCGTCGGGGCTGTCATAATTCGAGGCACTTGCGGATAGTCGGGAGTCTCCTGCTCATTGGACCCCGTAATGAGAAACCTATCCCCTGATAGCTCAGAATTTCCATGCTAAAAATGTTAAGGGTAGATGCTAATCGGGGACCCCGTATTGAAGAAATAAGTATTGGACGTATCAACAAAAAAAAAAAAGTTTTCCCGCACCATGACCCAAACTTATTTTCTCGCTTGCGTTTTCAGGAAGTTGCCACTAGTCAGCTACCGAACGCCACAGAAGAGAAGGTAAGACCCGCGTGGGGACGTTTAAAGTTTCCGAAGTTGGCCTGCTGCCTTTGCAGCATTTATACAACAGTCTTTTCTTTGTCTGAGCGATATCCCCCAACCCGCTGTGTTGGGAAACAACAAAATGTCATAATAGATTGATTTGCTCTGGTAATTTTGCTGGTTAGTCCCCAGCTGCCCCTCTAACCCTCTCGCTCTCCTTCCCTCCAAATGCCGTTAATAAGCTTAGCCACGTTTGCCAGAAGAGCCGCAGAAAATCTCATTACCAATCGGCATCTTCCACGGTGCGCCTGGGCAGCCCAGTGTCCAGCTGTCGTCAGAGTTAGCGGCCGAGGAGCTTTCCCGCTTAACTCCCGCTCTCGGTTCGCCTGTGCCAGAGGCGGAGGATCCGTGTCCGGGCCCGTGAAGAACGCTTTGGCGGTCTCGCTCTTAGTGACGGCGACATCGTTCCCCTCGGATTCCCTCCCCTGAGCGGAAAACCCGCCGTGGACGCTCCCGCCCGCGATCCTCTCGCCGCCGAGCGCCGGGGCCAATCAAAGAGCCGGCGCTGGGCGAGGTGCGCCGCGAGTCGCCGCGGCGATGAGACGCGGCCGATGAACCCGAAAGGGTGGAGAATCGCCGCTCTCCTGGCTGGCGGTGCGCCCCCTTTTCAGCCCGAATCGTTTCATAGGAACGCGGTGCAGAGAAGAAGAGTGTCTGCCCCACTTATTCTTGCAGGCAGGACATTCGGTGATGCGAGGGCCGTTTAAGTGAATGGAAGGAGGGAATTTCGATGAAGGAAATGTATCAGTAAATGACTGGCATGTTTTATTAACGTAGCATCAGCGCAGGAAGTTTTGTGCGTTTTCGAAGGTCACTTCTGAAAGCATACCTTGGCTTTCATTTTCAATTTCACTTCCATAGTGTTGAAGCAGGAGATATCGTTTGTTGACAGAGCAAACCGCCGCCTGTAAGCTTGTTGAAGAACAGACACTTACTATTTAATGTGATCTTCTTAACCTAAACTAGTCTAATATTGGGTATGCTAAGCAACAAAGATTAAACAGGTTCCACTGTACTCATACAATAAGTCCTCAAATATACAAGGATGGATTAGCAACACCTGTGCTGCTAACTGCTTCTCCAGCTGACCCCTCCCCTGCTCTCCCTGGTCCCCCCACAGAAGGCGCAGTCCCGGCAGGAGGAGCTGAAGGAAAGAGCCAGGCTTCTGCTGGAGCAGGCCCGGCGCGACGCGGCCCTGAAGGCCGGGGGCAAGCACACGGCCTTCGCCAGCGCCCTGCCCCGCCCGCCGCACTGCACCGACGTAAGGGGGGGTCCGGGCTCTGCGTGTGTGTGTGTGTGTGTCTGTGTGTGTGTGTGGGGGGGGGGGCGGGTGTTTATTAGATGTGTTGAGGTAGGGTTTATTTTGTGATTTTTCACCTGAAGCATCTCTGTTGCGTGGCTACATACACGCCACACAGGGTGGCTTCGCCATCTCCCACCCCCCCATCCCGCCCCCCCCCCCCCCACACCCCCCATCAAATCTGCGCAGCGAAATGGCGTGTTCCGGCCGTGGGGGAGGCCTGCTGCGTTTCCCCTCTGAAGGACGAATTAAAAACCCAGCGGAGGGGACGCCAGCTAGCCTGCGCGCATAATCTGCAGTCACACTCAGTGTGAGCCGCGCCGCGCGCACGTAATTAGCGTGATTACTCTAACGTGCCATTAACTGCCACGCACCCCGTAATGGCTTCTGCAGCGTGGGGGCGTCCCGTCAGCGCCCGGCGCTAAGGGAGAGGCCGGAGGGCAGGGCAGGAACGTTAAAGCTGCCAGTCCACCCGCGTGCGTGTCTGTCCGTTTTATAATTTTATTTTTTGGGTGGCGAAGACTGCGAAGATGCTAAGAATGGGTTTTAGGCGTGATGTCAGCGCAAGGATGAATAGTCAAGCAGAGAGAGTGTGACAGAGTGTGTGTGTGTGTGTGTGTGTGTGTGTGTGTGTGTGTGTGTGTGTGAGACTGCAGCATTGTGAATGTTCTGCAGTGCTCCTCTAACTCTCCGCTTTGTGCATGAATGCCTGTAATGGGCACAGAGGGAGAGAAGCCGCTATCCTTTTAGAAGTTTGAACACTTTCTTCATTCTCTCCCTCTTTCTTTCTTTCTTTCTCTCTCCCCTCTCCTGCTCCTGATGGAGGGAAGAGGCGCTCCTAAAACCCCCCCCCCCAGCCACCCCCTCCCCCCTCCTTTTGCAGGATTTCAATTAGGCCTCCGCCTCTGTGACGGTGCCGGTGTGAAAAGCTGTTTCAGCCGCACTTTCCTCCCCACACATTTTACAGGGTGACTTACCCCCCCCCCCAACCCCACCCCACCTCTTTCTCACTTCCCCATTGACCCCTCCGCAGCCACAAAGGCTCAGTTGTAGACGCGCGTTTCTGAGCTTTTTCAGACGGCCGCGTTAGGGTTAGGGTTATTAACATCTTCTTTCGGGGGTCCCTCGCTGGACGTTCAGCTCGCCCGACAGCGTCGAAGGCTTTCCAGCGAGCGGGCGGAAATATTAAGTTGACTGTTAGTTGTGCCCCTAGAGACCGGTTTCATTCCTCTCTCGCCCCCTCTCCTTCTCTGCCTGTGTGGGAGCGGCGAGGGCGTGAGGCACACTGTCCCGGTTCCTCTTTTAATTCATTCAGGGTCGGGGCGAGGCTTTTCACCCCCGAAGGCCGCATCGGGGTCCGCAGCGCAGAAATGTACACATGCTTGGCTGAGCACACACATAGAGGGCTTTTTAAGGCCTACAGTTACAGCGATGGTCAAATCCAAATATAGTTTCTGAGGTTTTTTTCCCCCGCAATTGTGTTTCGAAATACATTTTTAAAAATCTAAAACGTTTCAGCCCTGGCATTGAGTGTCATGACAAGGGATTTCGGGAAGGAAATGAATACCTTTCGGTAATGAAATATCTCCAAAGCGGCAGCTTTCCGGCGTATTTGCAGTCTGAATTTTAAAAGGAATTGAGATGTCCTTGAATTAAATCTTCTGAATGCGAGCGGAATAGAATTTCGGCATAATCTGGGAGTAAATGACAGCCTCCGAAAGACCGAGTCTGTTTAAAAGCCTTCAGAAGAGAAGCGGAATTAAGAATTTAACCACAGGGTGAATTCCTTTTTTTCTTTTTTTTCAAAGATGCCAAGGGCTGTTTTTTATGTGCTTTCAAAATAAATAAATAAATAAATAAGAAACGTTCTCTGCTTTACCGTGGCGCAGAGGGGAAATGGCGAAATGGCCTTCATCCCGGCCGGGAAGGTCTTTGCCTCTAAACTGCGCCGCTTTCGTGGCGGGCGGGAGCGTCTGATTCCCAAGGACGACCCTCTAATGAGGCCAGTGCATTAGCGCTGAGGAATATTGAATTGTTTCAGTTTTAATAGAAAGCATTGATCAGAGGAATCCCCGTCTCTCCCCGCTGATAATTGTCAGCGATTTAGATTAGATTAGTTGATGTCTTGTTTTGATTGCCGGGGAAACGGCCGCCGGAGTGTTATCGCGGGGGTGGCCCCGGCCCGAGCGCCTCCCTAAGTAGAGACTTTGCGGTTTAGCATGCATACGGAATATTTTAATTCAATTAAATCTGACTTCATTCTTCCCGGGCCAGGGTGGAAATGCGCAAGCACCAGATAGAGAGGAGAAGCTCTGGGTGTGTGGAAGCTTTGTTGAGGGGTGGGGGGTGGGGGTGGGATCAGATAAGCTCTGTTGAGGGGGTAATATCAGCCCCCGGTAGTGATGGGACCCTAAAAAAAAGACACTGTAAACGTGGGGGTATCGGTGAAGTTTGGGTTGTTGCTTATGAGGGGGTGCTGTCTGGCCGGGTCTCTCTGAGAGGATGGTGGACGGCCTGGTTTCCTTTGGGTAGGGGACGCCGTGCGGGCCGTCCCATCCGAAGGCCCGTTTAACCCCGTCCCTCCCTGGGACGGTGGGCGGGGCTCTCCCCACGTGCGGAGCGGCTCCTGGCCCCGCCCTTAACGGCGTCCCGCTGGCCCGGCTCGGCCCCCCCTCTCCTGCCCATTAGCCAACATTGTCTCTTTTCTTTATTTTTCATTTTTAGCCCCCCCCCCCATTGGCCGCGGTGCACCGGGGGCTTTGATAGAGGCGCATCAGTAATAACTGTTTTGTACTTTTCTCTGGTCTCTCCTCCTAGGTGGTCCTCATCATCCATTAGGACCTTTAGCCTGATTTCTTGTAATGTCACACCCCCCGCTGCCCGCAAATGGGTAATTAATGAACAGACGTAAAAAAAAAGAGAAGAAGAAAGGCATTCACCCTCCCACCCTCCCACCCACCCCCTCTCTCGCCCCTTAAGTTTATTATTTCCATTTTGAGCCCGTGAAGGTGTGGAGCCTCTCGTAGCGCTGAGCGGAACCGCCGCTGCGGACCGCCTCTAGCCCACCGGCCTCCGCGCTCACCGCTAGGAAGTGCATTTTTCCCCTCCTTCTTTCTTTTTTTTTTTTTTTTTTTTAATCATAAAGACCTGAGCGAGTGAAAATTTGCTCCAGATTTCCTCAAGCATTTGCAGATCAGAGCAGCAATTTCACAGAGCTCTGGCCAGGGTAATTATTCCAGCGCCCAGCTCGCGGGGAGCCGGGATGGCGAGGCCGACTGGAGAGGCCGGGGCTCCAGGTGAGCTTCCATGTGTTCACTGGGACGTTATGATTAGTTTAATTGGGCTCTGTTTGATTTTCACCGCCAAGCCCCCCCCCCCCCCCTCCCTGACCCCCCCAACCGCAGTGACGGAGCGGTGACTTCTCTGAGCTGTCTGTGACCCTCGCTGTCAGAACAAGGGGGGGCAGAAGAAGACCTTTGAACTTTTGTTTCTACCCCACCCCACTTTCTGTTTTTTGGGGGGGTTTTTTAAAACATGTTTTCAGCTCCTCTCGTCAATGAAAGCCGGATAGATCGCTATTTTAAAAATGTATATATTTTATAGAAACAAAGAATTTTGGTCCCCATTATAAATATTAACACTGTGGCGTTTCTGTTTACCATTGTGTGTTTTATCCCCCTTTAAACCTCTGGGGATTTAAACCCAAAACGGGAGTTGTGGTTGTTGGATAATAATAATGAAAAACAGAAGCTATCAATCTGCATAACTTCCTTGCTGGAAATTCAGATTTAAGTGGGCCAATTAAGGCTCCTAGCTCACCCATCAGTTTCCTTGTCAAACAGAAGCGAGTTTTGGACACCACAATCACATAAAGGAAGTGAAGCAATTAAAAATATATCTGTATATTATTCATACATCATGTGGACACACACAATTACAATTCAAATAATTAAACACATAACATCAACACACACTATGAATTTTAAAATGCTTGCTGTTTTAACAGCTTAAGCCCCCCCCCGCCCCCCCACCAGCCCCTTTCTCAGAAGTCATGTCTTGAGCCGTTCCTTTTTTGTCCTTTTTGTCCATTTTTTTTTTCCTTTCCTGAGGAATCTGCCTTAATGAAACCACATAGTTCTGTGGGAGTTTGGGTGCTGGCGTCGGTGCGTTTCATGCCTCCCTGTCAGTTGACGTGCGCGAATTGGGCTTGAACTGAGATCAAAGGGCCCTCTCCGCACTGGGAACCCGCGAGAGAGACGGCTCCCGCCATCGCCCCGCCAGGCCTGATCAAGCCATCAGGGCCCGGCGAGCCGCACGTCTCCACGCTTCAGCTCCAATCAGGAGCCGGCAAGCCGCACGTCTCCCTGCCTCTGCTCCAATCAGGGCCCGGCGAGCCGCACGTCTCCCTGCCTCCGCTCCAATCAGGAGCCAGCGAGCCGCACGTCTCCCTGCCTCCGCTCCAATCAGGGCCCTGCGAGCCGCACGTCTCCCTGCCTGCGCTCCAATCAGGAGCCGGGGAGCCGCACGTCTCCATGCCTCTGCTCCAATCAGGGCCCGGCGAGCCGCACGTCTCCAGGCCTCCGCTCCAATCAGGGCCCTGCGAGCCGCACGTCTCCCTGCCTCGCTCCAATCAGGGCCTGCAGCCGCACGTCTCCTGCCTGCGCTCAACAGAGCCTGACGAGCGCACGCTCCTGCCTGCGCTCCAATCAGAGCCCGGCGAGCCGCACGTCTCCAGGCCTCCGCTCCAATCAGGGCCCGGCGAGCCGCACGTCTCCCTGCCTCCGCTCCAATCAGGAGCCGGCGAGCCGCACATCTCCAGGCCTCTGCTCCAATCAGGAGCCGGCGAGCCACACATCTCCCTGCCTCCGCTCCAATCAGGGCCCGGCGAGCCGCACGTCTCCCTGCCTCCGCTCCAATCAGGAGCCGGGGAGCCGCACGTCTCCCTGCCTCCGCTCCAATCAGGAGCCGGGGAGCCGCACGTCTTCACGCCTCTTCTCCAATCGCGAGCCGCACGTCTCCCTGCCTCCGCTCCAATCAGGGCCCGGCGAGCCGCACGTCTCCTTGCCTCTGCTCCAATCAGGGCTCGGCGAGCCGCACGTCTCCCTGCCTCCGCTCCAATCAGGAGCCGGGGAGCCGCACGTCTTCACTCCTCTGCTCCAATCAGGAGCCGGCGAGCCGCACGTCTCCCTGCCTCCGCTCCATCAGACCGAGCGCAGTCCCACTGCGCCAATCAGCCCGCGAGCGACGTCTTCACGCCTTCGCTCCGAACTGTAGAGAGCGTGCTCTGCCATCACTGATCCCTGACTCACTTCACCGCGGCCACCAGCCCTCCATGGCGCTCCTACGTTAGAATGCTAGCGCCGGCTACGCTACACGCGGCGCGCGCTCACTTACCGGCACGAATGTAGACTTTCAGGTCTCCCCCGGTTACAGGTCGCTGCCATTTAAAATGATGTTGTCTGTTTGTTTTATAAAGAAAGAAAAAAAAATAGAACTGCTTGGTGCAGTTTTCTCTTTTATTGGGCCACTTTTCTTTAGAGAGATAGAGAGCGTTTGAAAGCATCGAACGGATTGAATTCGGTACGCCAGTTTGTGCGCCGAGCAGACAAAAGCTACGTACGGTGAATAGCGCTGCCAAATCAAACTGTGCTGCGGGCACTCTTTAGCGTCTGTTCAGAAGGCCCGTCTGTGCCTGGGGCCGGACCAGCCTTAATTCTGTACAGTACCGCAGCAGCGTCCGGTTTTCCTGGTTAGTTTACTGCAGGCCCTGCTTGAGTTAATATTACACTTCCACTTACCCAGTTAGGTAGCAATCCCCCTCTCTCAGTACAACACTCTTCCTGAGTCCACTTCAGTGCTCTTTGACGGCAATGAGAGCGGTTTATTCGTTTGTTTATTTATTTTAACTAATTAGCTTTCCTTCTATTTTTTTAAAAAATTTTTATGAGACTCTAAAAATCGTCATTCCAGTTCTGGCACTCGGAACCTGTCATGTACACAAACGCACGGAGGGGTTTGGCAGATGAGTATTTGCACAGACGTGTTGCGTCTTTTGTCTGTGCCAGTTTGTTTTTCTCCCCACATGGCCGCGCTCATTAACGCAGGCGCCTGGTGTAATTACTCAGGGTGTCTGCGTCGTTCCCCGTTCGTCTGCTCTCTCCTTGGACATTTTGTTTTCGTTTGCTTTCTTCCAAGTGCAACATAGGTTTCGATGCCCTTACTAAATGCTAAATGTCATCCCCCCAGAAGGACAACCCTGGCCAGCGCTAGCCTTATCCCACAACACACCATAATAACAAACTGTGTTCCCCCCCTCCCACCCTCCCCCTCTCCTTTTTCCCCTTTAATTTCTTCTCTCCTGCCTGAAAATGGTTTTCCTGAACTATTTGACGAGATTTCTGGGCGCTAAGGGCAGACACTGTAGCCTTCAAGCTATTTCTCGCTATCGGTTTCATTATCAGTAGCCTCTGCGTTCCCAGTATCATCAGCACGCACATGCAGAATCATAATTATGCCATGTACAAGTTCTTTGATAACATGTACAGTTTTCTTCTTAATTCTTTATCAAATGCATTGATCGTGGCGCGTGTGCATTGATCCAGCTCGGCCATCTGGCAGGCAGCGATAAGCACTGTGGCATCTCTGCATTCCCTCTGTCATTCATTGCCCCACAGTTTGGCTGCAGGGGAGCAGCGCCCGGATTAGCCCTGTTCAGCTACTTACTTGCATTTTAAGTTGACACCTCTACAGCTGCTCAGACCACATTACAAACTGAAACACATACGCCGCGACTTAGCGGTGTGACACTCCTCAATAAGCTTACTCCACTAGCTACTCAACAATCTGTAATTGGATTTGTAGGAATAACAGCAAAAAAAGAATTCCTCAAGAATTGGAAGGGACACAAGGTGAAGTTTTCTCATTATAGCGAAGAAGGCAGGGTGGAGATCACAGGCGATTGTTACTTTTCCATTTAAAGCAGAAGGGATAGAAGCATAAAGGGACGACAGGATTGAGGGAAGGGAGGAAGGGAGGTGGGAGACCCTGCTGGCTCTTTTCCAGGACTTCTTGAAAGAAAAGGAAGAAAGCAAACTACTTTTTTTTTCTTCTTTTTTCCCCCTTTTTTTGAACCGGTTGCCATTGCTGACTAAAGCAGAATAATTTTAAGTTTAGCTAACTTTTTTAGCCTTGCGCAGCCTACCAGTGAGCCTTTTTTTCCTTTTTGCATAACATATGTACATACAGTGGCTAATTAAAAACACGCCAGTTTGCCTTATGTGGTTGATTTAGTTACTTTCTGATTACAGAACAGAGCATTTATATGAATATCTTTTAGCACCCAGGTCTCTGTTAATTAGAAACACAGCGTTTGCCCTGCGTGTGTGCTTGACTCACAGAGCTATGTTAATTTGGCTGATTCTCACCGCTGTTATTGTGTGGGGGCGCTGGGTATGGCGTGTGTAAGGGCCGGGGAGGGTTCCGCACACTGAACGCTCAGTGTGTCATGACAAATGTGTGTCCTGGCGCGTGATTGGCTGGCAGGGCGGCTGATGCGTGCGGGGCCGGGCCTGGCACAGGGCGTGAGGGCCGGGCCTGTGTGCTTGGCCAGCCAAGCGTCCTCCGCCTGGCCTCAGAGGCACGGGAGGCCCCGGACCCCCCACTCCATACCCCCCCGGCCCATAAAAGAGCACTGGGGCAGGGGGGGCGGGCACCTGGGCGCCAGGCACGCCACAGGCCACCTTCTCAGACCAACCGTTCCACTCCTCTCCCTAAACCCGAAAATGACTCTTCCCTCTTTTAAGCACAGTCATATCATCGTCGTTTTTACCTTTTCACTACTTTTATTTTGTTCTCGAACATCCCCTGACCTCCTTTACTCTCTCCTATTTTGGCACCTCATTATCCTGCTGATGGACAGGCTGCTCGGGCGTGGGGGGGCCTTCAGCCATTTCAGCCTGTTCTTTCTGCCCCTCCTGCTCAGGGTCCAGCGGGCCCTTTAATGGAGCAGTACCACTGGAACCCCGGCTCGACTGGGGTGGACAAGGCCTCCTGTGAAGGAAGCTAGCATCCCGCCTCACGACAAAAAAAAAGAAATGAAATTTTAAAAGTCCATGAAGGACCGGAGTAGTGGCAGGAGCAGGCTTAATGATTTTAATCCCTGTAGCTTACAAAATAATATGTTTTTACATTTTAAATGCACCATCAGGAAAATGTGTCAAAGGCGTGTCAAATTAGCTGTGGAATAGTGTTTTCATTTCATTTCTCATTTCTGAATTCACTGGGCACTGAGCTCTCCAACGGCCATTTGGATTTCCTTTTTTTTTTGGGCCCATCCTAAAACTTGTCTGTGGGCCCTCCGCTATAAGAACAACTAACATTAGTATGCACTGGACCCAGCGTTGCGTTGGTAACAACGCAGAATGATCTTCACTTTTTCGCTTATCTTTATTCGAGCATTACTTGCCGTCTACCTCTGAATTCATTTTTATTGCTCTGCCCTGAACATTTCCAGGTAATCTGTTAGCTTCCTGTCCTACAGGAAGGAAATGGCAAGCCCGTATCAGTGCCACCGGTGTATTTTAGCGGTGCAATCAGCGCGGTGTGATGTATGTAACATACTATAAATATGTAAAGTCTTTATTATGCTCGACGCCTCTGGCTACGAGTGTTTCTGTGAGCGGGGGGACCGGCCTGCCGCCGTCCCCCTGAAGTCATCACACCGCTCCTGATACAGCACACCCAAGATGGCTGGAAATTGGCGCCCGTGCTTTAAAAAAAAAAAAGAAAGAACCTGGGGTGGTTGAATTTAATGAATTCAATAATTAATTGTAATCCCAGGGACCACGGTTGGTTGGTCAGAAACTCAACATATGCTCACTACATCAAAATAAACACTCCCCGGGGTTATTTACACATATTTAAAGACTTTTAACCCCCAAGACGATCTACAATTAGGTTAAAATTGCACACATACAATCACTGTCAATGTAAACGACTAACAACTACTACTGTTTAAAATATATATATATTTATTTGTTTTGTTTCATTTTTTTTGCTGTTTTTTTTTTTTTACTGACACTGTGGCGCTCTCACTATTTTTATTTTTTCTTTGTTTTTTTCCGTCCGCATTAAACGCTGTGTGAACGGGCGAGGTGTGAGGACGTGTTCCTGTGGCCAAAGCACCGCAGCAGACGAGGAAATGGATGCAGAGACACAGACCTGCACCTCCGCTCCTGTGTGAATGTGTGGGGGGAGGGGGGGGTAGTGGAGCCATCTTCAGAAAGATCAGGCCTAAAATTGTTTTCATGTCCCATGAGAAATCCTGTTTACTCTGACAAGAGCACATCCAGTTTTGAGACGGCACAGAGGCATCACGTGCCCCGCCCCTCGCTGCTTTGCGATGCTTATTCTATAGCGCATGAGCTGGGTACATGGTGGTAATCCTTGCCTCTGGACAGGTGAAGAATTTTCTTTCTCCTCTAATGGCTAATAACAGTGTGTCACTTCCTGTCAAGTGATGTCAGGGCCAAACTGTATTTGCAAACCGTGTTAACTGCACTTGCTTGTCAACAAGGGTGCCAACGTTTTTATCCCACCCCTCCACCCCAGCCTGGGGCACACACACACACATACACACACATACAAATACACACACACACACACACATACACACACAACATCAAAAGAACCTTCAGAATGTCCAGGGAGTCTGGAAAAATGACTCAAAGAACGTTCTGGAAACCTTGACATTTATTTTTGTGAAACTGAGCCAAAACCAAGTGAATATGATTTTTTGAAGCTACCTCAAATATCAAATTATACTAAATGACCAGTTGAAAATTAGTGACAATAAATCATATGTTGTTTACAAAAATGCGTTTACAAAATAAACCTCATTCTGAAAATCTATGGATTAAAAAAACTGAAAAACTCCCTTCTCAGTTCAATATTCTAAAACAGTCAAGCCAATAATAAAGTAGTAAAAGATGAAACAATATGACACTTGGAGAGCATTTCTCTTTTGCTAAAATCGGTCCCTTTTACTGACTTTATACATCTCATGTGAGCCAGGGGTACAGAAAGCCCCCCCCACCTCTTTCTTTCTGCTCATTTGGGGCCATCTCGAGGGGCGCCTGGCTGCACCCCGCCTCTCCGTTCCACATCACCTTGCCTAATCCATGGCGTCATTCTCAGCGGAGAGTGCTGCTGCTCCTCGCTGTCTGCTCCCAGCATTCCTTTCCTTTTCTCTCGCTAATATTTATTTCCCCCAGACCCTGGAAGAGAGAGACTGCGCTGCTTTACTGGAACAGTCGGACGAAGTTGAGATTTTCAGGGAAAAGACTTGATTTCCCTTTTCTTTTTCCTGTTTAACAAAATCTTTGGTCCCTTTTTTCTTTAAACTTTCTCCTCCCTTCTTTTGCATGGGTTTTTGTTTCACAGGGCCCTCCCACTTCCCCCTCCTGTCCTTCAGGGTCTTTTTGGGGAGGGTATGAAGGGACTGCTGTGGGATGCTAGCGCTAGCTGGGCTAGCCTGATCACTTTGATCGGTGTGGCCAGGAAGGCCAGACGACAGTAACAGCAGTAGCAGTGAAGCTGGACAGCGAAGGACGGCTTGCACAGACAGCTCTCAAGTGTGAAATATGAAGAGAGGGGAAGCAGGGAAAAGTACTGCATGCAAATAGCCTTGCACTGTAGGCGCACAGAAACAAGGAGCTGCATTGCTCAAGTCTAAATGTTTCTGCAGGGCATTTACTGTATTGGTCACCGCATGTTTTTTCCCTAAAGGATCACAAAAAGTAAAAGTAAAAAGAATTTAATTTTTTCATTTTTGTGGATCGTTACGGTTGTTTTTTTTTAAGGTACAGGGTTGTTAAAGCCTGTACCTTAAAAAGACAACTGTTACATTCCACAAAAATTAAAAATCGTTATACTGTAATTATGCTTTGAACACACAAAATTTATTTAAACAAAATAACTTTTTCAAACTTTTTTGCAAGTCTGGGGGGAAAAAACATGATAGTTTTTACTGCAGGAAGAGGGAGACCAAAAATATATACACACAGTCCCAGAGAGACAGACTAGCACACAGAGGTATGCACACGTATGAGGAGGAAGAGAGGCACACACGACATGTAAATAAACACACACATACGGTTCTAGAAAGACACACACGTGCACTGAAATCCACACAACTGTCAAACGGAGATATGTAGGCGTACACATGCCCACAGACACACACACAGGGAGACGGAAGCTCGTAGGTACGCTCACAGGTATGCAGACATGCAAACTCAGGCCATCGCACACCGGGAGCAGCGCACACAGACAGACGGTCACACTGAAACATGAGTACTTAAACTCGGAGAGACGCATGCATGTGAACACACGAGCCCAAAATGGGGTGGGGCTTGCTGTGATTGGGCAGGGAAAACCTGTGTCAGTCAGGCTCAGGGGGCTCTGGCTGGGGGGGTGCGGGGGTTTGTTTACTTTAGGGGCTTTTCCATTCTTTCTGGTAAGCTGTAACCTGCCCCCTTTTGCAGAGCTTCAAATTGGGCTAAATCTGCCTTTAGACCCTGAGGATTGAATTGCGGCCTCTGGGCTTAATGGTTATAAACAGAGCGCCATTAAGAGGATGTTATGCCCTTTCCTTCATTTGCATTTCAGCTCATTGTGTTCCCAAACAATCGCTACAAACAAACAATTTACATGGAAATGGGAGAATGTCCCTAATTAGCTCTCCTGTACTTGTTTTGTTGCTGGTTATTGCTCAGGCTCAATTGTCTGGATTCTCCAGCTCCGAAGAGCCTGGAGCATCACAGAATACACAGCTTTCAGGACAAAACTGCTTACTGTCAACCCATCACCTATCTACCAATCTGTGAGTGTGTGTGTGGTGTGTGTGTGTGTTTGAGAGTATGTGCATGAGCAAGTGTGTGTGTCTGTGTGTGTGTATGTGCTCGAGCATGTGTGTGTGAGAGCGTGTGTGTGTGTGTGTGTGTGTGTATGTGCTCGAGCATGTGTGTGTGAGAGCGTGTGTGTGTGTATGTGCTCGAGCATGTGTGTGTGAGCGTGTGTGTGTGTGTGTGGTGTGTGCGTGTGTGTGTGTGTGAGCGTGTATGTGTGTGTGTGGTGTGTGTGTGTCTGTGTGCTATGAGTGTGTGTGTGTGCATGCGCGTGTCTGTGTGCGAGTGCAGGCATGCAGGAATGAGGGAGAGACACTAAGGGCCTCGCTGGTTAAGTGGATGCAAATTGAAATGGGTCGTTTTGGTCGGGCCTCTGGTTACACAGTGAATCTGGCCACCGCAGGAACGCTCACTTTACAGCCCCCGCATGGAGGAACTCATCAGAGTGACAGAGTCCAGAAACTGGGTCTGCAGGACTCCAGGGAGGGCTCTGCTGTCTGAGGTCTTCAAGAATGCACTGTGCTTGAATTGCTTATGTGGACTTTTTTTAATTAAACAATTGTGCCATTATTTTATTGGAATTGAGAGAGAGATTTTGGACACTATATTTCATGCAGGACTATTGATGTTAGGGCTGTTTTTGAATAAGTGACTATATTTCTGAAACCTGGTGAATTTGCCTAGACCAGGGGTCTACATTGTATTTAAATGATTGTATGTATTGCTCAGGCGGAAATGGGGTTTCTTGCAACTCCAGTACCCTCGACAAACTCATTTACAACACGCGCATGCATAGATATGCAGCACATTTCCATGTGCAAGTGTTATTAGGCTGAAGATGTTGGAGGGAAAGGGGTGGATGATGTTTGGGGTGAGTTTATACGCAGTGCTCGAGTGTGTGTCTGTGTGGTACTGCAGTTAGCCAGCGTTATCTCTCCATCACATTGGTGGGGAGAGGAAAATGGCACTTCTGTCAATTACAATGATGGCAACTGTTCAATATGTCTCACTTTCTCTCTCTCTCTCTCCCTCTGTCCCTCTCTCTCTCCCCCTCCCCCTCTCCCTCATTCCCTCTCTTCTCCTCTCTGCCCTCTCCCTCTTTCTCTCCCCTCTCTCACACCCTCTCCATCTCTCTTATTCTCTCTCTCCCCCCCTCTCTCCCTCTTTCTCCCCCTTTTCTCCCCCCCCCCCCCCCCCCCCCCCCCCTCTCAGGAGCAGGATGAGGAGCGGCGCAGGCAGCTGCGGGAGAGAGCGAGGCAGCTGATCGCGGAGGCGCGGTCGGGGGTGAAGATGGGCGAGTCCCTGTTCTCCAGCGAGACCACGGCGGCCGCGGCAGACAGATCGAAGGGGAGGTCGAAGGCGACCGGAGGTGAGAAGGGGGCGGCCCTCGGAGACGCCCCGCCCCTCCGGGCGCGGTCACGCGGTCGCACGGTCACCTGGGAGCTCCTGCGCACCCTGAGCGAAGCGGATATGCTCATCAGCGCCGACGTTCACACGCAACGCAGTGACATTCTACCCAACGCTGACACACAGTGTACACACGCTCTGTGTGTCCTCATTAACTCACTCACACAGACACACACCTTTATCAACACTCACTGACAGCATGCACACACACAGAGCACACACACCCGTCAACACACACACACACACACTCACTTTGTATTGACACATAAATTCTTGCAAACAGTATGCACACACACACACACACACACTCACTTTGTATTGACACATAAATTCTTGCAAACAGTACACACACACACTCACCTTGTATTGACACGTACATTCTTGCAAACAGTATGCACACACACACACATACACACACTCACGCAGAGTATGGGCTCCATCCCCAGCACTCACATAGAGAGTATATAGACGCGATTCATTTGAACAGTTCTTTATGTTTTTCAAAAGCAATACAGTAATGAGAAACTCCATTGTGAACATTCTTCTTTTTAAATGGATACCTTTCTGTATTTACTGAATGCTGGTAGCATCCAATTTTGAGTCTATTTTGAGGTCCTGTTGCTGAATCCAGTGAATAAGGTCATTCTGAATAAGGTGTCTTGTATGACTGCATGTGAACAGACAAACTCATATTTGCAGCCACACACAGAGAGGGAGAGATAAATCCATACAGAATTTTTTCATAATCCATGGAGAAGAAAAAGCAGAAAGTTAAGCGCGTGGTCACACGGATGCCAGAGGTGCTGAGGGACGGGAGCCTTGCGCGTTTCGGTCTGTTTCGCCCTGGTTAAGGCGAGGCCGGGTCCGTTAGGCTCACGGCGGGAGGTCACCGGGACCGCGCCCGTGTCAGAACCGCCGGCACACCGCAGTGGCCGACTTCCTGGCCGTGAGGAGCCCGTTTAAAATGCAGCTCTGACGGGGTGCTGGGCCTGTTTCACGCGAGGAGTGGGGATCCGGGTCTTTAGCCAATTCTGCAGCTTCGTATTCAATCGTCATCCAATATTAGTTCATTTTTTACACAGCTGTCATTTTCTCCATCTCACCTATCTATATTCTCTTCTGTCTTCTCCTTTAAAACCTCTTTCTATCTGTCGGGCCCCTTTCTTTTCTCCTTCCTCTGCGCTCTCCCCTTTTCTCTTTCTTTCTGTCTTCAGAAACCCAGCGATTGTGAGCTAAAGCGTGTCGCTCAAGTCAACAGTTCAGACACACACTGAGGGGGAAATTAGCAGGTTGCAGAGAAACAGCGGCTTGAATTAGGAAAGGGAGGAGGCAGAAGGGAAAGTTTTTTAGTCTTTCTGCCTTTTGCGTGGAGCTAATTGCGGCGCTTGTTAGAGATGGGTGAGGAAGTGCCGCAGGAAGCTGCCTTCCAGAACGTTATAATCCCTCCCGCGTGCTCCTCCAATCACAGACCGTGATTCACACGGTCGCTCAGCCTCCCTGGGTTTGCCCTCTAGCTCTACAAATTCTTGCCACTGTGCATTCATTTAATTAGTGCTACCTTGCCAACTGTACTCCATGTCCATAATCATAAAAAAATATTGGGGGGAAAAATTGGGGATTTACATGCCAATTGGTATCCATGTCCTAAGCCTTATCCATTATGAGGTAAATACACCACTCATCCTAGATCAGGGCCTGCATTCATAAAGCATCCTGACTAGGAGTACTGATGTCAGATCAGGCATTCCCTGTCCATATGTTAACCCTTATGCATTATTAATAGGCAAAACTGATCCCAGATCAGCGCTCAGATCAGTTGTTCTCTGCTGGTGGTAAGCACATCACACGGAAACTCCAGCTTTCGTCATGCACTGAAAGGGAACCAGCCAAAACAAAATGGCCCCAGTAAACAAACACTTATACTGATTCCCTGTGGCAGATACCGTCCTGTATTAACACTTTCTTCCTGCTCTTTGACTAATTTTACTAAACTCCTGGATATTCTGATGTTTTCTGCTCACGTTTCTCTGGCTGTAGATCTAGTGGATGGCAGTCTCACTTCTGTTCCTGCAGATTTTGTAGAGGAGGAGGAGGAGGATGAGGAGGGAGCTGGGGAAGAGCAGAATGGTGATGCCGAGGATGCTGCTGCCATTAATGCTGAACATACTAACCCAGAGGAAGCTCCTGCCTGCTCTTACCTAGAGGAAGCCGATGGTCTTACTAACCCCAGCACTGATTTTGCCTTTCTTGGTAAATAACTCACTGTATGCTTGCATGTGGCACTGCATGGCCTCTACGTTATCTGCTGTGTGTTAATTGGGTGTTTGTTCCCATGTGGCCGCTCAAAGGTTCTGACTCCACCCCACTTGCCCCTCCCCCTTTTTCTCAGATTTCATGCTGCTGGAGTCCTGCATACTCATTCCAGGGATACCAAATTAAAACTGAATTATATTTTTGTTTTCTTAGGTCTTAATACTGTGTTTCTTTCTACTACTGTCTGATGAAGGTGTTGGGAACGTATAAGGTGTAAATGCCTTGGGCAGTCTGTCTCTGGGTGTTCTTCTCCGATTGGCTTTGTGAGCTGTTGACACACCTGTCTGTCTTAATGACGTGTTCTTGGGTGACGTTTACTGACCAATTATGTCCCTCTGGTTGTTTGAAAATGCAGATCATTTGTATTTCCACAAACAGGCACAATAGCAGTTGAAAGTCCTCTTTTTGTCTTAACAGATAGAGTTGTGAAAGACTTCGTAGAAGAGATCTTGGGATTTTTTTCCCCCCTCAAATTTGTTTGCAAAATTATTTAATTATTTTAGAACTTTTTAATCAGCAAATTATTCTCTGTAGACATTCATATCTACAGAAAAAACATTTCTTTGTATTTCGGAAAATATTCAGAAGACAACTAATTGTTTTTTGCTGTAAGTTTCCTGCAGATCTGAGATAAGCATGATTGCAGAAAGAAACAAAAAATAAAAGAAAGAAATGCATTTTTTTTCCTTTGAAGCTGCTGATATGGGCTTGTTTTTCCCTCTCCCTGTTGGATTCTTCCACGTTTTCTTTGTCAGTTTTCACTTAATTGTTTCTGATTCAGACAGGCACTGTCAGCATGACGTAGTGGGGGTGGGGGTGGGGGGGGTAAACAAGATAACGGCAGCAAGTTGTTGAGCCGCCATTGCTGGTCGCCTCCTTAAGAGGCTGTTGACTTGACCACTCCAGCTCAGACTGTCGTCACTGTGGTCGTGACCGCTTCATTGACTGTGGGGGTTCTGTGCGGTCGGAGAACCGTATCAGTGCTCATTAAGAGCAGCGCTGGGAGGAGAGGCTGCTGGGGGTGGGGGGGGGCGTGTTTCCCAGCCGACTCTCCCCATGTTGTTTATTTACTGCCGTTTCCCAGTGTGTTTGTTTGCAGTTATTATTGGGCACCCCCAGCTGAATTTTCACAGGCCACACCCCCCCCCCCACCCCTCCCCCGTTGGCCAGGCCCTGGCGTACCCTGATAAATGGCTCCCGTGGGGGCGCGTGTGAAACCCCCCCCGATCCCCCTCCCTCTCTCTCATCTCCCCCAGCCCAGCGCTCTGGCACACCGCCGGTGGAGGGGACGGCGGGTCCAGAGCCTGCAGTTACGGGGCCCGGGCACAGGGGGCGCCGTGCGGCACAGAGACATCAGCGGCCTGGCTTCAGGTGCCAGGGCCATGTTACCGGCCATGGCGCAGAGCGGTGCTGCTTCAGGAGTTTGGGCCTCAGAACATCACTGAATAGAGTTCACTCTGTGTTTGGGGGGGGTTAGAGGGGGTTTGGAACCTACGTAAAGTGTGTGCGTGCCTCTGTGTGCATGTGTTTGGGGGTGCAGAATGATGATATTACAACGGTATCAAACAAAATTCAAGGCTTGCCTGCGATATCTACCTGGCCAGGTGTGTTGTAGGCTCTCTGCTTCCTGGTTGTTTGCAGGTGTAGGTCAGCAAAGGGATGGAGATATTCCCTCCATAGTCCAGTCAGATGACTAGAGGGCTCCATATTGGCTCAGTAGCCTCTTTTCTGCCAGAGATAGGGAGAATAAAACTGTGGTTTGTGATCTGTATAGATTTTCAGTTCCCCCTTTCCCCAAATATGGTGCGGCTGCTTTTGAAGGCTGTCAGAATATCAGAATATTACATTAAGTCTTTACTTTTCCGTTGTCCAGCGAGGTGGACATGAGTACCCCCCGTGTCCACCCCGCAGGTTTTTGGTGCCCTCTGTGTTCCTCTCCCGCGGTGCCCCTGAGCGCTCTGATTTTACCGCAGACCGTCCGCTCCTGTCTTCATCCTCTGTCCCTCCTCTTCCTCAGGTGCGCAGAACAGCCGGCAGGCCGAGCTCAAGCTGAGGAGGCTCCAGGAGGCGCGGCCGGCGCAGACGGCAAACTCCTCCTCTTCCTCCTCCTCCTCCCCCACTGGCTCCTCCCCCTCGTCCTGTAGCCCCGGAGACCGGCCGGAGCAGGAGGGCCTGCAGGTAACGCCCCGACCTCCTCGGGTGGCGGTGCGGTCCCGACCCCTGCGGTCCTCTCGCGGTCGCTGTGACCGTACGCGTTTACAGGCCTGTGTGCTCTTTACTGTCCAGTGAAACGCTAAACGCTAACATCAGGTGAGAAGTGCTCCTTAGGGCCGAGCGGCGCCCTTTTCTTAATGACCGCGGATACGCCTGCGTCTTCATTGCGGTTTCGTTGGTGCGGTTCTGCGGTGAAGGCGTAGAGACTGCCTAAAGCTCCGGGACGTGCCGAAGCATAACGGCGGTCCGCGGGACCCTCCAGGAACTTCATATTGATCGTGACCTTCCCAGATACGGAGCACAGGCCTCACCGCGTTAGTATCGACAGCGTCCAGCGCAGCGAATCCCCGCGTCCGTTACGCTGATTCTGACCGGCTCACGCCCACCTCCCAGCATCGCTCTCTGGATCTCTTCAGCTCGCAAGGGTGGCTGTGCTGTGCTCATAGATCTTTATTTCTTCTTTTCTACACAGTCCATCCTGAAATGAATATTTCTGTGCTCTTACCTGCTGTAGATGTCTGTATTGAATGCCAGGGAGAAGGTCAGATTGAAAGGTTGTGCTTAGTCCAGAGCACTTTCCTTTCCGGGGTTTTTGGGTCCCTGTTCTGTCCCACCCCCTTCCCCCCCCCCTGCACAAAATATTGGCCCACAGGGTGCATTCAGGACCTCACCCCACCTGTGCTGGCTTTTTTTGGGTAACGCCCTGCTGACGGAAGGGATTTCCTCCCCCCCCCCCCACCTGCAGATGTGCGCCGTGGCTTTGAAGCGCTAAGACAATGCGTCTCATCCCGGCCCGCTCCCATCCATGCTCTGCTCCCGGCCCGCTTTCCACACGCAGCGGCGATGAAAGCCCGCCTCTCAGCGAGGACTTCCACCCCCCCGCCTCCCTCCGCCCCGCGCAAAGGCCGGCCCCATCGGGCGCGCCTTCCGACGCGCCGTTCCGCCCGCCACAGGGACCCCGCCGTGCGCCCGCGCCGCATGAAGAGCCAGCCCGTTTAGCCCCGCCCCCTCCCAGGAATCCGTCCCGTAAATTTGGGTGGGGGTAGAGGGTCCAGGAGTGTGGAAAACTACGAGTACATCCACACTGCACACTGATTGCCCTCTTTTTTTAGTCCTACAGTCATTTTTTTGTCTTAGTTTGTTTTTCATTTTTTTCTTTTTGCTGTGGCACCCCCCACCCCCACCCCCCCAGTTCATTTGTCAAATCGGTAAAACAAAACAATGAAAATACTTTCGGCTGATTTGCAAATGAGGCCTCCAGTGTTTCTTTTGCAGAAAAGGAGGATAAACTGTTCCCCTCCCTGGAGGACTGAGTATCCCAGGGCTCCTTGAGGCGGGAGAATGGGTGGTGGGAGAGCCCCCTCATTAGCGATTGTCTCCATGCAAAAGGAGGCCACAGCTTTTTTTTTGGTGGCGCTTGATAACCGGCTGGAACATTCAGCGGGTCACGTCATTAGTCACGCATCCCAGCCTCAGCCCGATTTACTTTCAGTGTGCCCCCACCCCCCCCCAAAAAAAAATGTAACAGTAATCATAGTCACCGATGACAGATAAAGGTGCAAAATGGTGTGTTTTATCAGGATCGCGGGGGGTGACTCCGCTATCAGCTGTTACCAGGGGTACAGGGTGTGTGTGTGTGTGTGTGTGTGTTTGCCTGCGCGCGCTGTGTGTGTGTGTGGGGGGGGGGGGGTCTTTTCCTTAGGGAGAGTTTAATTCTAGTGGCCTGTTTTGAATTTGGTTTGTTTTCTTTGAACATTAACATGAGGAGAATGAGGGGGTTCTCGGGGAACCTCTAGAGGTCTGAGCTGCTGAACGGAGAGCTTTTTACACACTACTTTTCGGCTCCGCCCTCCTGCGTTAACTCCGCCTTTCTTAAGCCAGCTGCCCCACCGTGCTGAAGCACAACACTCCAGCCCATCCGTAGGTCTGCTCAGTATGTACCAGGAGTGGCTTATAAGTGCATACAACCCAGTAGCAGTTGGATGAATACCGTGTGCGTATTCAGAAAATGTGACTCTTCCATTCTTCTTATGACAACCTTTGAATTGCCTGTGCTTATGCCAAAGAGTTCATGCTCATTCCAGAAACTATTAACTAGAAATTATTACTGCAAATGAATGCGTAAAGAAATAACTGTTTCTGCACACTGTAAAGAAAAGAGCAAAATGAGAAATAATTGTTTAACGAACCCCATTTGTTTTTAAAATTCAGGACTTGCATATTTACAGTGCTATGCTTGTACTTTGTATGTATGTGCTTTGAATGTCTCGGGTTAGATCTATGTGGGGAAACAAACTCTCCTGCTGGCTGCAGCCTCACTGTTTTGAATGCGCTCTGAAAGTTAAATCGTGGCGTGTCAAAGTGTCGCCGTAACCAGCCCCTCGCACGCACACACGCACGCACGCGCACGCGATCGCTCTGCGGCGGCGGCGGCGGCGGCGTCTTCGCGGCCTCACGCAGTGGAACGCGTACACTAATTGCGAACTTTATTACACGTTCCCTCTGCTGTCGGCGCTGGGAGTGTCATTGTGTGCCTTTCCACTCTGCTTGGCTCGTCGCACGCGCTCAGTGCATTTCGGTGCGAGCTTGATAGGGAGAAAGCGGCGTGCAGCTCCGACACGTGTTCACTTTGAAAACAATAGCGCTTTCAATTTGCATAATCAGAATACATTTTCCGGCTCGGGTTTTGTTGAAAGTCAACTTAATTGAAGTTTTTTTTTTTTTTTTTTTGCCTCAAGTGTAGGAAGAAGCAGAGCCTTCAGAAATAACATAGAGCTCTTCATGTCCGATTCGTAAATTGCAGTTTTAAAATTGGTGAATGCAGGAAAACAACCTGACCTTTTTTTTTTCTCTTCCGCACCACTGCGTGCGACTCTCGTTCCTGAACCAGAGCGAGGAGGAGGAGCTGCGAGCCGAGCGTCTGCGCAGGGCGACGGAGCGACTGCGCAGCCCCGTGGTGTTCGGCAAGGAGTCTGCCGTCAGGAAAACGCAGCTCAAGTCCTTCAGCCAGTACGTGGAGACCAGGCCAGGTCAGCCTCTTCCAGAACCTTCTTTAACAACGCGCGTCTTACGCCCTTCTGACTCTGACACTTTCACAGCAAGCGCCCAGTCTTCCCTCAGAAGGGAAAAGAAAGGCAGCAATCCATAAACTTCTGATTGGTTGCAAAAACTCAACCCATTTTCTCCAACTTTTTATAAGACGCACGGCGACACACAACCTTGAACATGAATTATTGTTTAAACCCTTGTCAATGTCTTTTATAGTTTTTTTTTCTTTTTTTTTTTTTAATATGAACTTTTAAAAAATTGATTTGCACTTTATGATGTCTCCAACACCAACTGCACACTTGACCTTCGATTACCTATCGCAGTTAAACTTTGCGATTGCCCATTGATAGAAAACTAGAGACACACTGTTAGAAGAGAAGGGAAGATACCTGGGATTTGGGTAGGCCGGTAACATTATGCTACTGGTTTAGCTATATTCTAGTAACACTATTTACCAATTTAGCTTTTGGGTGTCTACTATCACGCAAGGTAGCAGTGTTCAGAGCTGACTTTAACCTGTACTCAACACCTGGGGCAGGACGAAGGCGGCTGTTTGGGGCTTTGGCCAGACACTGTCCTGCCTAATGAAGGGGCAAACTATTCTGTGTCAGACTAAAGTGTAAAAAAGAGCTAAGAGAGAGAAAGAGTGAGGGAGAAAAAGACATAAGAAAGAGAGAAGATGAGAACAAAGGCCAAGACTTTCCTCCGTCCTGTGAACTGTTGCTCATTTCAGGTATGAGCAGTTTCTGGCCGTCACATTTTAATAGCTGTCCCTAAGAGTGAATTGTTATAAGCGAGTTATCCGGTAGCCCCAGGGAAAGGCTCACGTCAGACTGTCATACAGTGAGTCCTGAGTCGAGAGGCTTTCCATCCAGCCAGATCCCGGCAGTGCAGTGTGCGGATTCCAGCGCTCAGCTGGTGCTGCTTTGAAATGATTTGCTGGGGTTTTCGGGGCTGTTTTCCGGCCCCACCCGAGGCGGGCGTGCGCTGACCTCAGCAGGATCCGGTTCTGGTTCCTCCCAAAACCAGCTTTAACCCCCCCCCCGCCTGCTGTCGCCTCGTTTAGAAGCATTTAATTTCACTTACGTTTGCCGATCCCTTGCGCCAACAAAAATCCCCCGCCCCATACCCCCTCGTTCCCCCCCGGTATATAAAACACACTGTAGCAGGGTTCCCCTCTACACACACGTAGCCTTCTTTCCACACCTCACGCCGGTCACACTGTAGCTGGGGTGTGTGTTTCTCACACAGCTCTGAGGACCGGTCGCTGTGTTAATGCAGATGTCAGTGTTGTAATGGAGGGGTTGGGGGGGGGGGGGCAGGCAGCCAGCACACCTCTCGTTAGCGCTTGCTGATTCGCTGATGTTGTTTGGCGCCTCCCCCCCTCCCCTCTCAGGTCACTGATTCACACAGCTGTGCTGAAAGTGCTCACTGACACCCAGTGTCCCAGTGACTCCTCTGTCCCACAGCCCACAGGGGGTGTAGAGTGATTTTGGATTTTAGTAACGACATTGCCTTTGTGATATTTGAATTACAGGACAATTAATGTGATCAACACCCTGTAAATATTGGTTAGCTAAAACACCTCCTTTTGGATGTTCCTGTGTGCATGTGTGTGTATATTTAGTAAAAAAAAAAACAAGCTTGGTCAAGAATTTTTATATACTGTCATAACTTTTTGGCCTATTCATTTTGTGGTGTAGAATTTTTTTTAGATGTGCTTGCCTGCACACACACAAAATGTATACATAAATATGTATCATATGTATATATTTGTATACACACGTACAGGCATATGCATAACAATCGCGTATATCACCACAGCCTGGGAAAGGGATATAAAACATTTAAAAAAACTTTGTTCTCCTCTTTGAACTGCCAAGCTGTGAATTCATAATGAACCTGCTTAAAATATCTCTCTCCCCCCCCCAACCATCCTTTTCTTACAGAGGTAAAAAGGCAAAGATCAGTACCTGAAGATTCAAAGAGAGCGAGCGAAGAGAGAGGTCCAGTGACAGAACCGGAGCGAAAGCCATCTGAAGATGAAGTACTTCATGCATATTTAATTCTTTTTTTCTTTTTTTTAAAATTCTGAGATAATATTGATAATTCCAAGGCATATTTGGACGTATTTTTTTAAAAGCCCTCTTTAAAAAAGGGGTGGGGGGGGGGGGGGGGCAGCAGGAGACGTGATGTCAATCTGACGCCTGAGAGGCCTGCTCGTCTGAATTAGCCTGCACTCTGGCGATAATTGTCAGATTAGAAAAATAATTTTTTTTGAATCACTCCTGCTTTCCACCCCAATTTTTTTCCTCCTCCTCCTCCTCCTCCTCCTCCTCCTCCTCCAGTACACATTTCTACTGGGCGATTACGTCTTATGGGTCTTCTCCTTCTTCCTCCTCCTCCTCCTCCTCCTCCTCCCCTCTGCTTCTTCCCCTCAAAGAGATCCCCAGTATTGATCTGGCGGGGTGATTTTAATTATTCCTGTAGCAGATACTGGGAGGCGGCCTTGGGAGGGAGGTCACCGGGGACCCAGAGCAAGCTTCCCAGCCGGCCCGTGCTGCTGGCCTGGGTTAATGGGTGTTCAACCTTCCCATTATCCAGATCAGCCATGAATTACCCGCTGAATGATGTTTGCATTAATATAATATATATGGTAATTTCTTCACTTAATTAACGGGGAGGTTCTGCTCGGTGGGGGACTGGGCTGATCATGTGTAAAATTGATTTGTGAGGGAAATATTTGATAGAGCGCAGGGAGGAAGCCGCTTTTGACAGACAGCTAAGAGGAGTGAGGCAGAAAAAGTGCTGGCTTGGATGGAAAGCGTGGGGGAAAGTTTTTTTTTTTTTTTCTCCTCTTTCCTATTAAAAAATAGGATGCATCAGCACTATACATATAATAATATATTTACAGTTGAGATATATACATGAACACACGCGTGCATACACACACACACACACACATGCCTGCACATACACAGTATACAGTCTATGGACAGTGACACAGTTTTTCTTGTTTTAGCTCCGTACTCCAGCACAGATTTAAAATGACAGTTGTACATCTTTTTTAATTAACATGATGTTTCACTGGTGTGTCCTGTGAATAGTAACTAGTGTAGAGCATGGTGAGAGAGTGTATAATATAGACTCTGTAAGGGGCATGTTTTATGTAATTAAAGGTAATTTGTCGTAATCACCCAAGCTGGGCCATCCCCCCTGGAGGGGGTGCAGTGACGTGGGGCGGGGTCGGGAGGGGCGAGAGGAGGGGGTCCCGGGCCGGGTGCTCCCCGGGGCCCGCTCAGTGGCTGTGATAAGGCACACTGTGCGGGGGGACCCTGGAGCCCGACCCCCTCTCTCGTGGTTTGCAGATTGATATCATATGATCCCAGGCTTAGTCCAATATTAGGTAGGCAAACACACCCCTGACCCCACGCTGAAGTGCAGGAGTAGCATCCCATTCACACTGAGGCAGGATAGCATACAGCACACAGCAGAACCCTACAGCTGCAGAACCTGCACACAGCAGAACCCTACAGCTGCAGAACATGCACACAGCAGAACCCTACAGCTGCAGAACATGCACACAGCAGAACCCTACACCTGCAGAACCTGCACACAGCAGAACCCTACAGCTGCAGAACATGCACACAGCAGAACCCTACAGCTGCAGAACCTGCACACAGCAGAACCCTACAGCTGCAGAACCTGCACACAGCAGAACCCTACAGCTGCAGAACCTGCACACAGCAGAACCCTACAGCTGCAGAACCTGCACACAGCAGAACCCTACAGCTGCAGAACCTGCACACAGCAGAACCTACAGCTGCAGAACCTGCACACAGCAGAACCCTACAGCTGCAGAACCTGCACACAGCAGAACCCTACAGCTGCAGAACCTGCACACAGCAGAACCCTACAGCTGCAGAACCTGCACACAGCAGAACCCTACAGCTGCAGAACCTGCACACAGCAGAACCCTACAGCTGCAGAACCTGCACACAGCAGAACCCTACAGCTGCAGAACCTGCACACAGCAGAACCCTACAGCTGCAGAACCTGCACACAGCAGAACCCTACAGCTGCAGAACATGCACACAGCAGAACCCTACAGCTGCAGAACCTGCACACAGCAGAACCCTACAGCTGCAGAACCTGCACACAGCAGAACCCTACAGCTGCAGAACCTGCACACAGCAGAACCCTACAGCTGCAGAACATGCACACAGCAGAACCCTACAGCTGCAGAACCTGCACACAGCAGAAGCCTACAGCTGCAGAACCTGCACACAGCAGAACCCTACAGCTGCAGAACCTGCACACAGCAGAACCCTACAGCTGCAGAACATGCACACACAGAACCCTGCAGAATTGTGTATTTAGTAAATAAAAACTATTATTTTGTAAAAACTAAATAAATTCATAAAATTTGTACTAAATGACACTCACTCACTCATACACGCGCGCATATGTAAGACATATATGACATCTTAATGTACTATTTAAAACATACATGCTGTATATGTGTGGTGTATAATGTGTAATGTGGGGAAAGCTGCTCCTTTGTTTGGTGTTGTGTATATAAATCAGTGTTGAGTGTGTTTGATATGAAAGGATTAAAGTCCCTATCAGCAGCGGAAAGCCTTGTCCTTTCCGTCTGTATCATCCACTCCTCCTGCTCGCTGCGTTTGATGAGCCAGAAATCAGAAACAAAACTCTGAACAATCACAACTATGAGAGAAACTGCTCTCATCAGATGTTCCTATTCAAATATAACAAAAATTAAAAATAAATTAACTAAAAAAAATGAAAGCATCTTCAGACTATGTTCTGAGATCCTTTTTTTCTAGATTTAATAAAACAGAATAAAATACAAACAAAATGTCTAAATGCTTTTCTGCGATTTTGCTTGATTAATTATTTTTTCTTTTCCCCTCGTCCCTTTCTCTCCCCCCCCCCCCCCCCCCTTCTTGCCTTCCTGCGTTTGTTCTGGCGCACAGAAAGCTTTCAAAGACACCAGTCAGTATGTTGTGGGGGAGCTGGCCGCGCTGGAGAGCGAGCAGAGGCAGATAGACTCGCGGGCGTCGCGGGTGGAGAGGAGGCTGCGCTATCTCATGGACACAGGTACGGAGCCCAATTACACTGTAAACAGTTTTGGCAAATTGAGCGTTCACAAACTCTTATAGAGTTTGGGAAGTGTGAATCTTTGAAGCCTGAATGTTCGGCGGTTAAAAAAACTGCCCGGGAAATGAAAAGCCTCCGCTTGGCGGCAACCTCTCTGGGCCCTGGCGATAAGAGAGGCTTCACGGGGAACGATAACTGGCCCCGATACCGCCCGTGAGCCAGCAACTATTGAACAGGGCGCTCAGCCATGCAGAGCTACAATACATATCTGGGCTTCATTGATATGCTGTGGCAGGGAGAAGGGGGGGTGGGGTGGGGGGCTGGGAGGGAGTGGGGGGGTTTGGGGATGGGGGGTGCGGGCGTTGGGGAAAAAAATAGGCGCACATACAAACATTGCCCCCCCTTTTTCTCTCGTTCTTTTTCTCGCTCACTCTTTCCTCACACGCACAGACACACACACTCGCTGGAAACAAGTGAGATCTGCAGTTTTGTTTTTTTTTTGGTTTTGTTTTTTTTTTTTGGGGGGGAAGGGGAGGGGAGGGGGGTAAATTCAGTAGGTGGAGGGAGATTCGGCTGGCTGAAGCCCTGTAAAGACATGAAACAGCGTAGGGAGCAAGAGGACAGGAGTCACCGGCTCGATCCCTGAAATTTGAGAACGCCATTCCCCTCTACTGATACTTCACAATTATTTCCCTCACAAGAGCGGGTTTGGGGGGCGAGAAGGAATGAAGGAAGGAAAGGGGGGGGGAAACAAGCGCGTATCGGCGCCGCGGTTCGTACGCCTCCCCCCCCCCCCCCCCCCCCCCGCGGTCGGGCCCTATCGAGGCCATCTCTGCGGGCCTGTGTTTGCCTGCTTCCGCAGCCCCTCCATCGCCCGCCCTGTGGAAGCCCGGTGCTTTGTGTGCGTCTGAAGGGCCGTCGTCTCCCCTCCCTTCTCCCGCAGGTGATAAAGCCGGCAATGCCTGCGAGACGCTTTATTCGGTGGAATCGTTTTATAGTGAAGCGCCTTTGCCAGATTTGTACCCTTTCTAAAAACACAATTTGGTGTGAAATACGTTCTTATGCACGGTTTGTGGACGAACAATGTAAAAAAAAATGGATCTCCTGATATTATATTCACATAATACACTTAGTTGTATTAAGTGCCTATTCTATACAGAAATAATATAATAAATATAAATGTTTTTGTGACACCATTGAGAGTGGTTGCTCATTGTAGGTGCCTTCCACCAAAAATTACTCAAAAATAATTTGTCTGAAATTTAATTGAACAGTACACTTTTTAGTTTCCTTAAGTGGTTCAGAGCAAAACTTTGATTAAACGGGTGTGTGTGCAATGTAGTGCATTTGGTGCGTTGCCGTGCGTGTGTGCGTTGTTTGAGGAATGAGGCTCATAACCCTGAGGTTTGGGTGAGGATGGGTTTCATTCCCAGGAGAGGGGCTGTTGTACCATTAAGCAAATGTACCTAACCTTGGTTGCATCCCTAAAATATCCAGCTGTGTAAATAGATTGCACATAAAAAACGAACATTAAAAAATGGAAAGGTGAGCTTTGGATAGAAGTGGCGATGCGTTTTAAAGTGAGCGGGTGCTTGTGAAGGGCTGAAGGTGTGGGGGCTCTGTCCTGGTCTCTCTCTTTGGGCCTGGCCGAGTTAGTTTCCCCGGGATGCTACTCGCTGTGGCCCCGGCGATGGTGCGCCTCTCTGTACGCCTGCCCAGTAGAGCAGAGCCAAAATGTCCGCCTCCACTGTACCTGTGGCAGGCTGGAGGTGTTTCTGTGGGAAAGTGCCCCAGGGGGCAGTATTCCTGGCAAACCCCACGTGCAATAACAGGCTTTTCCAGAAACCCGCATGAACACAAGTTTGGAACCTTTATCCCGTGGTAATATACCATCGTCAGGAAGTCTTTTCAGTGCTCGTTTAATTGTCATTGTCATGCTCAGATTTCATAGATGCTTGAAAATAAGCATTTTGCCTTGAGAGCTGTTCACCATATCTGCGTGTAATCGGTTGATTCACTGAAATTCTCCCCAACCAGAAATACTGAATCATGAGCATCAACATTCATTTTCCCTGTGAAACAACCACAAAAACATATTGCCAAAAACAATTACACTCATTTACCAACTAGGTTACACTTTCTGTGAATGTCCCTGCATAAAAACTATATAACTCCTTCATATGCAGTATGTAGCTCCTTCATAAACACTACGTAATCATTTATAAATGCTAATGCACATTTATAAGGCATATTATGTCACCAGTGAAGCAGCTAATGATTTTATAACAACATGCATCCATTTGCCTATTTTCCAGTATTGACATAAGTGTTTATGAGTTGGAATGAGAGTAGGTAGGCATCTGTAGAAATGCAAATACCCATGCAATGTTGCTTTAGAATGCACACATCCAGTAGGTTGTTTGTCTCTGAATGTTGTCCTGCACAGGAAATGCGCGACTGGCAATGATTTCCCCTCCTGTGGTCCTGTGTAAAACCGTGTCTGAGGCAGTTTGAGTTCAGGGAAGGCTGGGCTTGCTGAGTCCAGTCCTCTGTGTCCTTTCTTTAATTACCCTCTTGGCCAACTTTCAAATAATTTTCATTAAATCAACATGTGCCTTCATGGCTGAGTTCAGCTCCTTGGTCTTTTGATTTGTTTTTTAATCGGTATTATTTTTAATTATTTATTTCCACTTTTATTGGGAGCAGAATTTGTAGTGCAACTTGATACATTTTATTTATTTGTTTATTTTGGAGGCAGGTGGAGGACATTTGTATTTTATATTTATATGACTGTTATATTTTGTCTGAAGATTTAATATGGGATTATGGAAGCCCCACCTAAAGTAATTTGTTATTCTAACAGTGCAGCAGTTTGGTGTCGGAACAGTTATAGTATTTTGGTATAGTAGCATCCCTATTTATTGTATAA